>NC_089512.1:74698582-75008256 GCF_036850995.1 Saccopteryx leptura
TCTCCAAAGTATCCAAGGAAGTCATCAGATTTTGGGTGCTATGAAATTGTTCCCAAGATAGTCTCTGCCATTAAAAAAAAATCACCATTTTGTAGCCTGCGTACCTTAAAAATGCTTTAAGGGAAACCCTCTTCTTAGAGGAAAATGGTAGTGGCAGTTACTAAAAATAAGCATTTAAAAACAGTAACTTCTTTACTTAGAATAGGGGTCAGAAATCTTTCTTTCATAGGAAAAGAAAACTATCACGTTTGTATACATTCTCTCATTTTATCCTCACAATGACATGCTCAAAAGTGCTGTTATTATAATCTCCATTCTACTAGTGAGCAAACAGACTAAGAGAAATCATAATTTGCTCAAGATTATCCAACAAATAAACGAGTTAAAATTAGAGCTAGGAGGGAGGCCTTTGGTGCTATTTAGTTCCTTTTTCAGTACACTCAACTGCCTAAACAGCAACTTAGTTTTGTTTTGCAAAGAGAAAGCGTTTAAAAGCTAGAACAGGGAACATTGTCTAAGAATAGAAATATAAAACTTGATAGCTTTTATTCATTCACCACCTACTATTTAACCAGCATTCAATAAATATAATTTTTTAAAAGATATTTTTTGTTGTTTTTGTATTTTTCTGAAGTTGGAAACGGGGAGGCAGTCAGACAGACTCTCGCATGCGCCCAACCAGGATCCACCCGGCATGCCCACCAGGGAGTGATGCTCTGCCCATCTGGGGCGTTGCTCTGTTGCAACCAGAGCCATTCTAGCACCTGAGGCAGAGGCCATGGAGCCACCCTCAGCGCCCGGGCCATCTTTGCTCCAATGGAGCCTTGACTGTGGGAGGGGAAGAGAGAGACAGAGAGGAAGGAGAGGGGGAGGGATGGAGAAGCAGATGGGCGCTTCTCCTGTGTACCCTGGCCGGGAATCGAACCCGGGACTCCTGCACGCTAGGCCGACACTCTACCACAGAGCCATCCGGCCAGGGCCAAAAGATTTTTTTTTTAATGACAGAGGTGAGAGAGAAGGAAAAGGAAAAAATAGAAAGCATATAACTTAAATGTTCTCCAGAGCCATGAGAAGAATATATTTAATTTATTTACTCATTTTTGGGGGGGCAAGATTGTAGATGATGTCACTCTTTTGGAGTTGCTGTCTACCCCAGTGTGACTCTTTTCTCTTATACTTTATAATTCTCAATCCCATGCCAAGTCATATTTGTACTATGGGACTCCAAACTCTTCCCATTTCGACCAAAGCTGGACACATGACCCAAAGTGAAATTCAATTTGTTCCCCTTGGAACTAGAAATTGGAATAAAGAGGGTCAATTCTGGTCTAGACTGCAAGCACCTCTGTTCTCAGTCTCTAGGAAAGAGCCAGTCAGCAACAGGAAAGAAAAAATGTGTTACTTAGAGTGAACAGGACGCAAGAGGCTAAGCAGCATCAAGAGAGAATGAAAAACAGTTTCTGCCCAGGGGTTCTAGGTCAAGTCCAGTCTCCAAGAGGTCCAAAGCACTTCCTTCCCTGGGCATTCAAGAATCCCCTGGACCTGTAGGAAAAATGGCTCCCCTCTTCTGAACTTAAATCTTTATGAGTTAATTTCTGATAATAGCAACGATAATAATCTTGTTCAAGACAGTTAAAATTTTTTTAATAAAAAATAAAAGGGCCCTGGCCAGTTGGCTCAGTGGTAGAATGTTGGCCTGGTGTTTGGAAGTCCCGGGTTCGATTCCTGACCAGGGCACACAGGAGAAGCGCCCATCTGCTTCTCCACCCCTCCCCCTCTCCTTCCTCTCTGTCTCTCTCTTCCCCTCCCGCAGCCGAGGCTCCATTGGAGCAAAGTCGGCGCAGGCGCTGAGGATGGCTCTGTGGCCTCTGCCTCAGGGACTAGAACGGCTCTGATTGTAACAGAGCAATGCCCCAGATGGGCAGAGCATCGCCCCCTGGTGGGCATGCTGGGTGGATTCTGGTCGGGCGCATGCGGGAGTCTGTCTGCTGCCCCCCTGCTTCTCACTTTGGAAAACACACACACACACACACACACACACACACACACACACACACACACACACACACAAATAATAATAATAATAATAATAATAATAATAACAACAGTTACCATAATGAAATATTTCAGGCATAGGTATAAGTGGTATACCTCAACACTCAAGATTAAAAAATAAAATAAAATAGCAGATAACACTAGAATGTGTTTTAAAAGATTTGGTGGAATGCCCAAAGGTTCAGAAAAAACCTCTCATTACCTTTAACAAAGAAAAGCCCACACTGGTACATGGTTAGTGTTATAGCAACTTTTACAGAGAAAATTATTTACTTTCTAGGAGTAATATTTTTATGTTTTTTAAGACTATGAGGGCCTTGTTGCAATTTATGGTATAATTTGAAACATTCTGTAAAAATTATGCAAAAACTTACTAACCATGATAAAGGGAAGAAAATAACAGGCTAACCTGAGTCAGTCTTATTTTGAAGCACAACAGTACAAACTTTCTTTTATTTCTTAAACTTTCTTAAACCATGAGTCTTGAGCATGAGAATGGCCCTGTGGGTGCTCAGAGGTGTGACAGGAAAGGGCTGGAGAGCTGGGCCCAGCAGGGAGGGCACACAGGGTTCTGTCTCCTAAGTTAGGGCTGAGGGAACGGGACTGCCTATCACTCCACTCGACACAGGAAAAAACTGAAAGCCAAGCAAGGCTTACCCGAGCTGGTTTATTTACTCTATAAAACCATGTTAAGCATGCGCTCCATGACAGGTACTGTGCCTGGCACAAGAATCAGCAGTGTATTCAGCTGAGCCACCTTATGCATTTTTCTCTCCAATTGTTGACCCTCACTGCAAACAGCAAGTCCAGAGGCCTTATAAAGTCCATTTTGTTTCTTTGAAATTTGTTGCTAATATTTAAACGGTGAGAAGATTCACAAAAATTTCATGTTCCCATTTTCTCTTAGAATATCCAAAAATCTGGCAACTAAGGCCAGCTCCCCCGCAGAAGGCCCCCAGCGGATGCCGTGTCCCGTGCCGCCTCTCGTCACTGGGCACTTCTTCCTTAGGCCCCCAGCGGATGCCGTGTCCCGTGCCGCCTCTCGTCACTGGGCACTTCTTCCTTAGGCCCCCACCTGCCTGCATCACTTACTCTCCTTCCGTCAGTCTCCTGCAGGCGGTCTAGCCTGCAACTCTGAGCCCGCATTGTTTTCCTAAGCGTCTTTTCCCAAATGAAAAACCACAAACCACAAATTTTAAAAGCTAGATTCATGTCAACAGCTGGCATGTACTAAAGAAATCAGAATGACCAGGATCCCTAGTTTATATACACTCCTCCTACCCAAGTTCCACCTTGCAAATTTCAGAATGAACTTCTATACTCGACACAACCTGTCTTTTCGGTCATGCTACTGGGTATCCCCCTCTTCAAAGCTCAGCTGGAGCTTTTACACCTGCTACCAAGCTACAGACACTGCTCTCAGGGTCATGCCACTGAACACCAAGTGAAGTTTGATAACAACTGGTAGAGAGAGATGAAACCACCTACTCGAAGGACTAGGTTTCATGGGCACCTTTTAGTCCCTGCAGTTAGTCTCAGCACATTCCCAACACTACATTAAACTCCTGTCTTAACATTTCTAAAGGAGACTCCGTCTCCTGACAGCATCTCCCTATCTGCACACACTCACACCTCTCCTCTTTCCAAAGGGTTCGACGCCGCCATCCCACCCTCCCCTTTGCCGTTTCCGGTTGCACAGCGCTCCCATCTCAATCCTCTCCCCCCAGGCTTCACTGAGGTTAACTGGGCTCCTTTTCTTTTTGGCTCAGGAGTCAGAAGCCACTTCTTCATCAGGTGTGGCTACAGTATACTATTTCACAATTAGCCTAAAAAAGAACCAAAAAATATACTAAAAGTCCCAGTGGTTCTCCAATTTGTTTCTGTGACAAAAATCCTTGGTCAATTCAGAACATTTTTAGGTTGATTTACAAAAGCAGATGACACTAATAACAACAGCAGCTAATATTTATTAAGCACTTACTGTGTACTGGGTATTAACACATACATGGTCTCAATCCTCCCAGGTCTATGATACAGAAACCCTTCTATAGGCCTTTAACAGAGAGAAAGCTGAGGCTTGTCGGATGAGGCCAGTAAGGGGCGGAAGTGAGGCAGTCAATACTAGAGCTGAATAAAACCACTCCCCGGACTGCCTCCACCACAGCCGTTCCCACCTCTACCCCTGCACACCTATTCTGCCGCTTTGAACTCCCTTCTTGCCACCTTGTAGGTAACCCACATCCAGCCCTGAAAACCTAGCTCAGATGAAATCTCTTCAGGTCAACACACCTACCTCCTTAAGTGGACTTCTTAGAGGTGGTGTCTGAAACATTTAATTTCACCCTGTATCCCCAGGGTTAATAAATGCCTGCTTAACAGAAATGGGTTAAATGGAGCCACAGGCTTTCCCAGCTACCTTCATCTGGGTTAACATGCATCGGGGGTGGAATGTTCTTGACTTGCTAAGGAGTTGCTGTTAGGCCTGAGCAGTAGTAAGCAGCTGTTCTGGCATTTATTCTCATTTGTCCCAGCCAAGCTCACCTATAGACTTCAACACTGAGAAAGAGGAAGAAGGGTGAGAGGTAACCTGAAGTGCAGAGCTCCTGTTCTTTTAACAGGAAATTGAGTCTTTGGAGTTGACTAAGGGGAGAGGAACCTGGGAGACAGCAACGGCTGGGGCAACATCAATCTCCTATTACTGGCCTGGGGTTACAGAATCCTAGAACTCATATATACATCCTCCATTGAGTCATTCTTTGCTAGTCTAATATGGTCCTTTAAAAAAAAGATGCCAAATAAATGAACAGCTAGTAAGGGTTCAGCTCTGGGATCATATTTATGAATAATACTACCAATAATAATAAAAACTTTTCCTCAGTGTTTACTTTGGGCCAGATGCTGTGTTAAGAACTTTACATGCAGCCCTGGCGGGTTGGCTCAGCGGTAGAGCGTCAGCCTGGCGTGCGGGGGACCCGGGTTCGATTCCCGGCCAGGGCACATAGGAGAAGCGCCCATTTGCTTCTCCACCCCCCCTTCCTCTCTGTCTCTCTCTTCCCCTCCCGCAGCCAAGGCTCCATTGGAGCAAAGATGGCCCGGGCGCTGGGGATGGCTCCTTGGCCTCTGCCCCAGGCGCTAGAGTGGCTCTGGTCATGGCAGAGCGACCCCCCGGAGGGGCAGAGCATCGCCCCCTGGTGGGCAGAGCGTTGCCCCTGGTGGGCGTGCCGGGTGGATCCCGGTCGGGCGCATGTGGGAGTCTGTCTGACTGTCTCTACCCGTTTCCAGCTTCAGAAAAACAAAACAAAACAAAACAAAAAAAACTTTACATGCACTGTCCTATTTACCTTTTTTTTTTTACTCTGTAAGATGCATTTTTCCTCCCAAAAAAGTGGAGAGGAAAATGCCCATGCATCTTATGGAGCAAAAAACATGGTAATCTTTACCACAGCCCTATGAAGAATATTTGTAAGTGAGGAAATGGAGGGCTACAGTACTTAAATGGTTTACAGTAAAGGCAGTGGCTAGGGGAATAAATGTCTAATTTGATTAATTATGTTTGCAGCGTTTTTAAAAACCTTAAATATGCCACATATTTTTTTCTTTTCCAACTGAGAGCAGTGGAGATAGACTCCCATATGCGTCCTGACTGAGATCTACCCGGCAACCCCCATCTGGGGCTGATATTCTGCTCACCTGGGGTCATGCTAGCAACTGAGCTATTTTTAGCACCTAAGGTGGAGGCTCCACAGAGCCATCCTCAGTGCCCAGGGCCAATGCGCTTGAACCAATTGAGCGATGGCTGCAGGAGAGGAAGAGAGAGAGGGAGAGAGAGAGAAGGGGGATGGAAAGGGTGGAGAAGCAGATGGTCACTTCTCCTGTATGCCCTGACTAGGAATCAAACCTGGGACTTCCACATGCTGGGCTGATGTCTACCACTGAGCCAAATGGCCAGGGCAATAATGCCACTTAAAGGCAGGATGGGCAACCAATGACAAATTTCATGTCTCTGAAAGAGCCAAGAAAAAACCCTTCTCTTCTATTAAGCTTTTCTAAATATATTTATGATAGAAATTGCTAGTGCTCACCTACATCCAATTCTTATCTTCCTGAGTACACAATTAAGACTAAATTTTCCAGTATTCATTGAGGTAAGGTACTATGACGGAGTCCTAAAATGTAAACAGAAAGGTTGGGTGCCACTTCCAGGCTTTGCCCATGCAAACCTTCTTGTCTTTATCCTCAGTCTCTCTGCCAGTCATATAGAGAGAACTTCAAGCCCTGAGGGGTGGACAGAGTCACAAATTTTCACCCCTGAATGACCAGCAAAGCAAGATCCTCTTTGCCAATCCATGCTGAGCTGTGCCCTGAGTCAATAGGAAACACGGATTGTGTAAACCACTGAGGTCTGGGGTAGCATCAGCAGTCAGCCTACCCCAGTCCAGTCCTCTTGTCCTAAATACGATCAAAGTTTTCATCATCAGTAACATAGAAGTAGTTTACTGAGGGTTACTAAGTAAAAGGCATTGTACTAAGTCTTCACATACATATTTGGTTCATTTCTCACTATGAGGTAATAAGTACTATCTGCATTTTGCAGGTGACAAAATCAAGGGTCAGAGATCAATAACCACTTCATCCTCTGAACACTTACAGCATTTACAGTCTGCAAGAGTTATTTGATAATGAATTATGGGTTGCCTTGTTATACCTGTTAGTACATTGATAAGTTAAACCAGTGGTCTTCAAACTCATTAGTCAACAAAGCCAAATATCAACAGTACAACAACTGAAATTTCTTTTGAGAGCCAAATTTTTTAAACTTAAACTATACAGGCAGGTACATTCCTTATCAAGGTAGCGCCTGCACATGGTATTTTGTGAAAGAGCCACACTCACAGGGCCAAAGAGCCGCATGTGGCTCGCGAGCCACAGTTTGCCGACCAGGGGAGTTATCACTCCTGTAGTGAGATGATTTTTCTTGTAGTTGTAATTTGTTTTCCTCACCTGAATAGAAAGCTGTTAAGAGAAGGGGTAAGTCTGTATTTCATGTTATTTACACACTGCCTCATGAATATACAAAATAATTAACAGATATATATTCTTTAAATTATATTTATAATATATATTATATATATATAAATATATACAATACGTAGTGTTTTGGGAAATAGACCTTTTAAATAAACCTAACCAAGAAAATTAGCCTAGGAAGAGTTACTTAGTATGCTGTTTACTTCAGATCCATGACTTAATGAGTGTCATTAGTGCAGCTTTTCAATATTGTAATTACAGATGTGAATATACTAAACACTTAGAACAGTATCTGTCAGATATTTGGTGATCAATAAATGATCATTTCCCCTTTCCTCTATACCAATAGCTACTTCAAGTATAATCATTTGCTGTTTGAATAAAAACAAAGATGATTAATAGAAAGAGGTTAAGCCTATACATTGAGGTTAATTTTAATTACAAAGAATATGTTACTATTGGTGAGGAAAACCATCTAAAATGTAGGAGCCAGTGCCAAGCAAAGACTAATTGCCAGTTACAGAGTTACAAGATTATCCCATTCATAAACACCTGTCCTAACACAACTGTCAGGAACACGGATTCTAGGCAAGCCAAGGAGCCAGTGCTCACACTTGCCTTCACTGCTACTGAGGTGCAGAATGGCGCCATGGGACGCAGTTCTGCAGGTCTGGCCACGTGGATTCCCTAGAGCACCAGTGGCATTTATAGCCAAACACTAACTGCCCTCCTACTGCATCTAGAGTCTTTTTTATATTTTGTAAGAAAACAACACAATGGCATCTGAGGCAGATTTGTTCCTTCGGAGGCTGTTTCCAACCCTCATCTACCACAGGGCTCCATTTCCTACCTAAGACATTCAAAGAATCTGATTAAGAGGATGAAGACACTGGCTTTCATATGCTGATATTTCACACTAACCACATAACAGACAATTTTCTGACACAATCTTTACATTAACCAATTAATGTAAATATTGTAACTGCTGCACATTTAAATATGTTCCTAAAAGACTCTTCTTTGAATAGTTCTTTTGTGATGAAATGGAACACTAATATGGGTCAGTTACTTTATTTGGTATGCTTTAAATACACATTTAGGCATGCTACTCATGCTCAGTAATCAATTGTAATACCTGTTTTCTTGATGGCTTTCCTGAGGTAATTTTCCCTTTAACTTCAGGTATCAACCTTAACAGTAGGCAGAGGTTACTGCTATAATCAGATATTACATCGGCACATACAACTCTAATGGCTGTTAGAGTAAAGAACATCAAGCTAGAAAAATGAGGGTGTGAAAATCAGTGAATCAAACTCTGAATAACAGCTTCTTTTAAAAATATTCTTTTTAAATGTTTAACATAAATAGTATTTTCAAAATAAAATTCTTTTTAAAATGCTGAGTGAAAAAAAGCCAATCTTAAAAGATCTCATTTAAAATAAAATAAAATAAAATAAAATAAAATAAAATAGATTTCATTTATGTAACATTCCCCTAATGACAAAATTATAGAGTTGGAGAACAGATTAGTGGTTGCCAGGAGTTAGGGACTGTGAGGATAACAGGAATGACTGTAACTACAGAAGGGTGGTAAAGGGGAGATTTATGCAGTGATGGAATAGTTTTGTATCTCAATTATGGCAGTGGTTATGCGAATCTACAAAAGATAAAATGACATATTAAACACTTACTATCTGCCAATGTCAATTTCCTGGTTTTGATATTGTACTATAGTTAGGTAAAATGTAATCAATGGGGAAACTTGCAGAGTAACCAGGACCTCTCTGTACTATCTTTGCAAATTCCAGTGAATCTACAATTATTTCAAAATTAAAAAGTTAGAATTAGCTAAAAGTATACTGGATTATAAATATATTTCACAGAATGTATTCAATCCATAAGATTAAAGAATACCCAAATCTTCACAAATATATTTTCTATGACTTCCCATTGTGTATACAGGTGAATGACCAATGATTGTGAGGGAGGCCAGGAAAGAGAGAAAATGCCGTAGCGGTCATGACAATGAACTGTTCATGACAATGTCAGCCACAGGGGCCATTTGAGCAGCCAATAGCTGGATGTCTTACAAAGGTAAGGTAGTGTAAACTATGTAAAAATAAAAACAAGTATTTAGAAACTTCTTATATCTTAAAATCTGCAAGATTTAGCCATCAAAAATAAGAGAACCGCCCTGGCTGGTTGGCTCAGTGGTAGAGTGTTGGCCTGGCGTGCAGGAGTCCCGGGTTCGATTCCTGGCCAGGGCACACAGGAGAAGCGCCTATCTGCTTCTCCACCCCTCCCCCTCTCCTTCCTCTCTGTCTCTCTCTTCCCCTCCCGCAGCCAAGGCTCCATTGGAGCAAAGTTGGCCCGGGCGCTGAGGATCACTCTGTGGCCTCTGCCTCAGGCGCTAGAGTGGCTCTGGTTGCAACAGAGCAATGCCCCAGATAGGCAGAGCATCGCCCACTGGTGGGCATGCCCGGTGGATCCCGGTCAGATGCATGCGGGAGTCTGTCTGACTGCCTCCCTGTTTCCAACTTCAGAAAAATACCAAAAAAAAAAAAAAAAAGAGAGAGAACCAAGGAACAGCATTCTTTAAACTTTAAAATAAAAACATATTTTGTGATTTATATAAGCTAGTCAAAATTCCACTGAGCGTATGATTATATGTAACTGTAAAATACATTATTAGAGTTATGTGATTAGCAAAAATGATATTTTTATGTACACGTGGCAATAGTTTCTACAATTCAAACATCTCTCTGGATGAATTCATATAAACTGCTGCAGTATGCCTGTAATTCATAAGAAACAAAAAGAATTTCAGAAACTGGGAGATGCAAATTAAACAAAGCCAGTTTAAGTTATTTTCACTAAGGCTTTAGAGAAAGACCTTTTTATCACTGATGAATATGTAAACACTCTGGGACTACTTAAAAAATATGACCTCTGGTTCCCTGTATCTCACACCTAAGCTGCTCAATACCGGTTCATTGTGACTCAGAATCTAAAGAGAGGTTGGCAGCACTTCATACATACCTTCCTGTTCGCTCCTTTCTGCAGTGATGCAATTTGACCTACATTTCCAGTGCCCATTGAAACTTCTTAGGAGGGGGAAGAGGAGAGTTTTTCATTTATCCTACCCTCTGATTAACTAGGACAGCAATTGCAACTCAAGGGACTGCTACTGGGCAGAAGCAAAGGGAGAGAAAGTCATGCCAGTTGGAAATTCCACAGGAGAACATTTAGAAATACTGCATTCTCTGATTCTGCAAACAAACTGCCATGGCTTTACAAGACAACAGCAAGAAGAGCTGCCCCAGTTTTCCACCATAATCAGTGCAGAGCACCAAGTGCTGCTTTATTTACTTCAGGCTCCCAGCATGACAAAAATTAAACTTGAACCATCGACTTATCTTTGTCATCACCCTTTTTAAAAAAAAAAACTTTCAATTTTAGAATGGTTTTATGTTTACAGAGAAGTTAGGATTATTCAGATTTCCTATATACCCTACACTTGGTCTCTTCTATCATTAACCTTTTACATTAGTTTGCTACATTTGTCACAGCTAATGAGCCAATATCAATACATTTTTATAAAATAAAGGCCGTACTTTAAATTTCCTTAGTTTTTGCCTAATGTCCTTTTCCTGTTCCAGGATTACATTTAGCTGTCATGTCTCCTTACTCCTCTAGACTGTACCAGTTCTTCAGATTGTAACTTTTTAATGACTGACAATAGTTTTGAGAAGTACTAGTTAGGTGTTTTGTCTCCAACTTTTTGCTCAATGTTTTTCTCATGATTATAATGGGATTATGGGATTTTGGGACAAAGACCACAGAGTTAGTCATTCTCATTACATCACGTCAAGGTCACATTTATCACTGTGCTAACTTGATCATCTGGCTCGGGTGTCTCCACTGTAACTTTATTATTTTTTCCCCTTTCCATACTATACTTTTTGAAAGGAAGTCACTATGCACAGTCCACATTTAAGGACTGGGCAGTTATATTTCACTTTCTTTCAGGAAGTCGACATAAATCATTTAGGCACTAGGCAGACAGCTCCATTGGTTGGAGCATTGCTCCAAAGTGCAGAGGTTGCCAGTTTGAGCCTCAGTCAGGACACATAAAGGAACAGATCGATGTTCCTGTATCTCTCTTTCCCTTCCTCTCTTGCTAAAATCAATAGATAAAATTTTTTAAAAATAAGTAAATCATTTAAAATTCCTCTATATGGAAAGTTTATTCTTTTCCATTTGCTTACTTATTCAATCATTTATATCAGTATAGATTCATGGATATTTGTTTTAAACTGTTTTATTATACAGTGTGTCTATAAAGTCATGGTGCACTTTTGACCGGTCACAGGAAAGCAACAAAAGACGATAGAAATGTGAAATCTGCACCAAATAAAAGGAAAACTCTCCCAGTTTCATACCTATTCAGTGCAGTTCGATGTGGGCTCACGCACAGATTTTTTAGGGCTCCTTAGGTAGCTATCCCATATAGCCTCTACAGCAGTGGTTCTCAACCTGTGGGTCGCGACCCCGGCGGAGGTCGAACGACCAAAACACAGGGGTCGCCTAAAGCCATCAGAAAATACACAGTTCTGATGGCTTTAGCCGCTAAGAAGCTGCGCTACCATCTGCAGCAGCGCTCTTCAGTTTGAATGCACGCCGTTATGGATGTGCGTTCCAAACTGAATGCCTGCGGTCATGCGCAGACATGATTGCATCATCCGTCCGGGGCCTAAGGGGCAGGGGGGGAAGCGGGGGAAGCGGGGGAAGTGGGGGGGGGGACGGGACTGGACGCTCCACAGTCCATAGCAGCACGGCTGCTCGTCCATAGCAGCGCATTACGTGTGTGCGGACGTCATCAGTGGGCGGGTGCAGCAAGCGCGGGAGGACAGAAGCCTAGGAGGCGGAGAGGCAATGAGAATACATGATACATATCAGGTATTTACATTCCGAATCATAACTGTAGCAAAATTACAGTTATGAAGTAGCCACCAAAATTATTTTTTGGTTTGGGGTCACCGCAACATGAGGAACTGTATTGCGGGGTCACGGCATTAGAAAGGTTGAGAACCACTGCTCTACAGACTCGTCACTGACTGATGGCCTACCAGAACGGGGTTTCTCCACCAAACTGCCGGTTTCCTTCAACTGCTTATCCCACCGAGTAATGCTATTCCTATGTGGTGGCGCGTCGTTATAAACGCGCCGATATTCACGTTGCACTTTGGTCACGGATTCAAATTTAGCGAGCCACAGAACACACTGAACTTTCCTCTGTACCATCCACATCTCAATTGGCATGGCCATGGGCTGCTCCGCTGTATACACGGTGTTACGTCATCATCTGCACATGTGCACATACTGCCACATCATCCTATAGAAACTGGGAGGGTTTTCCTTTTATTTGGTGCAGATTTCACATTTCTCTCGTCTTTTGTTGCTTTCCTGTGACTGGTCAAAAGTGCACCATGACTTTACGAACACACAGTATTTAGAGTACATAATTTTATATGTTCACATTTGTATTTTATTATATTATATATATGCACATTTTATATTTTATTTATATTTATAGTATAGTGTGTGTTTTATTTATAATTACCTCTTTAAGTATCTTTTTATTATTATTATTATTAATTTTAGTGAGAGGAGGGGAGGCAGAGACTGACTCCTGCATGAACCTCCACCGGGATCCACCCGGCAAGCCCACTAGGAGGCGATGCTCTGCCCATCAGGGGCCCTTGCTCTGTTGCAACTGAAGTCATTTTTTAGTGCCTGAGGCAAAGGCCATCGAGCCATCCTCAATACCCAGGGCCAACTCACTCTAATCAAGCCATGGCTGCATAAGGGGAGAAGAAGAGAGAGGGAGGGAGGGAGAGGGGGAGAGAGAGAGAGAGAGAGAGAGAGAGAGAGAGAGAGAGAGAGAAGCGAGAGGGGGAAGGGTGGAGAAGCAGATGGGCGCTTCTCCTGTGTGCCCTGACTGGGAATCAAACCTGGAATATCCACACACTGGGCTGACGCTCTACTGCTGAGCCGAGCGGCTGGGGCTAAAGAATCTTTCTTTAAATATGATTTTATTTATTCATTTTAGAGAGAAGAGAGAAAGAGAGGGGTAGGGGGCAGGAAGCATCAACTCCCATATGTGCCTTGACCAGGCAAGCCCAAGATTTCATACTTGTGACCTCAGCGTTCCAGGTCAATGCTTTATCCACTGCACCACCACAGGTCAGGCCTAGTATCTTCATCCTCTGGCATGACAAACCATGAAGAAGATACTTGGTAATCAAACTACTGCCCAATTGGTCATCTTTTGGGTTTGATATGGCCAATAAATGTTTATCATAATGAAGTTCTTCCAGAAGAAATAAATTTTTTTCTGTTGTTTGGGAAAGGGAGAGAAAATCTGGAATTAAATGCACATGCTTGACGTCCTATACAATCAGTTTCCTACCTTCTCCCCTCATTAACACTAAATGTATTTCCTTTATGCCAACTCATAATTACATGAGCTAAAGGACAAACCATGTATCAGTCAGACCAGGCTCTGAAATCCAACAGTGGTGACTAAGAGCAGCAACTACAACACCTCCTTACTTACAGTGACCAGTCCCACCCAAGGACAGAGCCAGGAGCCTCTCGGGCAGCGAGGGTACCTAGTGGGAAGCAGATTTCTGTACATCACTAAACTGCACAGATTGGAGTTAATCCCCTGCAACACACACAAGAAAATCTTTCACCCCAAGTCCTCAGATCCCAACCTTTAGTCTGGGTAAACAGGCAGCGCCAGCCATTTTCAGCCAGTATATCACAATACATTTTTAAAACATGCAATACATGACTACTTAGTCAGGGGCACTGCACTCTTAGTTAACACAGCAATAGCTGTCTGGTGTGAATGAATCAAAATTATACCAATTTTCTTCAGATCATCAAAAAGTATGTATTTTTTGGTGTGTCACAGAATTTTAGTAATTAGTTTATGTGTGGCATGAGATGAAAAAGGTTGAAAACTGCTGGGCTATGCTAATAAATCTTTAGTGACCTCAGATCTTCTTTTTTAATAGGAAGTAAACTGAGCCTGGCACCTTTTCTCTGTCACCCTTTTTATAATTTAATTTTTTTCAATTTATTTATTTATTTATTTACGGAGACAGAGAGAGAGAGTCAGAGAGAGGGATAGACAGGGACAGACAGGAACGGAGAGCTGAGAAGCATCAATCATTAGTTTTTCGTTGCGCATTGCGACACCTTAGTTGTTCATTGATTGCTTTCTCCTATGTGCCTTGACCATGGGCTTTCAGCAGAGTGAGTAACCCCTTGCTGGAGCCAGTGACCTTGGGTCCAAGCTGGTGAGCTTTGCTCAAACCAGATGAGCCTGTGCTAAAACTGGCGACCTTGGGGGTCTTGAACCTGGGTCCTTGGCATCCCAGTCTGACGCTCTATCCACTGCGCCACCGCCTGGTAAGACTGTCACCCTTTTATTGATTAATATTGATATTCAATAAATATTTCCTGAGCCTCTAGTATGTACTAGGCAACACACTATGGTGCTTCCAATTAATCTAACAGATTAGAAAAAATTAAGAGCCCCATTTCCATTTTTCCATCCTGGCAAAGATGCCAAAGGTGATGGAAGACGAGTTAAGCCTTTAAGATGCTGAGGACACAAAGGGTTTGGAGAAGCATGTGGTTTAACCTCAACCTCTACAGTTGTCTGATAACATTGTAGAAAGAAAAGATCATACCTCCCTTATCTGTAAAGTAGATAAACCAAACCTACTCCTCAGGGAGAGCACATGGAACACTTAGTCCAGGCCCACACAATGGTTCTAGAAGGATTAGCCCATGTTCACATTTTCATTTCATCATAAACACATCTAAGAAACACTAGAACTGCCCCACTTAAGTGTTTCACTGTCTTTTTTTCATTGCCAATTTTACTATCTTTGTAAACCCTAAAATCGTGATCTTAAAAATACGTTGATTCCTAAGTCCAGTCAACCTGCCTTTGGTAAGTGAGCAATGAACATTCATGCAAGAGGCCTGGGTCAGACTGCACAGGAAATAGCAACAATACAGCTAACACTGCTGGAATGCTCATTTTGTTCTAGGCACTGTATGGATGTTGCACAACAAGTTTAGGAGATAGAGATTTTAATTATCCCTAATTTCCAAATGAGAAACAGGCCAAAGAGGTGAAGTAACTTATGCAAGGTTGCTATCCGTCTGGGCTAGGCAATCTACTCTTGCAAAAAACAAGAACAAACAACAGAATTATACCAAACAACTGAATATATACAGTGGTACCTTGAGATACAAATTTAATTTGTTCTGTATCCCAGCTCATTAGTCAGTCAACTCGTATGTCAAACTGCCGATATTGGACCTGTGCACCAATGTGCCAACTAGTGACAGCTTCTCAAATCACCACTCGTATCTCAGAATTTCGCTCGGATCTCAAACAAAAATATGAACCAAGTTGCAGCTCATACCTTAAAAAAATATGTTTGTCTGTTCGTATCTCAAGGTACCACTGTACACCCATTCCTTCCTTACCCTCACACAGGTAAATCCATTGTTGTACCCTTGCACTGGGTGCTACAGCAGAAAAAATCAGCTAAAATGCTTCCTTTTCTACAGATATAAACTGGGAGAAGGACCTTACACACTTCTGCCCCACCAAGAACTCCAAATTGGGACTTCCTGCTTCCACAATATTTCCAATAAATAAAACCCTTCAATGGCTTCCTTGGAGCATTTTACAGAAAGTGGCAATTCTCTGGCCCAGCCAGTCGGCAGGGCTCTTCACTCTCTGGTCCCAGCTCTTGCCTAAGGATATTTGCACTGCAGGCTGCTTCTAGACCAGCGGTTCTCAACCTGTTGGTCGTGACCCCGGAGGGGTCGCCTAAAGCCATCGGAAAATACATAATGCATATCAGGTATTTACATTCCGAATCATAACTGTAGCAAAATTACAGTTATGAAGTAGCCACCAAAATTATTTTTTGGTTTGGGGTCACCGCAACATGAGGAACTGCATTGCGGGGTCACAGCATTAGAAAGGTTGAGAACCACTGCTCTAGACCCAGCTAATATCTTCATTACTCAGGTTAGTAGTCACTTCATTTAAATAAAATGAATCACATACTCCACAATTTCCCAAAAATGATTTAAGAGATCTCCAGGCCCTGGCCGGCTGGCTCAGCGGTAGACCGTCGGCCTGGCGTGTGGGGGACCCAGGTTCGATTCCCAGCTAGGGCACATAGGAGAAGCACCCATTTGCTTCTCCATCTCCCCTGCTCCTTCCTCTCTGTCTCTCTCTTCCCCTCCCACAGCCAAGGCTCCATTGGAGCAAAGATGGCCCGGGCGCTGGGGATGGCTCCTTGGCCTCTGCCCCAGGTGCTAGAGTGGCTCTGGTCACGGCAGAGCGACGCCCCGGAGGGGCAGAGCATCTCCCCCTGGTGGGCAGAGCATCGCCCCTGGTGGGCGTGCCAGGTGGATCCCGGTCGGGCGCATGCGGGAGTCTGTCTGACTGTCTCTGCCCGTTTCCAGCTTCAGAAAAATACAAAAAAAAAAAAAAAAGAGAGATCTCCAGCCTGCTTCTTCTTTATTTTATCATTATTATTATGTTTTGTATTTTTCCAAAGTTAGAAGCTGGGAGGCAGTCAGACAGACTCCCGCATGCGCCTGACCAGGGTCCACCCGGCACGCCCACCAGGGGAGGATGCTTTGCCCATCTGGGGCGTTGCTCTGCTGCAGCTGGAGCCATTCTAATGCCTTAGGTGGAGGCCATGGAGCCATCCTCAGCACCAGAGCCAACTCGTTCCAATCGAGCCATGGGTGCATAAGGGGAAGAGTGAGACAGAGAGAAGCGAGAGGGGGAGGGGTGGAGAAGCAGATGGATGCTTCTCCTGTGTGCCCTGGCTGGGAATCGAACCCTGGACTTCCACATGCTGGGCCGACACTACCGCTGAGCCAACCAGCCAGGGCTCTGCTTCCTCTTTGATGTCCACATTCTTAGCATGGGCATCTCCCCTGCACATTATACCACAGAAAAACCACTTAAAGGCCTGGAGAAGAGCAATCCCTTTCTGGAATTAAACAGACCAGGATTGAAATCCTGTTATCTATTTACAAAATGTGTGACCTCAAGTGATTTTAGCTCTGTGAGGATTAACTGAAGCGACTACATAAGGCAAGCACAGTGCCTGGCACTTACTAAGTGCCATTATCATTATTCCCCCATTATACAGATGAGAGACTGAGACTCCAAGTGGCCAGATACCAAAGGTCACAGAATTAATGAGTGCGTGCTAGAGGTCACTTTCCTCTATAATTCTTTGTGGAGCGACACTATTAAGCATCATGCTTGGTGCTGAGGACACAGCTGAGAACAGGCAGACGTGCAATCTGGTTCTCGTGGTGCTTGTATTTTGACAGGGAAGACAGCCATCAAAACTTGACACAAATTGTCTGACCTGTGGTGGCACAGTGGATAAAGTGTCGCCCTGGAAGGCTGAGGTCGCCCTGGCTTGCCTGGTCAAGGCATATGTGGGAGTTGATGCTTCCAGCTCCTCCTTCTTTCTCTTTTTCTCTTTCTCTCTCTCTCAAAATGAATAAATAAAATCTAAAAAAAGTTATAATTACAAAAAAACATAAAACTTTACACAAATTGAAAGGTGCTTGCAGAAGAAAAGTGTGGTACCTGAACCCATGTGGGTTTTAGAGCAGGTAACAAGATCCCTGGATTTTGTCTGGAAGGTCAGGAAAGGCTGCTGTGAAGAGTGGTATTTAAACTGGGACCAGGAGGCAGTTCCGAGATGAGGGTGGCAGCAGGTGCTCAGGCAAAGGGAGTCTCAAGAGAAAGACTGAGGAAGCACGGAAATCTGAGGAACTGAGGCCAGAAGAGGCAGGAGTGGAGGTGGGCCAATTGGAGGCCCACTGTGGGACTGGTAAGGTTCTGGATGTCACCCATCCACAAAGTACAAATATTGATCGACTTACGACCTATGCAATCACGACCATTTGACTCTACGACCACAATCGCTAGCCACGACTGCTCTGCGTCTGGCAGTGCAAGTGTTGCCCAGCTGGGCGTACGACAGTGCGGACCAGCTTCCGGCAGCACTACCATCTCCGCGTGCTCCATTTCAACTGTTATCCCAGACTCGGTACAGCAATTTGTGTTTTGAATCTTGGATATTTTTCATCAAACTCCTCCCAAGATGTCTACCAAGAGGAAATTATCTTTGCAAATATTAAACCAGTTGTACTGGTAATGCAGTGTGTTACTTAAACCTGATGAATGTAAAAATAAGAAACAAAACGGTGTAGAGATGATACAAATGGCATAAAATGAACAAAGAAAATTGTGATATATAACAATAATGAAAGAAAATTATGATAAAATATGACTTAGATTTTTATAACATCATTTCACAGTACTGTACATATAGCCTACTCAACTTACGACCCAATGGTGTTACGACCGGTCTGTCGGAACCAGTCGTGGTCGTCAGTCAAGCACTAGCTGTAATAAGAAAGCACCAAAAGCTCGGCCATCCTTGCTGACAGCAGTCAAAGCCTCATTGTGACCAGAGCTGGGCATGGCAAGTGCAAACTTTTCTTTTTCTTTTTTTTTTTTGCAAACTTTTCTTTTTTAATTTCTATTTATTGATTTTAAAGAGAGGGACAGAGAGAGAGAGAGAGAGAGAGAAAGAGAGAAACATGGATTTGTTGTTCCACTCATTTATGCACTCATTGATTGAGTCTTGTATGTACCCTGATCAGAAATCAAACCCTCAAACTTGGCGTTATCAGACAATGCTCTAACCAACTGAGCTACCGGCCAAGGCAAATGCAGACTTTTGATACAATGTGAGAGCCATATGAAAGAGTCTCTGGTAAAGACAGATTAAACCACATTGTTTTAATCGCACAGCTGATGCTTCCATTAAAGTACCCATCACCAATTATTACAGTTGGATTTGGACCTCTCTTCACTACATGTTAACTTTCTGAAAGGCAGAATAAATGTCTTATCTTTCCATCTCAAAACAAACTGTTCAATAAAGTGATGAATTGAAATAGACTGCTCTTAAAAACTAAAAAGCTCTTTTTCTATTTAGATTGGCTAAGACTCTTCTTGCCAATTCACCCCTCAGTTAAATGGATCTGAAGGGATAATATGAAAGGACATAGAAAAAGTTCCACTTTCCTCCTGCACCTTAACAATAAAAACCCTTTCACAAATGTGATTAAAAGTATAATTTTTATATTTTAGGGTAAATCACTTGTACAGTTCACATGCATACTTTAAAAAAAAATCTTGGTTGAACTAGAACCAAGAATAAACTGCTCCAATAGACAGCCTTCCAATGATTTCCCAATTTTTCTGAGAATTGTTCAGATTCCGTCTTTGAATATACAATTATTCTGATGATGGTAGGATAACTCTTTGGACTATTTATATTAAAAGATTAAAACAGTCCCAATCAATAGTTCACATGCTTTAAGTTTTGGGATTTCACGAGACGAGGAGGATGAGATAAAACGATGAAAGTGAGATGATGACTATGATACTAGGGTATGCTAATAATTTTCTGTTTCATCCCTCTATTCAATTCCAGACCAATCTTCCACCATCCTGGCCCTGACCTGTGCCCCAAAGGCTGACCCTCTAGGGGTGGCAGTCCCACTAGGTTCTTGCAGGCAGGCTCCCCATGGGTTTGGCCAAGAGGAGGCACTGAAGGTCAAAGGAGAAAGGAGGAAAGTAGGGGAGGGGGACGTGCTTCCTGTTCCCTCCCGGCTGGGCTGTGTTTCCGGCAGAGGCTGAGTTCCTCCAGCACTGCCCTCCTCTCAGTGGCTCCGGCTCTCTCCCTGGACTCCAGAAATAAATGCTATTTCTTTTCTTTGCTCCTTTGGACCTAACAGTAATAACAGCTTCCTATTTGTTGGTAGTTTCTGGGTGAAGGAACCCCATGTCACCCTTAACTCTGCCTATTCCTTTGATAATAATTTGTTAAAGTCTCCTGCACCATCTGCATTGGACTCATTTCCTTCCAGACCTAAGCATTCAAACTATAGACTTGTAAAATCACCAATTTCCCTCCTTTGCTTGTGAGCAGTTATCACAACAGTTATTCATCTTCCAAAACAACTCCTTCACACCAAGCACTGCATGTAAGTTCTTATAGCTCACAGGCAGAAATGATACCTTTTAACCTGGTCAGTGCAGGAGAACACAGGAGGTACTCCTGAAAGGCAGAAGGGGGGGCCAACTCTCTAGTGGCAGGAGTCTGCTACATGTTAGGAATAAAACGTTAACAAAGAGATGCCACTTCCTCCTACTTCTCCAAGTTTCCTCGTGCTGAGTGGTTGGAATCAAAGTCAGCGTGGTATTTTCACCCTCAATACCAGAAAGTTGTATCACTGCCTAGGGAAGCTGCCCTGTGTCATTTGACTTTCTCAGACCTGAGGACCTCTGCTTACCACTAGCCAAGGCACACAGAAAGCCAACCATCTTTTATTACTAGCCACCTGCCTGTGATCCTTCCTTCTTTCTCTCTTTCATCCCAGAATAAATCTTTCTTCTGCACTAAGGTAAAAGATAAGCAGAATGAGAAAATTCTGTTTGCTCAGCCTTGCCTGTCTCTTTAACAGATTAACACTTTTCTTTTCCACAGGAGAGGACTAGCACATGCTTATACCATAATCTGCTCTGAGCTTCTTCGAATTTTTCTTTTACTGAAGTGACTGGGTTTAAGGTTAGATGTTAACTGGAATTCACCTGGGAGTCTCTAAACACTTCACCTTGCTTTCACTTGGCTCAAGTATCCTGGAGATGACTATATTTCTCAATATTGGCGCAGTCTTTTAAACAAAAGCTGATTTAAAGAATTCTTCCAGGGAGCTGATAGGAACTGAATTGGCTTATGTCAACAAGCTATTCCAACAAGAACTCAAATGTCTCCCTCTGCAGCCAGCAGGCATTCACAGCTTACAGAGTTGCTAAAATAAAGACACAGGCAGATAAATGGCAGTCAGCAGAAAAGATGCTCTACTCCCCTCCAGCCGTGGTCGGCTGGGTGGGGCTGTCTTCCATCCTGGTGGGGAAGCCCCTTTTCTTCAAATCGAGAGCAATACCTGAGAGAGGCAGTAGGATTCACAAAAGTGAGTTCACACAATATATTTATTTCTACCACTCTTTACCCTTACTCTAAACATTCATTTCAAAGGATAATTTATTGAGGAACTCTATAAGCAGCTGGCTAAACAATACATCAAATGTTAAAAGTGGTATGTCTGGGAAATAGAAGTATGTGTAATTTCCATTTCCTTCTGTGTATTTTCCAACTTTTTACAAACACCTATGTATAATTTCTGCAATCAGGGAAAAATTATTAAATGAAAACTCTAAGTATTCAGGAATTCATTTTCCATATGACCCAAATTTATGTAATTCTTGAAACTCAAAATCCAAATTATATTTCTTAGCTTTTGTGTATTTTAAGATTTTCAGCAATATAATAATTTTATGATCTTTTTACTTAAGAAATCATTCAAAATATGAAAAATAATAATGCTAAATTGGATTTAATGTATAAATTATTCTCTGATATACATCACAACTGAAACTGAGATAATTTAGTCAAAATTTACTATTTTCCTACTCTGAAGTACTCCAAATACACATGAAAAGGAATGGAACTGTTTCTCTTTGTAAGAGCACCACAAAGGCATATTCATATGCAGTTATATGGCTAAGAGACTACATACAAAAAAACCACACAAAAAAACCAACAGAAAAACACTGATTTTCTTCCACTACAAATGCTAGCCAATAAAAACTTTCCAGTCTACAGTTGATTAATACTTGACACTAGATCTATGGAAGAAAAAGCTAATTGTTGCTGGCTATTAGATAAAGCAACATACACACTAAGAAACCTGCCTACTACCAATTCATGACTGCTGTTTACTAAGACAACTGATTTTTCAGTTTAGCTCTATTTGAAATTTGAAAAAAAAATGTATTATATAGTTATTGGACTCAAGTTTTATTCATCATAAAATTCATATAACTCCTCATCACTGTCAAAACTCCCATCCATTAGCTTGTCCTCATCTGTGTCTGCTGATGAATCACTGTCTTCATATATTGTCTTGTCCTCAGTTCCATTTATGGCATCTGAAATGCTACACTTTTTAAATGAGTTGACAACAATCTCAATCTTGATATTATTCCAGGATCTTTTTACCCAAGTACAATGAGCGCAAAGACAACAAGTGTAAAAAAGCGGAAAATGGAAGTAAAAAAATCTACAACAAGCACAAAAACAAGTGCAAAACGTGGGAAATGCAAGTAAAAAAATTTACAACCACTGTATAAGACACACCCAGTTTTTACACCCCAAATTTTTTGGAAAAGGGTGCACCTTATCCATGGGGAAATACGGTAGCTAATCCTATGTTATTCACTGTCTTGTAGTATTGAGATGTACAATATTAAAAGGGAATCTTGGAAACCATTAACATCTTTACTAGCTTCAGGGAGCTAGTAAATTTGAACAAGTGATTCCTTTTAAACTGTCCTAATGTAACTGCAAAGGGTCTCTTTTCCAACTTTGATTTCCAAATGATTTATAGTTATAACTATCGAATGATAATAAACAACAGGGTGGGCCTCACCAGGCAGTGGCACAGTGGATAGAGTGTCAGACTGAGCACGGAGGGCTCAGGTTTGAAACTCTGAGGTCGCCAGCTTGAACGCAGGCTCAACTGGTTTGAGCAAGGCTCACCAGCTTGAGCCCAAGGTCGCTGGCTTGAGCCCCCGGGGTCAAGGCACATATGAGAAAGCAATCAATGAACAACCAAGGTGTTGCAATGAAGAATTGATGCTTCTAATCTCTCTCCCTTCCTGTCTGTCTGTCCCTATCTGTCCCTCTGTCTGTCACAAATAAATAAATAAATAAATAAACAAACAACAGGGTGGGGAGGGGAAGGAATAGAGAATGAAGTCTTAAATATTTCCTCATCTAGCATCTAAAAGGAGCTATGTGCCAGACCACCAAGAACTCCTTTATATTCAGTATATTAAAATTTGAAGATACCAATGAATGAAATATAAAGAAATAAAAGTATGCATTTTTCAATGTAAAATTTTGCTAGCACTCTTTTCAGGATTAAGTTCAGAATTCTGAGAGTTCAAAATGTCTGCAAAAATAAGAAGACCAAGACAAACTAGAAATGCAAGAGGAAAAAAAAGGCAATTTTTTAACTTGTGTTCTGTTAATAGAACATGGTGAAAAGCTGTAGAAATTAGTAACTAAAACAAATTGAAAAAGACAATTTAAAAACTAGTGTTAAATGTTGGGTCAGGGTTCTAAAAGGTAGGGGATGGCACCGAAGCTCTCTATTTACCATCAAGTCTGGTCAAATGGAACCACCACATTATCACTGTGAGCACCTGGATGCTTCAGACGACAATGAAAACTTGAAAAGCACAGGGGAAAGAGCCTAACACACAACACTACTGTTAACAGAAAACTGCCTGGAGACCCTAATTAAACCAAAGTGAAAAGAGTTCCACTCCACATCTCTTGTAGTGGTGGACCCGAACAGCAGAAAACACAGCAGACCATTTAAAAGAAGAGTCCAGGGGTTGAGAGGACAAGTGCCTATGCTGCAAGGTGGTCACTACACCCTGGGGAGTAAAACAGGCAGGACTGAAGCGCTCCAAGAGGTGCTTCAAAAGCAGCTAATAACCGCTAGAAGAGGTGGGGTAAGTCAGCTCCTCCTGTGGGTCTTGGGAAATGAGCAGATGCTGAGCCTCCAACGAAAAAAAAAACAAAGGTGCTTCATGACCAAGGTGACTGCTTGATACACCCCAATTTCCCCAGGGTGACAGAGCTCAAACACAGAGGGACACATCTCCAATTCAACCCAGAACCTTGAGAAACCAGAAAAGGGGCTTCTGCAGTTGGTAAACCACTGTTCTAGAGCCTCCCTCAGCAAAGGCCTGGGCTGTTCAAACACCCAGGTCCTCCAGCCAGCAGTCCTACGGTGCAGGGGAAACAGCTTGCCTTTGCTAAATCATATGCTCCTCAGAAAAATGGAGGAAAGTCTGATTTTCTCTGACTTCAAGAGTATAAAATGAAACACGGTAATATGTGAAAACACTGAATAAAATCACATTGGATCTGCACATTTTACTATTTGAAATATGCTTTAACTTACACAATAAAGGCTACCTAATGTCAGTTGGCTCTTTAGCTTATGAGCTGTTAAGGTCTAAAATGCTTAAAATATAGTGCTCACAAAAATTAGGGGATATTTTGTTGCTTTATATTCATTTTGAAATATTACCTAATTTTTGTGAGCAGTATATTAGCAAGTTTATAATGAAAGCAACTAGACACCAGTAAAAGACAGAAAAATAAATGCAGGGCAGTTTGAAGTTCAGTGCCAGGGCCAATTTATCTCACTGTGTCCTAAGGGGATCACTATGCACTGGGTAAAAATGTTCTTAACCGAGACCCTATTACCAATAAATGGTTAAATTACAGTCCCTATGCTTTTCTTTGAAAATCAGGGAAATGCATATGCTTTAGAAAAGATTACCATGTAAAAAATGAATATATTATCACAGTTACTATGTTAAGTGCTGATCAGCAAGAGTAGAAATGGATAGCACAGAGTCACAAGAGTGCTTCTCAAACTGGGGTTTCAAAACCCTTGGAGGCAGCCCTGGCCAGTTGGCTCAGTGGTAGAACATTGGCCAGGCATGTGGATGTCTCAGGTTCGATTCCTGGCCAGGGCACACAGGAGAGGCGCCCATCTGCTTCTTCACCTTTCCCCCTCTCCTTTCTCTCTTCCTCTCTTCCTCTCCCACAGCCAGGGCTCCACTGGAACAAAGTTGGCTCAGGTGCTGAGGACGGCTCCATGGCCTCCACCTCAGGCGCTAGAATGGCTCTAGTTGCAATGGAGCAACGGCCCAGATGAGCAAAGCATCGCCCCCTACTGGGCTTGCCGGGTGGATCCCGGTTGGGTGCATGCAGGAGTCTGTCTCTCTGCCTCCCGTTTCCAACTTCAGAAAAATACAGAAACAAAAACCTTGGAGGCATGTGGTGTTGGCAGGGAGAAGGGTGAAGCAGGAGTCATCAGGGGGTTGCGAATGTTAAATGTGATAGATAAGACACAAGGCAATTCTCACACTGCATCCCACAAGTGTTTGGACAGCTGACATCTGTTGGTTTTACCAGCCCTACATCCACTCCCCTTGCTGAGGAATGACAAGTGCCCCAGTAGGTACTTTCTGGGCAAGGCAGTCACAAGTCAAGGGCCAGTCTGAGCCTGAGAGAGACACTTTCAGTACAGGGTGCATTGAAAACAGTTGGAGAAGTCAGGAAGCCCAGTCAGTCCCGAGACCACCTGTGAGGGCGGCCAGTCGGACCCCTGAAGCTGCCCCAGATTCGCTCTACTGCAAGGCCTCCTGCCTCCGCTCCCCTGCCACTTCTGGGAGCCATGTCACATTTTCCAGTAACCTCCTTTTTGGCTTATGGTAGCCAGATTTAGTTTCTCCTCCTTACAACCAATGACCTTTAGCTGATTAGCTTTTATTTTCAAGTCTAAAAAAATCTATCTTCTCAAAGATTTGGGAAATAAAATTTAATTTGATTAGCAAGCAATTTAAATTAATTTGATGGTAAGAAAGAATGTATCCTGGAATAGAATATAAAATTCATGGAAAATATTAAGATATTGGAGTTTTTTATTCAGATATCTTTCTGAGATTATTAAAAAAAATATGCTTCTCTCTACTTTTCACTCTCCTCCCTGATGAATGTTCCTTCATCCATGGGTTTAAGATGCACTGGTACAGGGATAACTTTCCCTAAATTTTAGGATCTGCCCCTAACTAGGTAAAACATTTAGAGCAAGTTACTACCTCCCTGAGGCTCACTCCTCACATGTTTACAACGGGAACTGTGCCGGTACCCACCTCATACAGCTATTACCCCAAAAGGTAACACAGGGAGACAGTACTGCTCCTCGCAGCAGTTTAACAGTTATGCCAAACAAAGGGAATTTGGTAAATATAACAAAAGTAGGGGGCATACTGTTTGCAAAGATGGCCTCAACAATGACTCCCACTCCAACCCCACCCAATTTCCTGTAGGCAAAACCCAGGAAACACACAAGGCAGCATCTCCCAGCAAGAGGTGGTGTCTATTTCCAACCCCTTGAATGTGTGCTGGTCCTGTCGCTTGCCATGACCAAGAGAATGTGGCAGAGGGACACTATGTCTTCTAAGCCCAGGTCTCAAGAAGCCTTGAAGCTCTCGCCCTTCTGAAACACCGTGCCTCCATGTGAACACATGGGCGCTAGCTGCTGGAAGATGACATGCAGTAGAGCTCAGATGAGCTGTCCCAGCCAGAGGGCCCTAGACCCCTGGTCAGCAAACCACGGCTCGCGAGTCACATGCGGCTCTTCCACAAAAACCACGTGTGGGTGCTACCTCGATAAGGAATGTACCTACCTATATAGTTTAAGTTTTAAAAATTTGGCTCTCAGAAGAAATTTCAATCTTTGTACTGTTGATATTTGGCTCTGTTGACTAATGAGTTTGCCGACCACTGCTAGACAAACAAGCCCCAACTGGAGCTTTTAAATGACAACAGCCACATTAGAGATTTCAGGGCAGGCAAGACCACCTCAGAAACTGCCCTGCCCTAATTGTAAGCAAATAGATGGACATTGTTTTAAGCCACGAAGTTCTGGAGTGGGTTGTTGCTACTCAGCTATAGATAAACTGACAGACATGCCTCATGAATCACATTTCTACTTATTTTTATTCCATGCACTTCCCAAAATTTCCTATGAACAAACTCAAAGCTGAATGTCACCAAATAACTGTCACAGCCAGGTGTAGTTACACTGCTCATTTTTCATAACCAGGTCAACATTTCTTTTTTTTTTTTTTGTATTTTTCTGAAGTTGGAAACCGGGAGGCAGTCAGACAGACTCCTACATGCGCCCGACCGGGATCCACCCGGCACGCCCACTAGGGGGCTATGCTCTGCCCCTCTGGGGCGTCGCTCTGCTGTGACCAGAGCCACTCTAGCGCCTCAGGCAGAGGCCATGGAGCCATCCTCAGAGCCCAAGCCATCTCTGCTCCAATGGAGCCTTGGCTGCGGGAGAGGAAGAGAGAGACAGAGAGGAAGGAGAGGGGGAGGGGTGGAGAAGCAAATGGGTGCTTCTCCTGTGTGCCCTGGCCGGGAATCGAACCCGGGACTCCTGCACACCAGGCCGACGCTCTACCACTGAGCCAACCGGCCAGGGTCAAGGTTAACATTTCCAAGTCCATAAAAACACAGAAATGTATCTAAATCAGTACTTCAGGGTATAAGGCAGAGTGTTGAACATGTTCTAAAGCCTAAATAACATATGTGAAAATGTTCTAAATGAGACACAACATAATACTTTATCAATCTAAGTGTGTGTGTGTATGTGTTTTCAGGGAGTTTCTTCTGAAAACTGTTTAGTTCTGTATGGATTTTTTTTTCTTTTTTTGTTGGAAGAGTCTGAAAACATTATTAGTAAACAGAAAAATAGTTTTAAAGATATGACAAAATGTATTTCACCTTCTCATTCAATATAGCACAGACAGTGAAGGGAATTAATCATCTAAGCAATGAGGGCTCAATTAGCAACAAATAGGGGATGTTTTCAATGACTACATTTATTCTTTAATAGCTTTTTTATTATTTTTCCTGATTATAAAAGCATATGCCAAATAAAAAAATTGAGGAAATACATTTTAAAAAAAAGACCATCCACAATCTTATTACCTAGAAATAACAAGTTTCTATTATTCAGTGTAGTATATTCAGATACCTTCTTTTAGGTTTCTTTCTTTCTTTCTTTTTATTTATTTATTTTTTTACAGAGACAGAGATAGATAGGGACAGACAGGAACAGAGAGAGATGAGAAGCATCAATCATCAGTTTTTCATTGCGACACCTTAGTTGCTCATCAATTGCTTTCTCATATGTGCCTTAACCATGGGCCTTCAGCAGACTGAGTGATCCCTTGCTCAAGCCAGTGACCTTGGGTCCAAGCTGGTGAGCCTTTGCTCAAACCAAATGAGCCTGCGCTCAAGCTGGCGACCTCGGGGTCTCGAACCTGGGTCCTCTGCATCCCAGTCTGACGCTCTATCCACTGAGCCACCGCTTGGTCAGGCTCTTTTAGGTTTCTATATACACCTTAAAAATCACACATTACACATATTCACATGCTAGCTTCTTTTTTCTAAATACATGTCAATAAATATCCAGCTGCATCATCCCTGTTGAAGACTCCATTGAATGTCCCTGTATGGGTAGGCCCTGACTTAATCCTATATCAATAGGCATTTAGATTCCTTTCCACATTTTTCTATGATAAGAAATAGGGCAGAGAGCAGTCTGGTACTTACATCTATGTGCAACTGACCAACGGTTCCTGCAAAATAAATTCCTAAATGCTGGCTTGCTGCCATTTTATTTTATGCCTTTATTTAATTGCCCCAAGTATATCCAGAAAATATGTACCAAATTTACCTTTTCAAAAAAAGAGGAAACCCTTAAATGTTAAGGGTCATATATTTTACACTTCTCCTATCTAGATAAAAATAGCAAAAATATTTTAAACTGCAATTTATTCCTCATTAGCTAAAATATCGATTCATGCCTCTGATATTATATTAGGTTTACATTTGGAGGAGGAAAATTCAAAAATACCGAATAACTTCTAGTGTTTCTGCTTTCAGCATAATGTTGTTTTAAAAAGCTAAACTCCAAAAAGAACATACTTGCTTCAAAACAAGCAAATTAGTAGAGAATGTTAAAAGGCAGGAACGAATAGACCAATCATTTCCAGCAATTACCAGGTCACCAAATCTGCATCCCATACAATGGCCATGAGAGAAGGGTCAAGGGAGAGATTAAAGGTGAGACCAGAAGCAGCAGTCCTGAGCTTCAGTGAGGGCTGGATGAAATTACACACAGACATATACATCTACATGCTCTGTATACACCAATCCCAGAGCTAATCTCCAGGGGTTAGAGCACAAGAGGAATCTTTGTGTGCTTTATTTAACCAAACATCATGCAGAAAGGGGGTGGGGAAGGCCGGATACAGATTTCCTTAACAGAAGAGTGTCTAGTTAGCAACCTGAGGGCCTAATATCAATTACATCCCTTCCAGGGCAAGGGGAGAATAGAAGGAACTTGGAAGTACAATATAAGGCCGCTCCAAAGGCACTGATTCCCTTCAAAGCCACCACACAGGAGAGTTCAATCAAGCTCCATGGAAAACTAGGCAAGGTGAGAATTTATTTAGTAATAAATAAAATCACTGGTGATACAGTATATTGTGTGTGCTAAGAAGGGTAGGCCACACACTAACTGACCTACTGGAGTTTCATCCTACTGAGGAACATGGGACATCAGATTATGCATGAAATACTTGAAGTGGCAAATGGCAGTGTGTGTATGGGGGGGGGGGGGGGATGTTGCCTGGTGATGCCATGAACCTATAAGACTTATAGGTCTAACATTCTCCTAGGCCAGGGGTCTCAAACTCGCGGCCCGCCGAACAATTTCGTGCGGCCCGCAGACTAATCCACGAAGTTCAAAATATTTTGGATAAAATTAAGTAAGCCTAGGGGTCTACTTGTATTTTTCATTTCTCTAGCATCCTAGCTAGATATTAGCTTAGTTAACAGCAGTTGTGATGCGAACTACAGTTTCTGGTCGTTTTGTGACACTGAGTAAACTGCATGTACGATTGTGCTTGTTGTACTGATTTTTTTTTGTTTTCAACTGCAGTGAGAAAAGTGTTGCATAACAGTTGCCTTTTGTAGACCTAGTGCGGCCCGCCGAATGGCTGTGATCTTGCTCTGCGGCCCACATGCTGAGTTGAGTTTGAGACCCCTGTCCTAGGCAAACTATAGCTTATGGGTCAAATCCAGCTGCTGCCCATACACATACCACGAGCCTAAAATGGCTTTTACACTTTTAAATGGTTGAAAAATAAAAAGGTATTTCATGGCATATAAAAACTTCATGCAATTCATAGTGTCCACAATATTTTACTGGAACACAGCCATGCTCATTCCCTTATGCTTATGGCTGCTTTTGAGACACACTGGCAGAGTACAAGAGAGACCTGTGTGGCTTGCAAAGTTGAAAATACTATCTTGTCCTGTACATAAAGTTTGCTGACCTCTGTTCAGCACCATAAAACCATGTTGTTTTGAAAGAATCACAGCCTCAAACCTGTGCATTCTTGTTGGTTTGGCCCCTTATATAACCAAAATTTACACAAAACCTGCCAGTCTAACAGAGAACTCAACCCAAATGTTAAATGCACTGGACAGATCTAATAGGTTCTATAATGTGGGGGTACCTGCCCTTGAAAACCAGAAAGAAGTAAAGGCTTTTCTGAGTTGAAAGTAGGATGGTCCCAGAAGGTTTAAATAGGAATGAGTGTAATTAAAGGTTTTTTCTTTGAAATAATGTATTAGCTATCTCCTTCTAAAGATGAGAATGAAACCATCCTCAAAATGGCTAGGGCTTCTGAGCACTTACTCGGAGCCTAACACTGAGCAAAGCCTTTAGTAACTAAAGTTTAGTTCAGGGGTCCCTAAACTACGGCCCGCGGGCCACATGCGGTCCCCTGAGGCCATTTATCCGGCCCCGCCGCACTTCCGGAAGGGGTACCTCTTTCATTGGTGGTCAGTGAAAGACGTAAAGCATGGCATCGCTCACATACAGTACTACTTCCAGTGACGTGGGATGCACGCCTCACAGCTCCGGAAGCACGTCACATCACTTGTTACATCTAGCAGTGACAAATATGGAACCGGACATTGACCATCTCATTAGCCAAAAGCAGGCCCGTAGTTCCCATTGAAATACTGGTCAGTTTATTGATTTAAATTTACTTGTTCTTTACTTTAAATATTGTATTTGTTCCTGTTTTGTTTTTTTTACTTTAAAATAAGATATGTGCAGTGTGCATAGGGATTTGTTCATAGTTTTTTTTATAGTCTGGCCCTCCAATGGTCTGAGGGACAGTGAACTGGCCCCCTGTGTAAAAAGTTTGGGGGCCCCTGGTTTAGTTCATTATCTTATTTAACAGTCATCTCTTCCAGACTCAGTGAGGCTGACTGGCTCAAGTTGAACACAACCAGAAAGCTCAGGAAATGGAAGTCAAAGCCAGGTTGTCTAAACCCAGAAGTCTAAAGCTGTGCTCATAACCACACCCCACTTGAAAGCAGAAGGCATAAATGCTCACCATGACTAGATGAGAGGAAAAGGGAAAGATCACAGAAATAGCACAAGCAAGTTATATTTTTATAGCCAAAGCACAGGCATTATATATGTCACTTTTTACTCATATCCTAATATAATTCAGTTCTTCCATATTTTTTTCCCTACTGAGGAAAACTGATACAGGTACCCAATTGTGTAGGCCTTTTAAAGATGTCAGAATTAGATAGCTAAAGTTATAGGTGTAATTTCCACTAATAAAACCCCTGGGGTACCTGCGAGGGTCCCATAAAGGAGGGGGTGAGCAAACCTTTTTAGAGGTGATGGACTAGAAAGTACACATGTGTTTTTTTCATTTAAATTATAAGTGAAGAGCAAAACGTAAATGGAATCTCACCCAAAGAGAGAGCTATATGTTGGTGGGCAGCTATTGTTTTTCTGCCCAGTGTCCATGTCCTCAGCTTTGTGAACCGCAGTTTTCCTTCAATTTCCCCCCAAATTTCCACTATATAAGGACAACTAAATCCTAGCTCATTTTTGAAAACTTGATTTTTAAAAACTTCCAATTTGTTAATATTTTCATTATATTTACTTTAAAATACACCATATATGTTTATACATGTTTACTCAAATGTTTATTGTTACCTACATCTAGCTTCCAAGTCCTTCTTGTGGGACTACCGAGCAGCTCAGAGGGTTATAGAAAAAATCTCATGCAAGCCTCCCAACATCTCTACTAAATAAGCTTTATCCAGATGTGGAACTCGAGGGTCAGGCAAGTTAAGTAGTCACAGTAAATTAAAGAATCCAGATTTGAACTTGTCTGTTTTAATTTAAAATCTGTGTGTGTGTGTGTGTGTTTCCCATCATGCCCTGCTATCTTGCCAAGGCACAAACACATTTTCTTAGAGTGATTACCTTCCAGTCAAATTTCAGATCTGCTGGAGAGTAATAAGAGAGTGAAGTTGAATGGTTGAATGAAATGTTTGTTCCAGGGGCTCATAGTCAAGCTCAAGTTTCTGCTTACAGACTATCAACCTTTCTGTTCTAAATTTTTAAATATAATTTAAAAACAGCCACAATGCACTCAAGATAGCATGTCAAGCCATTTATGTGTGTGGTTTATCAACTAATTGGCAGCACTTTTCTGTGAGAACAAAATGGAAGTGCTTTTTCACACTTCTAAGACCACATGAACTGGGCTAAAGAAAACTTTAAAAGGCAAGTATTGAATACAAAGATCTACTTTTTCCTCTTAAGAATAATTTTAGTTCCAATTTTAAATATATATATATAAAACTTTTGGGGGCCCTGTATCTCTTTTATAACCAAACTATAGATCTCCTCCCCGGAAAAATACCCATAAACAAAAATTTGGGCCATGGCAGGGGTTCAGAAGTCTCTTGAAGTCTACTGAATGGATCCCCTAGAGATCCACAGAACCCAGGATAACCCCTGCTCCAAAAACACATTATAGACATGTGTACCTGACTTTAAAAAACCAGAGTGAAGCCTGACCAGGTGGTGGCACAGTGGATAGAGCATTGAGAGGACCCAGGTTCGAAAACTTGAGGTCACCGACTTGAGTGTGGGATCATAGGCATGACCCCATGGTCGCTGGCTTGAGCCCAAAGGTCAATGGCTTGAAGCCCAAGGTCTTCGGCCAGAGTCCAATGTCGCTGGTTTGAGCAAGGGGTCACTCACTCTGCTGAAGCACCACCGCCCCGTCAAGGCACATATGAGAATGCAATCAATGAACAACTGAGGAGCCACAACGAAGAATTGATGCTTCTCATCTCTCTCCCTTCCTGTCTGTCTGTCCCTATCTGTCCCTCTCTCTGATTCTCTCGGTTAAAAAAAAGAAAGAAAAAAAAACCAAACAAACAAGGTGAAGACCACATACCTAGTTCTCTCATTATTCTTTCGAGTTCCAGAAAGTTAAAATTAAATAAACTCTCAAACTTTCTCAGCTAATGACTCTCAAAGTCTTTAAAAACCCAGGAAATCTAATGACTTGAGTAAATCACAAATCTAAGGTCATATAAGTTCAACATTCAAAGTTTGTTATAGCTTAAAATCTGCTACTTCTTTCTGCTCAGAGATTTCCCTAGAAAAGAAAGAAATGTTAGTATAGCCTAGAGCTGAGTCTTTTCTACTTTAATGTTCATGAACATGTTAATATATCATTGATGACAAGAAAAAGAGACCATTTCTAAAATTTATCAAAAGATGCTCTTTCACTATATACATGATATGAAAAAAAGACCATTAGAATAATTCTTAAATGTTCAACACATAGATCTGTGTCAATAAAATTGGGAGTTAAATTGTGTATCTGACAAAGCCGATTTTTTAAAAGTTTATAAAGGCTCAAATTTTGATGTGTTTCCCAGCATTTGAGTCAAGAACTTTCAGAAATGTTTATTTTCAGGTATATCTCGAACTATAAAGTTTTTTCAATCTCTCTTGGTCTTGCAACTTTAAAACATTTCTAGCATTGTCCAACAAAGTTTAAGTTACAAAAGGAACTTTAAAAAGCATCAAGGTCTCTATCTATGAATAGAAATATCTCATGAAAATTTAACAGTTGCAGGGGACAGTGATACTTGCCTATAAACAACATTAACAATTATTTTTAATCACTAGATACTGTTTCAAAATCAGCACCATGATGATAAGACCAAGTAACAGATAACTTAAAAAAAAAAATCAGCGCTGGCAGGGTTGGTTCAGTGATAGTGTGTTGGCCCAGCGTGTGGAAGTTCTGGGTTTGATTCCCAGCCAGGGTACACAGGAGAAGTGTTCATCTGCTTCTCCACCCCTCCCCTTCTCCTTTCTTCTTATCTCTCTCTTCCCCTTGGGCAGCCAGGGCTCCACTGGAGCAAATTTCGCTGGGGCAGAGGATGGCCTCCACCTCAGGCACTAGAATGTCTTCGGTTGCAATGGAGTGAAGCCCCCGATGGGCAGAGAATCGCCCCCTAGCGGGCCTGCTCGGTGATCCTGGTCGAGCGTATGCTGGAGTCTATCTCTCTGCCTCCCCACTTCTCACTTCAGAAATATAAAAAAAAAAACAACACAAAAAACCCAACAACAAAACAATTCAACACTAGACAATCACCCTTTAAACCAGGGGTCCCCAAACTTTTTACACAGGGGGCCAGTACACTGTCCTTCAGACCGTTGGAGGGCTGGACTATAAAAAAAAACTATGAACAAATCCCTATGCACACTGCACATATCTTATTTTAAAGTAAAAAAACAAACGGGAACAAATACAATATTTAAAATAAGAACAAGTAAATTTAAATCAACAACAGTATTTCAATGAGAACTATGGTCCTCTCACTGACCACCAATGAAAGAGGTACCCCTTCCAGAAGTGCAGCGGGGCGGATAAATGGCCTCAGGGGGCCGCATGCGGCCCACCGGCCATAGTTTGGGGACCCCTGCTTTAAACAATTACGATGCCCACCAAAGTGCCGCATGAGATAGACAATCAATTGATACTTTCAATTTATAATCTGTAGTAGTTAAGATTTAACAGTAATTCTTTTGGTTGGGGTATCTTTTTCTAATACCAAGAAAATGAGCTACACTGAGGCAGATAGCAGCCAGAGGGTTTAGGCCAATATTATTTAAAAGCCAGAGGAGTTTCACACCCTGGGGGAGGGTGTTATTCCTCAGAACCTTCACTCATGGTAACTTTTTTTTTTTTGGCCTTTGTGTCAAAAGTCAATGTTAATACTTCAGGGTACTCTTGAAGAGTACTGTCGAAGTTTCGACCTCATATACACGAATAAAATTTTATATATACTGGTTTCTTGCTAGTAGGTTAAACACTTCACTGTCATGCACTTGTTTTTACAACTTTTTCCCTTTGAAAGAACTGGGAGAAACAGGAAGGATGAACCCAACTTCAAGTAAGGAAACTATAACAACCAGATCCATCCTATATAATTGCTTCATCCCGGAAAGGAAGAGGCAGGATATTTGGGGGACAGGAAAATTGGAAAATAACTCCATGCTCAATAAAATATCAAACCTGTGTAAGAAACTCAGACATTCTGCTTGTGGCTGAGTCTATCCCACTGGAGATCAATTCCGCTGTCCCGGCGCTGGCTCCCCCTCACCTCTCACCACCTAAAGGTTGCCCTTTGCGAGAAACTCATCGAAATTGAATCCAAGTGACTTTTGGGAAGAGATGCCAACATAATCCGCAGCATGCTCCGGAAATGTGTAACTGTACAGACAGGGCAACGATTCTCATTAAGCACCTCCCTCCCCCTTTACTTTCAACTTCCCCTTAAGATGGGGACAGTCACATAGACATTTTTTTAAAAAAATCAAAGAGGAAAATAAAAGCGCCCCATCCCCGATCAGCGCGGGGACCCGACGCCGGTTGAGGACGGCGGGCACCGAGCTCTCAGAGGTCGCCAAGTTTCTCCGCTCCCCGCACCCAGCAGCCGCCGGCACCAGGGGGAGGGGGCGGCCGCCGGCCCGCGCCGCGCCGCCTGGAGCCCCGGGCCTTTCCGAACGCCGGCCGCGCCCGGCGCAACAGCGCGCGTTCGAGACCCGCCCGGGCGCGCGTGGGCGCTCCCTCCGCGGGGTCCCTCCCGCCGCGCCCCTTGTCCCGCGTCCAGACGCCGCCGCCGCCGCCGCCCTCCGCACCCCGGGGGCCGAGCGCACCCCCGGCCGCGGCAGCCCGCAGGGGCGGTCGGGGCCGCGGTCCCCTCCCCGGGCAGGCGCGGGGCCCCGAGCCCGGAGACCCGCAGCCCGCCGCACGGGCGCGCCGGGAGAGCTCACCTGGCGGCTGGCGGCCTCCGGGCGGCCTCCGGGCGGGGGCCGGAGGGGGGCGGCGGCCGGGGCCGCGGGGGGCTCCGCCGCCCTGCCGGGCTCCCACACGCGCCGCCGCGGGCGCCCCCGGGGAGTGCGGGGGGCGCGCGGGGGGCGAGGGCGGCGCGGCTCAGGCGTCGGAGCGGGCGGCCGCGGGCGCCGCCGCCTCCTCCTCCATGGCTGTTTACCCGGCTGCATTGTGGGAGTTTGACCTCCGCCGCCGCCAACCGCCGCCTGGCCTGCGCCGCCGCCGCCGCGCACGCCATGGGAGCTGTGACTGACGGTGAGGCGGGCCCCGAGCCCGGGCGCCCGGGACCCCGGCGCCGCTGGCCTCCCCGCGCACAGCCCGGGGGCCCCCGGGGCTCCCCGCCGCTGCCCGGAGGCTGTGCGGGGCCGGGGGTCGCGGCCGGCGCGCACGCGGGCGGGCGGCACCCGGAAGGGCTGCGGGCTGCGGGAGGGCGTGCGAAGGGAGCGCTCGGCGGGGCGCTGGGCTCCGGGGGCGCCGCGACGGGGAGGAGGTGGGGAAGGCCCGCACCGGGGCCTGGAGCGCGGGAGGGCCGCGGGGGCTCCGGGGGTGGGGCGGGGTTCGGGCCGGCCCGGAAGGCGGGAAGGGCCGGGACCAGTGCCCCGGGGATGTGCACTCACACAGGTTAACACCTGGAGGAGCCCTCCGGGCAGGATGCAGCGGGCCCCGCATAATGGGGTGCCTCGTCTGAGGCGCAGAACTGGCCCTGGCTTGGGGGTGGGGAGAGGCGCTGGGACAGTGTTTGAGCGGAGTCGATGTGCACCGGGCATCTGAAGGTCAGTAGGGGACTGTGCGTGGGAGATTATGAGGCAAGGAGCCAGTAGGGGAATGGGGCCACCTTAGGGTAGATCAGGACAATGAGCGATTTGCTTGAGTGTGTGTATGGCTTGGTGCAGGTGTGGAAGGGAGGGGTGGGGTAGGCAGAGGCTAGGTTTGTGGAAAGTTGTGAGGGCAATTTAGGAAGCTGACCTACTGGAGAAGGGGCCCAGAGGGTGGTCTGAGAGCAGAAATAAAATAGCTTGACTCCTTAGGGAAGGTGGGTAAGCATGATGGGTATCTGAAAGGAAATCCTATGAAGGTATCTAGTTAGGGAGGAAGGAAGTTCTCTGACATCTAGGAAAGGGGACATCTAGGACACTGGGCGTATATGAAGAGAGTGACTAGTAGCCATGGATACCTGTGGAGAGGACAATTCTGAAGAATTGGGGGTAGACAGAGTCTCCACATTAAGTGGCCAGGCAATGGGAAGAAGGGTAATAGACCCAAATTTGTGGGTGTGATAAGTAGTAGTGAATGGAGAGGGGTATCTTAAGGACTCAGGAACTTCATGGGAAATTTTAACTTTCTTCCAGTTTTAATGATTCAGTAGCTATTCATCCCAACTGGGGTAGGCTTCAGGGATTACAGCCTAGAACCAACTGGTGGTTACAATTTGCCCCTCTGATGTTACAATTTGGTGGAAAAGACACTAGATAGTTTTAAGCATGGTAAATGTCACCATAGGGGAAGTACAAGGTTGGGAACTCAAGAAGCAAGATTTCTTGAATCATTCTTGGAGATTTGAAAGCCTCCCTGAAAAAGTGACCCTGAATCCATTATAAAGGATAAATAGATGTAGTTGAACAGGTGTTCCAGGTGAGAAGCAACTTGTGCAAAGGCTCCAAAGGGTTAGAAGAACTCAAAGATGACAAATATTGGCTAGAATTTAGAAAATTATGAGCCAGAGATTTCTGAGGGCAATGGGAAACCATTAAAAGTTTTATTTGTGTGTGTGTGTTTTTTAACCTTGTTCTGGTGTAATCAGATTTACATTTTTAAAAAGTGACCACTATACTCTGCTAATGTGAAGAATGAAGAGAAAAGGGGAAGTGAGGAATTAAGTTCCCTCCCTCATTTCTAACATTTATATGGTATTTATTGTATGTCAAACAGTGTTCTAATTATCATCACCACTTTACAGATGAAACTGACACAAAGATGTTAAATAACTTACCCAAGGTTGCACAGGTACTAGAGCCTGGGCTCAAAGCAAGCAGTCTGCTCTAGATTTCTTGCCCTTCACCATTGTTCATCCTGTCTTGGAACTACTACTGCTGTGGTCATAATAAGAGCTCATGGTGCCAACAAAGAGGAAATCACAAAGAAGTGGGGGGGGGGGGGGGAGAAGAGGAGAGAAATTTATGAGGGAGAGTGTCAGGACTTCAGTTATTGAGTGGATATGGGGGGAGGGGTCAAGGATTATCCCAGGTTTCTGAGTTGAGTGACTGTATGCTTGTTAAGTGCTACTTTTCTAATTATTGAAGTATAGAACTTTAAGGGGAAAGAGAGGAAAGAGGTTTAGTCAGATAGGAAATGAGGGAAGATGAGTTCTAGTAAAGTTACTAACTGGCTTGACTGTGGTGGCAGAGTGGATTGGGCATCGACCTAAAATGCTGAGGTCGCTGGTTAGAAGTCCTGGGCTTGCCCAGTTAAGGCACAGGCAAATACTTCTCACCCACCCCCTTCTCTGAAATAAATAAAATACAATCTACAAAAAAGAAGTTACTGACTACAGTCAGGTGTGCCCCCCACATCCTTAGAGACCACAGGAACTGCCACTTGCAAGTTGTCTGACTTTGTGCAGGTTAATTAACTTCTTTGAGCTTCAGTTTCATTCTGTGGGAATAATAATAATAATAATAACTGCCTCATAGGTTCTGAGGAGTAAATGTAGTAAAAGTTATAAAGTGCTTTTCACCAAGTCCTCCACTTTTCTTAGATGAGAATTGTGCCTTCTTCCTCTCTTTAATCTGCACTTCTTTTCTCTACCTAGCGACAGCCCATTTCTTCAAGACCTACCTCATCTATTCCCCTTTTCATTTTCCTAGGACCAATGAATCTTTCACCTGTAATGATATTATTTATATATATTGCTACTGTATCCCTTAATACTTAACTTATTTGGCTTATTCTAGAAAATATTTAAGGCAACTCACTGTAATGAGTAAACATAAAATAAATGGATGAGGAAGCAGGACCAAAAGAACCTGGAACTAGGAAAAACAAACAGAAGTTAAGAAGTGGAGATGACCCTGGAAATGCTAGGGTAAAGTCTGGTGCATTTGTTACAAAATCTGCAGTGGCTCTCGTTTTTCTAGCAGTCCATACTAAGATGCAGAAGCTGTCCATTTTGTGATCTAGTTTGTCTGAAAGAAGGCAACATTAGATAACCGGGACAAGCAATTTTTTGTGATTTAAAAAGCTTATATTTGGGGTGCTTGTACAGAAAAAGCCAGTGTCATAACTTCATTTCAGCAGTAAGGATCATTGGGCATTTCTTAGCACATCACTTACTTGGTCAAAGAAAGCTAAATCACAAGTTTGAAAGCATTCTAAAGCCAATAGATTATATGGTTTAGGTGAATAGCTTTGCTGGTCTTCCTTATTTCAGAACAAAGTTTTTTGTTGTTTTCTTTTTGTTGTTGTTTTATTTTTCTTGTTTGCTTTAAGAACATCTATACCATAGAGCAGTGGTCCCCAACCTCCAGACCGCGGACCGGTACCGGTCTGTGGGCCATTTGGTACCAGTCCGCAGAGAAAGAATAAATAACTTACATTATTTCCGTTTTATTTATATTTAAGTCTGAACGATGTTTTATTTTTAAAAAATGACCAGATTCCTTCTGTTACATCCGTCTAAGACTCACTCTTGACGCTTGTCTCGGTCACGTGATACATTTATCCGTCCCACCCTAAAGGCCGGTCTGTGAAAATATTTTCTGACATTAAACTGGTCTGTGGCCCAAAAAAGGTTGGGGACCACTGCCATAGAGGAAAGGATGAACTATAACTTTTTCAGGAAATTCTCTGTGAATGTAGTTTTCTTCACTTGAGATTTTGGTAAAAATCAAGCAGAAGTGAGAGATATGTGTAATAGCTAACGAGTATCGATATCGCAAACCTGGGTACAACACTAGGTGCTGGTTACAGCAGTAAGCTACAAAGGAAGGCCTGATTCCTACTTTGGGGGAGAGAAGCAATTATGTGCAATCAATCAGTAAATAAGAACTTATTAACAAGGACATAATTGCTTTTTGAAGTTAATTGAGTTCTGAGAATGAACTAGGTAGAACGTAAGAGAATAATTGGGAAGGATTGCCAACAACTAGGTTAAAACAGGGTGATCAGGTATGGCCACTCTCAAAAATGGTATTTAATGTGAGACCTGAGGTGAGAACAAGGTTTCCTCCCTCTATGGAAGATAAGAGAGGCATTTGGTCTGGATCCAGGTGGGCCATGAAGGGTGTGACACAAAGGTGGGCTTGAATTAATAATAAGGAGGGCACTGGAGAAGACAGATGAGAAATGAGCGGCTTCGATATCTCAGTCATTCTGGAAGGTTCTTGGAGGAGTACTAGTGCCAGTCTTCAGAGCAGAGAAGAGGGTAGATGACCTCTTACGACTCTGAATCTTAGAGGCCTGGCAATGTGTTGTGCCTTCATATGATCCTTACGTATGAGTCTATCTAATTGAACTGTGGGCTCTTGGAGGACCAGCTATTTATTTCTTGCATCCAGCACAAGAACACAGTGATTAATTTGAGAAACTACCCTGCCTCAGAGGGAAAGAGAAGCACCATATTGTTATCTACAGATACTGAACTGTGGATATTGTCACCAGCACAGCCATTTTGCAGATGGAAATATGGAGATCTTGGGAAGTCAGTGACTGTCCCAGAGCTAGTTATCGGTGAAGCCATTATCTCTCTTGTCCTGTTGTACCCCAGCATTTGGGCTGACTGAAAAGCAGTTTAAATGTTATTACCACTAATTTAAACTATGTTCACAGTTTGTATTTTGTATGTGTTAATTTAAAGGGTGTTAAACAATGTTAGTACCCTCAGAATCATCTCAGAAGCTCTTTTTGCTGCACAGAGAACATTAGATAGATATATTGATATGCCAGAGCAACAGATGGGAGATGGGGGGGAGCTGGATGTGGCTGTACATTCCATTTAATAGAGCTTGTTGGTTTTGACAGTGTTTAGTTGTTTTTTAATTAGAACATGTAATTAAATCTGCCTATGAACAATGTGACAAAATAATGGAACTGTACTACAACATTCTAATAATGTAACTTTACATTTTCCTATGACTGAAAGTGATAGCACACTATCTGTCAAGGAAGATAATACACACCCTTATAGGGTTGTTTCAAGCATAAAAAGTAAATCTGTATATAAAGCAGTTTGAAGGTGAATGACCATTTACTTTATTGTCCAAACCAGGACACTTTTCAGAGCAAAAGGAAACAAGATGTATAGTAATCATAGGAGTGTATAAACACTGTAGAAGTATCTGTTTCTGCTGTTAGTCCTGTTTCCGTTGCTGATCCAATGTTAATGAGACCCTTGTGGGTACAGGGCTTTTTGGGTTTTTTTGTTTTGTTTTGTTTTCTCAACTAGTGCCAGTGAACTTGCTCACTTTGTTCCCTTAGCTATGACCCCAGCACGGGCATTACTGCTACAGTTCAACTATTTAATATGGTTTCTTTAACGAAAATAAATGGTTTTTCAAAGCAAGAGTGGAGTTTCAACCTTGACTTTATTAGCACCATACTCTATAAATATTTTAATAAATCTAGAGAAAAACAAAAGACCTCAACACAATATTTTTCCTTTTTTTGGGGGGGGGAGGCAGTCAGACAGACTCCTGCATGTGCCCTACCAGGATCCACCCGGCATGCCCACCAGGGGGCGATGCTCTGCACATCTGGGCCGTTGCTCTGTTGTGACCAGAGCCATTCTAGTGCCTGAGGCAGAGGCCATGGAGCCATCCCCAGCGCCCGGGCCAACTTTGCTCCAGTGGAGCCTTGGCTGCAGGAGGGGAAGAGAGAGACAGAGAGGAAGGAGAGGGGGAGGGGTGGAGAAGCAGATGGGCGCTTCTCCTGTGTGCCCTGGCCGGGAATTGAACCTGGGACTCCCGCATACCAGGCCGATGCTCTACTACTGAGCCAACCGGCCAGGGCTATTTTTGCTTTTTTTTAAATTTAATTTTGGTTTAAGTAATTTACTTTGGCATCAGCAATTTATTTAGACTGGTCCTAAGTATCTCAAGAAAGATCAGTATTTACATGAAGCAATCAAGTTACTGTTTTTTCCACCTTCCATTTTTATGTCATTAATATAATAGTGTTGGCCTTAAAAATTGTTTTTAATGATTTTAAGCTTCCTGAAAGGAGAGGCTAGGAGTTAGTTTACCAGAAGGAATCTGACACATGGAATATATGTAGTTCAGCTTAATAACTCGAGCAATGGTGAGCTAATGGTAAATCTGAAAGGAATCTGCACACACATTGTTTTTACATGACCGTGGTCTCTCCTTCTGTAAACAGCTCAGGTCAAGCCAGTTTTCTTCATGTTGTTAACACATCCTAGATTTATCTATTAAAGAACATTGATTAGAATTTTTTAATACAAAAGAAGTGAAGGAAAACACCTCAGAATGACCATTAAGTTCATTACCTAGGTAAACACAGGTGATATATATATATTTTAAAGTAATGCATGTTTGAAAATTCAAGATCAAATGTGACGCGTAAACACCTTCCATTACTAATCCCACTCTCCAAAAGCAATCACCGTAATCATTTTTGTGTGCCTTTCCAGAATGATTTTTAAATGCTCATAAAAGGTAAAAAGCACCTTCTCTGGTACCAGACTTCTCAGTTTGAGTCCCAGCTCTACTTTATAGGGTTATAGTGCAGATGAAAAGTATTTATATGTAAAAACCACTTAAAGCAGTACTTAGCCTATTGCAAGCATTATGTATCTGTTTATATGCCAATATGTGTGTGTGTGTGTGTGTGTATGTATATATATATATATATATACACTTTAAATTTTTTATACGTGTTTCTACAGTTTTCTATCATTAATGATAGAACTTGGAGCTCTTTCTACCTCATTCTTTTGTATCAATGTGTAGTAGTCTATTATTTTTAAACTAATCTATGAAACAAGCTTCAGTTTTGTATTCTTGTAAATAGTGTTACAATGGAGATAATTGTATATATGTTTTGGGCACTTGTGGAAATAATTTCTAGAATGCAGGTCATATGGCATATATATATTATATATAATTTTTTTTTTTTTTTTTACAGAGACAGAGTCAGAGAGAGGGATAGATAGGGACAGACAGACAGGAACGGAGAGAGATGAGAAGCATCAATCATTAGTTTTTCGTTGTGACACCTTAGTTGTTCATTGATTGGTTTCTCATATGTGCCTTGACCATGGGACTACAGCAGACTGAGTAACCCCTTGCTCAAGCCAGGGACCTTGGGTCCAAGCTGGTGAGCTTTGCTCAAACCAAATGAGCCCACGCTTAAACTGGCGAGCTCGGGGTCTCGCACCTGGGTCTTCCGCATCCCAGTCCGACGCTCTTTCCACTGTGCCACCGCCTGATCAGGCTATAATTTTTTTGACAGAGACAGAGAAAGAGTCAGAGAGAGGGACAGATAGGGACAGACAGGAAGGGAAAGAGATGAGAAGCATCAATTCTTTGTTGCGACACCTTAGTTGTTCATCAATTGCTTTCTCATATGTGCCTTAACTGGGGGCCTACAGCAGAGTGAGTGACCCCTTGCTCAAGCCAGCAACCTTGGGCTAAAGCCTGCAACCTTGGGCTTCAAGCCAGTGACCTTTGGGCTCAAGCCAGTGACCATAGGGTCATGTCTATGATTCCATGCTCAAGCCAGTGACCTCAGGGTTTTGAACCTGAGTTCTCTGCATCCCAGTCCGACTCTCAATCCGCTGCGCCACCACCTGTCAGGCTGGTATATGTATTAATTTTGAAACATATTACTACATTGCCTTAGTCCCAGCTGTTTTTCCACTGTAATCCTGTCTCAAATTGTTATCTCTTCCAATGGTTTTCAGTTTGGATCCAGAGGGTTTAGGAACATCAAGAAAGAGCCAGTGGTGGGTTTGCATGCCTACAGAATTCCTTGCTAAATTGCCTTTGAAGGGAAATGCTAATTTTCATTGGTAGGTGTCAGGATGGCTATTTGCTAGAAGCAGATGAGGTTGCAGTGCTGTCGGGCTTCCAGTGTGGGAGTCCCACTTGATGCTGGGTGGAGGTTACCTGACAACGAGGCTCTTGCCATTGGTTGTCAAGCCTTGACCTGTCCCTGAAGAAGTAAGTGCTTTGAAAGTTGGCCCACCATTATTATCTTCCAAATTGTTTTCCTCTTTCCTTTTTTGAATATTTGCTCTTCGATGTTCTGAAAAGTTGTTATGTAGTGAAGGTTTTAGTAACAACTGTGGGAAATAACTTTGGCTTTGGAAGGAATATTAAAGTCTGGATTTATGAGAGATTGTCTTTCCACATTAAAATGAGAACATAGTTAAAGTGGCTGTGTTACCTGACCAGAGGCTTGGAAATGGAGAGTTTGTCTAGTGACTGTAAAGGACTTATTTCCTCCTGCCTCTCTCTCTGGTCATGGGAAATAGGTATTAAAATGTAACCCACTGAAAGGACTTTGTGAAGCTTAGTGTCTTAATTTTATATTTCTTCTAGGTATAGGTTGGCAGATAAGAGAGGAAATGGGTGTAAAATGCATCTCAATTTTGTGAGGAAATATTTGCTAATCAGCATACAGGTGTCATGACTGATTTTAAAGTGATTTTGAATGCCAAACATTTTGTAGGTATAATTATTGTACAACTTATAACTGAGTGCAGTAGGAAATCCAGCCTTAAGTCAAGCGAAAACCACCATTCTCAGGGAAGATGTTAAGCATTTTGGTTTAAACGCTCTTTCCAGTTGGCATTGGTCCTCATAGTCAGTAGAGAAAATAATTATGACAACGAAGGAATGAGGTTGATAACATCAATAAAATAATTCCTAAGCCTTCTGTACTGTTTTTTCAGAGCAGACCAATGCCCACCAGAATTATTAATATTAGCATTCAAATTGCTTATAAAGAGCTTCAAGCATAATAATAATTTATGAAGTCAATGTATATATAGTAAACAAGACACGTTTTAGGTGTGTTCAATCTAGAACTAATTGATGAGGTATTAAAAATAACAATGCTCATGTCCATGTGTTAGGAATCGTCAGCAGCAGGCCATCTTCAAATTGGAAAAGAATAGAGCTTGTTTTCAAACTGACACTTTATTTTATTTTGTTGCTGTTGGAGCTGTGCTCTGCTTTCTATATGGTATTTCAATAATTCTTATCCCCAGAGAATTTTTTTAAGCAGCAACTGTCCATTCCATGGAGTTTAAACTAGAAACTTTATGACTTTGCAATATGAAACTTGACACAGAAGCCAATCTGTGAGAGACACAACTGGGCAAACCTTTGTATGTGTAAATGCATAACATATCTATTTAAATATATTGATTCAGCTATAGATATATATTCAACATTTATTCACTTTTTATCATTTTCTGGACAAAACAAGTTATGGATTAAATTTATCATAAAAATAAGGATTCCCCCCCCCCCCCTGCTTTCCTACTATGAACAGGAATTATGCTCCTTTGTATCACTTTTATTTCCATGAAGTTTCACAGAAGTCCTACAAAGGGGATAGTTTTATTCCTGTTCTGCAGATGAATTGGAATATTGGTCCCATACATGCACACACCCAAAGTAAACACTATGAGGTCTAACCAGACATTGGCCCTGATTTCTGACTTCTGGCGCAGGAGTTTGGCTGTGAAGAAATGCTCTGCCCTTAGAAGAAAGAGGGCTAGGGCTGAAGCCAGGAAATGGTCTTGATGGGGAATCCTCTGCGCTGCCACAACTGAAAATACCAGACTCCTCATTCCTCTTGGTGTTGGCATTGGCCCCTGCCTTTTACCTGTCCAAGTCTCTGCTCAGCTCTAACCTGCCTTCCAAGACCTGTGATTCTAATCTCTACTTGAATTCATGCCGTTTTAGCTCCTAACTGCATATGCTTTGGTAGCCTCTTAACTAGCCTCCCTGTTTTTGGCCTTTTCCCAGTTGTAGTCCATTTTGTACACTGTTGTTAGCCTAATCCTGCTAAAAAGTCCCGCCCATGGATCTTTGGGAATTCCCAGTTGCCTACCAGCAAGGTTTAAATCTACACTATGGCCTTTACTAGTGCAGACTCCCACAATCTGATCCAGACGGCCTTTCTGTGCTTACGGCCCCAATATTCTTCTTTCCTCACCAACCTCCTTGGGTGGCAGTGGAGTCACATCGCCGACCCCTGCTGCAGCTCAGCTTCCGCCCTGCCTGGAGTGGGGGCAGGGAGAGGACTTGAGCTTGTTTGCTTTTTTAACAGCTTTATGAGGCATAATTGATTTACAAAGACCTGCACATATTTAATGTGTACAATTTGTTGCATTTTGGACATATGTAAACACCTGTCATGCCGTTACCATGTCACAGCTTGCTTTCTTTTTTCAAGTCACAGCTAACAGATTTTGAGTATATATATGGTTCAAAAGTCAGATAGTATAAAAAGATATTTCCCCAACTTCCAGCCTGTTCCCCATCTATTCCCCTTATACTGCCCCTTTCTCTCAGTAACCTCTTCTGTTAATTTCTTGTGTATCATTCCAGGGTATCTTTGTGAATATAAGCACTTGCAAATACATAGTCTTATTTACCCTCATTTTTATATGAGAGAAACATGCCAAACATATAGTTCTTCATCTTGCTCTCTTGGTCTTTTTGTATCAGTACATTAACTTTTTTTGCTTTTTTACAACTCCATAGAACTTAATCATATCCCTGTAGCAAAATTTATTTAAGTAGTCCCCTCTTGATGGACATAAGTAAGGTGACCAATAGTCCTCCTTTAGGGAGGATACTCCTTTTGCAAGTACTGTCCTCCCTCTAAAGCAGGGGTCCCCAATCTTTTTACATGGGGCCAGTTCACTGTCCCTCAGACTGTTGGAGGGCCGGACTATAAAAAAAACTATGATAAAAATTTATGTATACAATAAAAACTATGAACAAATCCCTATGCACACTGCACATATCTTATTTTATTTTAAAGTAAAACGGGAACAAATACAATATTTAAAATAAAGAACAAGTAAATTTAAGTCAACAAACTGACCAGTATTTCAATGGGAACTACGGGCCTGCTTTTGGCTAATGAGATGGTCAATGTCCGGTTCCATATTTGTCACTGCTAGCCGTAACAAGTCATATGACATGATTCCGGAGCCGTGACGCATGTGTCCCACATCACCGGAAGTAGTACTGTACGTGAGCGATGCCACGCTTTGCAGCGCTGCCACATACAGTGCTCCTCTCACTGACCACCAATGAAAGAGGTGACCCTTCCGGAAGTGTGGCGGGGGCTGGATAAATGGCCTTGGGGGACCGCATGCGGCCCGCGGGCCATAGTTTGGGAAGCCTTGCTCTAGGGTCCTCCTACATGTCCTCCATTTTGATATTGGAAGACATATGTAAATGTCTATTCGATTGATGCAGTCGATCCATTGTGTGTGATGTGACGTATTTGTATCTAAATGAGTGCTTTTTTCCTACAATTATTATTAAAAATTAATAGGCATGTAAGCATAATTACAATATAAAATATTACAAATGTTTTACGCATTTATCATATTATAGTGTATTGTTGCAATGTTTCTTTTATTTACGATATTGTTTTCAATTTATTTTTGTACTTTTCATTGTAAAAAAGTTGTTCACCTTAACAAGAGGTCTTATTGCATGCGTGCAAGAATATCTAGGATTATTGGTTCAAAGGGTATATGTTGTTTGAAATTTTGATAGATGCCTTTTAGGTGTTTTTTTTTTGTTTTATTATTATTATTTAGTGAGAGGAGGGGAGGCAGTGACAGACTCCCACATGTACCCTGACTGGGAATCGAACCTGGGACATCCACATGCCAAGTTGATGCTCTACCATGGAGTCAATCCACAAGGAACTGCTTTTTAGCTTTTTTTGATTGGTGGTTTTTGTTTTGTTTTGTTTTAATTAATTTTAATGGGGTGACATTGATAAATCAGGGTATATATGTTCAGAGAAAACAGCTCTAGGTTATTTTGACATTTGATTATGCTGCATTCCCATCACCTGAAGTCCAATTGTCTTCCCTCACCTTCTAACTGGTTTTCTTTGTGCCCCTCCCCTCCCCCAACACTCTCCCACTCCTCCCCACCCTGTAACCCCCACACTCTTGTCCATGTCTCTGAGTCTCATTTTTATGTCCCACCTATGTATGGAATCATATAGTTCTTAGTTTTTTCTGATTTACTTATTTTGCTCAGTATAATTTTATCAAGGACCATCCATGTTGTTGTAAATGATCCGATGTCATCATTTCTTATGGCTGAGTAGTATTCCATAGTATATATGTCCCAAAGCTTTATTTATTTATTTATTTATTTATTATAATTTTATTTTTTTAATGGGGTGACATCAATAAATCAGGATACATATATTCAAAGATAACAAGTCCAGGTTATCTTGTCGTTCAATTATGTTGCATACCCATCACCCAAAGTCAGATTGTCCTCTGTCACCTTCTATCTAGTTTTCTTTGTGCCCCTCCCCCTCCCCCTTTCCCTTTCCCTCTCCCCCCTCCCCCCGTAACCACCACACTCTTATCCAGAGATCCCCAAACTTTTTACACAGGGGGCCAGTTCACTGTCCCTCAGACCGTTGGATGGCCGGACTATAAAAAAAACTATGAACAAATTCCTATGCACACTGCACATATCTTATTTTAAAATAAAAAAACAAAACGGGAACAAATACAATATTTAAAATAAAGAACAAGTAAATTTAAATCAACAAACTGACCAGTATTTCAATGGGAACTATGCTCCTCTCACTGACCACCAATGAAAGAGGTGACCCTTCCGGAAGTGTGGCGGGGGCTGGATAAATGGCCTTGGGGGACCGCATGCGGCCCGCGGGCCGTAGTTTGGGGACCCCTGCTCTTATCAATGTCTCTTAGTCTCACTTTTATGTCCCACCTACGTATGGAATAATGCAGTTCCTGGTTTTTTCTGATTTACTTATGTAAAGTAGTACAACCATTATGGAAGAAAGTATGGTGGTTCCTCAAAAAACTGAAAATAGAACTACCTTATGACCCAGCAATCCCTCTACTGGGTATATACCCCAAAAACTCAGAAACATTGATACGCAAAGACACATGCAGCCCCATGTTCATTGCAGCATTGTTCACAGTGGCCAGGACATGGAAACAACCAAAAAGCCCATCAATAGATGACTGGATAAAGAAGATGTGGCACATATACACTATGGAATACTACTCAGCCATAAGAAATGATGACATCGGATCATTTACAGCAAAATGGTGGGATCTTGATAACATTATACGAAGTGAAATAAGTAAACCAAAGCTTTTTATTCCACTCATCCACTGACGGACACTTGGGCTGTTTCCAGATCTTCACTATTGTGAACAATGCTGCCATAAACATGAGGGTGCATTTCTTCTTTTCAAACAGTGCTATGGTGTTCTTGGGGTATATTCCTAAAAGTGGTTAGCTGGGTCAAAAGGCAGTTTGATTTTTTTTTTATCTAGTTTTTTTTTTTTTGTATTTTTCTGAAGCTGGAAACGGGGAGAGACAGTCAGACAGACTCCCGCATGTGCCCGACCGGGATCCACCCGGCACGCTCACCAGGGGCGACGCTCTGCCGCGACCAGAGCCACTCTAGCGCCTGGGGCAGAGGCCAAGGAGCCATCCCCAGCGCCCGGGCCATCTTTGCTCCAATGGAGCCTTGGCTGCGGGAGGGGAAGAGAGAGAGAGGAAGGAGGGGGGTGGGGGTGGAGAAGCAAATGGGCGCTTCTCCTATGTGCCCTGGCCGGGAATCGACCTGGGTCCCCGCACGCCAGGCCGACGCTCTACCGCTGAGCCAACCAGCCAGGGCCTGATTTTTAATTTTTTGAGGAATCTCCATACTGTTTTCCACAGTGGCTGCATCAGTCTGCATTCCCACCAGCAGTGCAGGAGGGTTCCCTTTTCTCCACATCCTCGCCAGCATTTATTCTGTGTTGTTTTGTTGATGAGCGCCATTCTGAGAGGTGTGAGGTGATATGTCATTGTGGTTTTAATTTGCATTTCTCTAATGATTAGTGATGTTGAACATTTTTTCATATGCCTATTGGCCATCTGTATGTCCTCTTTGGAGAAGTGTCTATTCATTTCTTTTTCCCATTTTTTGATTGGATTGTTTGTCTTCCTGGTGTTGAGTTTTACAAGTTCTTTATAAATTTTGGTTATTAACCCCTTATCAGACGTATTGTCAAATATATTCTCCCATTGTGTAGTTTGTCTTTTTATTCAGTTCTTATTGTCTTTAACTGTGCAGAAGCTTTTTAGTTTGATACAGTCCCATTTGTTTATCCTGTTTTTTATTTCACTTGCCCGTGGAGATAAATCTGCAAATATATTGCTGCGAGAGATGTCAGAGAGCTTACTGCCTATGTTTTCTTCTAAGATGCTTATGGTTTTATGGCTTACATTTAAGTCTTTTATCCATTTTGAGTTCATTTTTGTGACTGGTGTAAGCTGGTGATCTAGTTTCATTTTTTTGCTGGTAGCTGTCCAATTTTCCCAACACCATTTGTTGAAGAGGCTGTCTTTACTCCAATGTATGCTCTTACCTCCTTTGTCAAATATCAGTTGTCCATAAAAGTGTGGGTTTATTTCTGGGTTCTCAGTTCTGTTCCATTGATCTACATGCCTGTTCTTATGCCAGTACCAGGCTGTTTTGAGTACAATGGCCTTATAATATAACTTGATCTCCAGAAGTTTGATACCTCCCACTTTATTCTTCCTTTTCAAGATTGCTGAGGCTATTTGTGTTCTCTTTTGGTTCCATATAAATTTTTGGAATATGTGGTCTATATCTTTGAAGTAAGTCATTGGTATTTTAATCGGTATTGCATTGAATTTATAAATCGCTTTGGGTAATATAGACATTTTAATGATGTTTATTCTTCCTAACCATGAGCATGGTATATGCTTCCACTTGTTTGTATCTTCCCTGATTTCTTTTATCAATGTTTTTTTAACATGATTCTTTTTTTTTTTTTTTTTTTTTTTTACAGAGGCAGAGATAGGGACAGACAGACAGGAACGGAGAGAGATGAGAAGCATCAATCATCAGTTTCTCATCAGTTTCTCGTTGCGCGTTGCGACTTCTTAGTTGTTCATTGATTGCTTTCTCACATGTGCCTTGACCGTGGGCCTTCAGCAGACCAAGCAACCCCCTGCTGGAGCCAGCGACCTTAGGTCCAAGCTGGTGAGCTCTTTGCTCAAGCCAGATGAGCCCACGCTCAAGCTGGCGACCTCGGGGTCTCGAACCTGGGTCCTTCCGCATCCCAGTCCGACACTCTATCCACTGCGCCACCCCCTGGTCAGGCATTTATCAATGTTTTATAATTTTCCGAGGACAAGTCTTTAATCTCTCTGGTTAAATTTATTCCTAGGTACTTTATTTTTTTGGTTGCAATGATAAAGGGGATTGCTTCTTTAATTTCTCTTTCTGAGAAATTCAAGTTCATTGTTAGTGTATAAAAATGCCTCTGATTTCTGATGATTGGTGTTTTTTAAATATCAAAAGAGCAGCTCAAATTCCATTTCCCCTGAAGCCCCAAGCCAAAGGGAGCTCTCCTACTCTTCTACTGTGTGTCTGTGTCACTCATTTAACAATCACAGCCTCCTCTGTGTGTGTGTATTCATATGTGTGTTATTTCTCCAACTAGAGTGAAAGAACTGAGATCTTTTATTTTACATCCTCAGAACTTACTCTGGTAACTTAGAGACACATCTGCTTATTGATCAAATATTCATGTTTTTGTCCAAGAAGAGAAATCTCTGCTGTGGACCTGAAAATAAGATAGTTGCCTGCTACTTTTTGTTAGTGTTTTATTGAGACAGAGCTCTCTTTGGAAGGCAGATGGTCCCAGGCAGGCACCACAAATCCAATTTAAAAATATTGATTGAGCATCAGAAATGTAGACACAGTGTGAGAGGCTAGGGAGGAAAAAGTAAGACAGGACTGGCCTTCATGACCCCCTTTCCCAAGTTTATTTGGCCTTTGCAGTGCTTTAAACAATTTTTTAAAGAACTTTTATAATTGGGATATTACATATACAAAAGTACACAGATTTTAAATATACAGGTGGAATGATTATAAAATCTATTTGAAACATTTTTTGTTAGTTACCAAACTTTAAAAAAGTCTTTTGAAAAACTATTTCTGGTAATAGCGTCTCGTTAGTCTGGGTAGTCACTCTCCCAATTTCTCTATTCCTATTTCCTATTCCCTGGATGCATTTACATTTGAAATCCCCAGTCCTCAATAAAGCAGGATGTCCAGCCTGACCTGTGGTGGCACAGTGGATGAGGCCTCGACCTGGAATGCTGAGGTAGCTAATTCGAAACCCTGGGTTTGTCTGGTCAAGGCACATACCAGAAGCAACTACTACTATGAATTGATGTTTCCTACTCCTTCTCCCCTTTCTCTATCTCCCTTCCTCCATGCCTCTTGCTTTCTCTAAAAGACAGTAAATAAAATATTAAAAAAACAAAAAAGTAGGATGTCCAGGCATATGAGAGGAAGAAGGGATTTGGGAACGGGAGAGCTTGGAAGAGCAAAGTTAAGACTGGCAAAGAGATTGAACTATCAATTGAACACTAGACTACTCAACCATTGTATGTTTACTTTTATTTTAACAAAGTTAAAAGATGATTCTAGTTTTTGAAAACTCAATTCACTTTCTGCATTTTAATATCCTGTGGTTTGTCTGTTTCTTCAAATAACATTTTTGGTGGTCAAAGACAGAAAGCATTAGTTTATATTTTAAAATATAAAGTTAAAACACCTCTTGAATCTGTAGTTTGAGCAGTCTGTCAAAGCCATTACTTTGAGAGAAAAACCCGATTCTAAAATGTTTATCTGATGTTACAGAACAAGTTTTGTTTCTGTTTTTTTTAAATAATTTTATTTTTTTAATGGGGTGACATCAATAAATCAGGATACATATATTCAAAGACAACAAGTCCAGGTTATCTTGTCGTTCAATTATGTTGCATACCCATCACCCAAAGTCAGATTGTCCTCTGTCACCTTCTATCTAGTTTTCTTTGTGCCCCTCCCCCTTTTCCTCTCCCTCTCCGCCCTCCCCCCCCCCCCCAACCACCACACTCTTATCAATGTCTCTTAGTTTCACTTTTATGTCCCACCTATGTATGGAATAATGCAGTTCCTGGTTTTTTCTGGTTTACTTATTTCACTTCGTATAATGTTATCAAGATCCGAGAGCAAAAAATCATCAGATTTATATGGAACTATAAAAAACCCTGAATAGCCAAAGCAATCCTAAAGAAAAAGAATGAAGCTGGGGGCATTACAATACCTGACTTCAAACTCTATTATAGGGCCACGACAATCAAAACAGCATGGTATTGGCAGAAAAATAGACACTCAGACCAATGGAACAGAATAGAAAGTCCAGAAATAAAACCACATATATATAGTCAAATAATTTTTGATAAAGGGGCCAACAACACACAATGGAGAAAAGAAAGCCTCTTCAATAAATGGTGCTGGGAAAACTGGAAAGCCACATGCAAAAGAATGAAACTGGACTACAGTTTGTCCCCGTGTACTAAAATTAACTCAAAATGGATCAAAGATCTAAACATAAGACCTGCAACAATAAAGTACATAGAAGAAGACATAGGTACTAAACTCATGGACCTGGGTTTTAAAGAGCATTTTATGAATTTGACTCCAAAGGCAAGAGAAGTGAAGGCAAAAATTAATGAATGGGACTGCATCAGACTAAGAAGTTTTTGCTCAGCAAGAGAAACTGATAACAAAATAAACAGACAGTCAACTAAATGGGAAATGATATTTTCAAACAACAGCTCAGATAAGGGCCTAATATCCAAAATATACAAAGAACTCATAAAACTCAACAATAAACAAACAAACTATCCAGAACAAGTTTTAAGTGAGCCATCTGCCTTCTAAAATTTATCTCCGCTGCACCTGCACTTAAAAATACTTCTGCCTACACACAGGAACTATTGTTTACAGATTTTGCTGTTGATTCATCAGGCAGGCTCTCCAGGAATTATTTACACTTTAAAATTTATTATAAAAAATGCATGTACATCTTGAAAACCAAATAAACACAGTTCTTCAGAGCCATTTAGAAAATGAAATCTTTTCTCATTCTTTGTCATCACTCTTACCAGAAACAGCAGGTATTACCAGTTTCTTATATATCCTTCTGAAGATACTCTGAATCCATAAACACACCACATGTGTGATGTGTACAGACACACACCAAGCATTCCCCCCTTTTCCACACAAATGGCTACAAACTATGTTCTCGGCACCTGTTTTATTTTCATTTTACTTGACATCTAAGTAGATTTTTGGCAACAGTATATACACCCACACTATTCTTTTGGCTGCATAATATGCTTTATAATTTAACGAGTTTCTTCCTGGTGAATGTTTCAGTTTGCAACCTTTTCTCTACAGACAGTACTGTTACGGACACCCCTTTACATTTATCTTTGTACATGGGTGCACATATTTCTGTAGTAGGAATTTTTAGAATGTGCATTTTAAATATTGTTGTTTCTTCCCAGATGCTCTACAATAAGTGTACAGTTCACAGTCCATCAGTGTGTGGAAGAGCAGTTCTAGAACCTTGCTAACACTTTTATTATCAAGTCTTTTGCTCTTTGCTACTCTGATAGCTAAAAATGATATCATATTGTGGTTTCAAATTGCCTTTTTCTTGTTAGGATCCAGCGTGATTTTGTCCAGAACACTAACTCAGGGCTGCCAGGCCACATCTTACTCATCACAATCATCTATGCTGCTTTTCTAATTCCTCTTTTTGCCTTGGAGCAAAAGCAAGATGGATTTGTTTAAAAAAAAAGAACATTCAGATATAATAACTGAATTACACATTTTTAATAAAACAAACCTGTCCCTTTTTCTCTGACCCACCCCTCATCTCTTTCCTAGTCTGCCCCTACATCTGTAATACAGCTAGTGCTCGACTACGACCACGACTGGTTCCGACAGACCGGTCGTAACACGATTGGGTCGTAAGCTGAGTAGGCTAGAATGTACAGTACTGTGAAATGATGTTATAAAAATCTTTAAGTCATATTTTATCATAATTTTCTTTCATTATTATATATCATAATTTTCTTTGTTTATTTTATGCCATTTGTATCATCTCTACACCATTTTGTTTCTTATTTTTACATTCGTCAGGTTTAAGTAAAACACTGCATTACCAGTACAACTGGTTTAATATCTGCAAAGACAATTTCCTCTTGGAAGACATCTTGGGAGGGGTTTGATGAAAAATATCCAAGACACAAAACACAAATTGCTGTACCAAATCTGGGATAACAGTTGAAATGGTGCATGCGGAGATGGTAGTGCTGCCAGAAGCTGGTCCGCACTGTTGTATGACCAGCTGGGCAACACTTGCGCTGCCAGACGCGGAGCAGTCATGGCTAGAGATTGTGGTCGTAAAGTCAAATGGTCATAAGTTGCATAGGTCGTAAGTCGATCAATATTTGCACTCTCTTTCTATTCCTTTTACTAGGATCTCACACTAGTCAGAGACATGAGCACATCCGTCTTCCTCTGAACAGGTTTTTCCAAAAAAGTTCTCCAAGAATTATTGGCTTATTTCCTTGGTGGACCTGAAAATTATTTCTGCTTAACAACCCAGCAGTAAAATCACAATTCTGTGAGGGCAGGGTTTTTCACTGATATAACCACACAGGCCCTAGAAGAGTGCCTGACAGAAATAGACACTCAATAACTTTATATATACATGTAATATATATAGTAGTAAAACCTACAGAACACAAAATTGATCATTTTAACAACTTTTTTAAGTGTACAGCTCAGTGACATTTACATTTCAGTAATTTTCTTTGGGTGAATGAATGAGTGGTGATATTATTTGTTCCTGAAATTAACAAGAGCCAGATGATCATTTAATTCACATTGTTCTTCTTTCCTCCAGATGAAGTCATACGGAAGCGTCTCCTAATTGATGGGGATGGCGCAGGAGATGATCGCAGAATTAATCTGCTCGTGAAAAGTTTCATTAAATGGTGCAACTCCGGATCCCAGGAAGAGGGGTACTTCTTTTCCCTGTTTCTGTGCCAGTGTCCTGATGTGATTTTAGACTGTGCACAGTCCTGTTAATACTGCACAGACTCACTTGCCTTCAATGTCCAACTGAGCCAACTCTTGGTTAATCAAGAGTAGTTTTTTTCTGGCCCTAACTTTCTGGAGAGCCCTATTTTATGTTTATTAAAATATGCAGAAGACATAGTGGTAAGAACAAATGAAAATTAAATCCAGGTTAGTTATTTGGTATGTTTTAGCAGATAAGAATTTAACTATCTAAATGAAATATTCCTTTTAAAAATAAATTAATAGATTGCTGCACGGCTTTATATCTATTTAATAATTTTTTAAATAAAAAAAATTTTCTCATTTGAATTGTATAGAGTGAAACACTGAGAATTAAAGATAAAAAAAAATAAAAAACCTGATCTAAACATTAAAAAATATATTTAAAACAAGTAGCTGTTTGAATTAAGCTTATATTGATAGAAACAGCAATCACATCTTTGCATTTTTAACTGAAGCAGTTTATGAATTCAAGTACAGTACATTTGGAGAAAGAAAATGTAAGAGACAGATATTCTAAATTACTTTAAGTAAATAAAGCAAAGGAGTCTCTTGGAACTTTATGTAATTAGCAAATCTTTGCCTGTACTATAAATAGTTCAACTTTGGCAATTCATAAAAATCTTTATTCTATTTTTCTCTTTTTTATTAGATATAGCCAGTACCAACGTATGCTGAGTACACTGTCCCAATGTGAATTTTCAATGGGCAAAACTTTGCTGGTGTATGATATGAATCTCAGAGAAATGGAAAATTATGAAAAAATTTATAAAGAAATAGGTAAAGAAAGCTAAAGTAATTAATGTTTCTCTTTATTAATTTTAATTTGTATGGCCTAGAGGAAACAACACCTGCTAACACTTCTCTCTGATTAGTGGTAAAATATTATTAAATTATTAAAAATAACAATATTAATAGAAAAACATAGCTCACAAAAATGTATTTTAATATGATACAGTATTTTAAGTTATAACTATTTTTTAAATGTCAGCATCTATTTTATTAGCAATGGAACTTAATTTTAAAACATTTTAAAATTGAAAATGGAGATTATACGTGTTGTTACAACTATCTTTTAAAAGAACCTTTTTATATAGAATGTAGCATTGCTGGAGCACATGAAAAAATTGCTGAGTGCAAAAAGCAAATTCTTCAGGCAAAACGAATACGAAAAAATCGTCAAGGTAAGGATTTTGTGGGGTTTAGTGTGCAAATACTGACTAGTACTTTCATACTGTTCTTAATGTTTTGATGTAAAATCTTCAGCTAGAATCAACCTTAATTATAAAAAATAACCAGGAGCCAAACTAAATTATATTATTCTTTAAAATAGCAGAAAAGGAAGGCTATGCTGATTTTTTTTTTTTATCTTCAGACCCCTTTGCCTGAATACCATTAGGGTTAATCAGCAAAGGCTGTTTACACAAGTACACTAGATTTAGGGTTTTGTTTGTCATTTGTTTGTTTGATTAACGAGCTACTTAAAAAAATAAACTTAAGCCCATTGAGTTTTTATTAAGTGCGAAGCAAGCAAACATTTACAAGCTGCCTGTCTGAGTAATAAGAGGAAGGCTGACGTTTTCTTTTGTTTTGCTCTCCTTTGTTTTTAAATTAGGGTATGTTATTATTGCATTCCATAAAAACTATTTCAAAACAATTTCTAATGGCATATAATGTAAATTGAAAGAAAAACAAAAATATAATGTATAATTAGAATTGTGATATGTGAAAAACAAAAGAAAATGGAAAATGTTAATGGTTAGGTGGGGGTTGTGAGTTTTTATGGCTTAAAATCTTTTTTCTTTTTTTTTTAACTTCAGAAGGTATTATTTTGTAATCCAAAATATTTTTATAAAAGATCACATTTTTATTGAAGTAACTTGCAGATTCCAAAACAATGAATTTTACATTTTAATAAACCAATTTAAATGATATTTAATTGTTTATTTTAAAAGTTTTTTGAATCCAGTCTAAAATGCATGTGATCAAGTTTCAGCAATGAATTTATAGCAATATATATCAATTCTAAGTTATTTTAAAATATTTTCTATTGTTTTAGTTGACGAATGAGGCTTTAAATGAATGCAGCCATTTATTATTTTATAAGGAAGGTTATCAGGAGATACATGACTTATTCTGGAAGTCTCAGTAGAACAGAAACAAGGTTCCTGAATTTTAAATCATTTCTAAGTTACTGAAATCTTTACCTTTAGAATGAGTGACAGGTATAATTTGCTATTGTCTAAGATCTGAAATTAATGGAATGATACATATGCCTTGCTGATATTTTATTTGCTGGGCAAATAGTAAATACAAGCCTCTTCAGAATCAGTCTGCTTGATGATCAGTAATGACTAAAGAGCACTTATGCTGGCCTCTTACATTCTGCCCATGAATAGGTAAGTGGAAAACAGTGGGAGCTGAAGTCCTTGTTTGTAACATTTGAAGTCATGTGTCATTACAGTTGTGGCTGAATCAAGTGAAACTGGCAACACTCTTTCCATCCTACAGTATTTTCATTTTTTATGTTCTAGGGAGTGATTAGAAGAGATTTATGATAGTATTCATTTTGCTTTGATATATAGGTTCAAAAAAACTTTAATTTGGTAAATATTTTTATATCTTTCAGAATATGATGCTTTGGCAAAAGTGATTCAGCATCATCCAGACAGGCATGAGACATTAAAGTAAGTTTAGAGCTTTACTTGAAAGTAACTAATCTTTATGTATAAATGTTTACATAATGGCCTATGCATTCCATTTTTACAGGAATACATAATATGTTCCAAAAAGAGGGATCAGATAGTCAATGTGACATATTCTAATACTGTTGATTAGAATTTTATTTCTCCTGTCTTACTGCATACAGTTCTAAAACAAATGCATATAATATGCATTAATACAAAAATGAATAAATAGACTATGATCTACTTGTATTGTATAATACTGAACAGCAGTTAAAAAGATGAAGAAGGTATACATTCTTGAAACACAGATCTCAAAAACATAATCAGAGAAAACAGAAGACATATAGTACAATAAATGTTAAATTATTCTTAAGTTTCTAAAGTATTTATAGAATTATAACCATTTATAAAAGTTATTGCACCCCAAAATATTATATAGTAACACTGTATATTATTTAGAGATACAAACATATACATTTATAAAGCACTAGAGCCTGACCACCTGGTGGTGCAGTGAATGGAGTGTTGACTTGGGATGCTGAGGACCCAGGTTTGAAACCCTGAGGTCACTGGCTTGAGTGTGGGCTCACCAGCTTGAGTGTGGGCTTGCCAGCTTGAGCACAAAAGTTATTGGTGTGAAGCCCAAGGTCGCTGGCTTGAGCAAGGGGTCCCTCACTCTGCTGTAGATCCCAGTCAAGGCACATATGAGAAAGCAATCACTGAACAACTAAGATGCTGCAATGAAGAATTGATGCTTCTCATCTCTCTCTCTTCCTGTCTGTCCTTCTCTCTCTCTCTCTCTCTCTCTCTCTTAAAAAAAATAATTGGAATGACATAGTGATTGCCTAAGTAACAGGTAAAGGAAGAAAAATGGCTTGGGATAAAGGACTGGGGTAAGGTTAAAAGTGTATTGCAAGTTAATCTGCAATGTTTTCTTTCTTTCACACACACAAAAAAGACAAAATAACTATGACAAAATGTTGTTAAAACTTATCAGTTCTTGGTCCTGATCGGTTGGCTCAGTGGCAGACCATTGACCTGACATGTGGAAGTCCTGGGTTCAATTCCTGGCCAGGGCACACAGAAGAAGCGCCCATCTGCTTCTCCACCTCTCCTTCCTCTCTGTCTCTCTCTTCCCCTCCTGCAGCCAAGGTTCCATTGGAGCAAAGTTGGCCTGGGTGCTGAGGATGGCTCCATGGCCTCTGCCTCAGGTGCTAGAATGGCTCTGGTTGCAACAGAGCGACGCCCCAGATGGGCAGCATCTTAGTTGTTCAGTGATTGCTTTCTCATATGTGCTGGGACTACAGCAGAGTGAGGGACCCCTTGCCAGGTGGATCCCAGTCGGGTGCATGTGGGAGTCTTTCTGCATCCCCGCTTCTCACTTCAAAAACATACAAGAAAACCCACCCCAAAAACTTACCAGTTCTTGGGGTTGGATACTCTATTACACTGGGGGACAAAGTTTTTGTTGCATCCACAAAAACACTTATTCCTATCTAATTCAAGTGTGCTGATCTCAAATCTGACATTAGTTTTTCTCTGTAAGCTACAGTATTTTTGCAATTCAAGATTTTAGGTTTTCATCTTATTGTAAAATTTCAACATTTAGTTTAACATAATGAAGTAGAATGTCTTCTTGGGCATCATCTTTGTGAAAATATAATAATTTATATAATGCAGTAAATATACTAATACACTAAAAGATATGATTGCATCAGAATTTATCTACAATTTCAAAATAGAACATATTAAAACACTTATTTTAATCATAAAATTTGTGTAAAACTTATTTAAATTCTATTCAGGCAAAAATTTGTGTTTGTAGCTCTTGCATTTGTGTACTTGTTGAGGACAATCTCGTTTGATGCTCCAGCAGTAGTCTGCTCATCACTAACAGCTCCAAGATTTTCGGGAAACTTATCAAGGTGACTGTTTAGGAAGTGGATCTTAATGCTCATGTTACATCCAATGTCACGGAAAGCCAACAGCATCCTTTGAACCAGAAGTTCATATTTTTCTGCTTTTTGTTGCCAAGGAAGTTCTTTGTAACTGCCACAAAAGACTGCCATGCTGCTTTCTCCTCCTTATTCATCTTCCTGGCAAATTCTTCGTCACGTATGAGGGTTCGAATTTGAGGTCCATCGAATACACCTGATTTATCTTCTCGAAAGACAAGGCAGGAAAAGCAGAAATAATATGTTGAAAGCATTCACTTTCTCTATTCAAAGCCTGAACAAACTGCTTCATTAAGCCAAGTTTGATGTGAAGTGGGAGAAAAATGATCCTGTCTTGATTAACTACAAGTTCATTCACAATATTTTGCATCCCTACTTCCAGAGCTTCATGTTTCGGCTACTCCTTCTGTGTCCAGTGTTTCTCCCGAGCTTGGCTGTCCCACAAACACAGAAAGCAAGGATACTTCGTGAAACCTCTCTGTTGTTTGTGCTAGCAGGAAATTTACCATTTTAAGATCCACACAAATGATCTAGTTATGCTCCTCATACTTCAGAAAGTCGAGGACAATTTTTGTGTCATTATAATCTTTTCGCAGATGATTTGAATAACCAATTGGAATAGCTGCATAAACATTACTGTTGTGTAGGAGAACACATTTCAGACTCCGTTTAGAGCTGTCAAGAAATAGCCGCCATTCTGTTGGACTGTAAGTGGTAACACCTAGCTGGCTGAGAAGACTACTGATATCATGACAGTAAACAAAGTGTTTGTCTTTGGGGGAAAAGTCCACAAAATTTGTTCACGCTTCCTGAAATGGGATACTTTAGCAGACTGGTGAAGTACATTCTTTTCTTGAAGCCTGGAGGCTGATAAATCAGCTGCTTTCTTTGATAGACCCAAATCTCTTACTAAGTCATTCAATTCGGGTTGGCTAAACTGCTGAGGGGTTAATGACTGCTTGGCATCAGAAGAAGACCCTTCAGATTCTACAGCCATTTCCTCATGCATCTTATCAAAATACACTTGATCACCATGTTCACTTTCTTCATCCTTAGAAGCAATAAAACCATTGAAAACTGGAACCAGGAGTGTCTCAGAGTGTGGGATGGGTCGTATTGCTGAAGGAATATTAGGATATGCGATCATATGCCGTTTTTCCTTGCCGATGCCCTTTGTATGGATCAGACAGAAATAACAGTCACTGCTGTGGTCCTTAGGTTCACACCAAACCATGGGAATACCAAAAGGCATTCCTTTGTGTTTTCCCTTTGTCCAGTCATGAAGCATTTCCTCACAATTATGACACACAATCTGACGAGCCCAATTCTTGTCTTGATCGCCAAGGGGACCTTGAAAATAGGTAATATATGCACATGTTACAAATGATGAAATATTGCGCCTTTGACGTTGAAGTGTGTAACAGCCACATATATATCAATAACAGAAGGTGTCAGGACTGTTCTTACATTTACGCCTACTCGAAGAAGCCATGATTCAATCTTAAAATAAGAGGCTGTTTTTTATCAGATAATACTTTTTTACATTTAAGAACAACTACAATTATGTAAAAGTGATGTTTGTAAAACATTAATTGCCTTGTGGTTATGTTCAGTCCAAGAGTCGTTGCCCTTTAACTCCTCCAATTTAAAAACCAATGCATGCCATTAACTGTAACAAAAAGAAATTAAAATTGCATAAAAACTAGAGCATGCACCAAAAAACGGATTTCAGATTTGGAATCAGCAATGCAGAAATATATAGAAACGGTTCTAAAACCTCATGCAACAGAAAATGAAAAAAAAAATTGTGCTCCAGTGTTATCTATGCTTTTCTATACTTGAAAAATTAACAATTTTATTTTAATGACAATAAGTGCATATTTACAAGTAAATCATCCTTAGCTTTAGAAGTTTCATCATAATAGTGTTATAACTCATTCTTTTTTATTTTTAAAATGTTTCTTAAATACCAGAAAGTTAAATGTTGTGAATTCTGTTCCCCCAGTTAGCAAAATGTAACACTATTTTATTGTTTTTCAGGGAACTAGAGGCTCTGGGCAAAGAATTAGAGCATCTTTCACATATCAAAGAAAGTGTTGAAGACAAGGTATTTGGATATATATGTTAAACTTCATGATATGAATGTTTATAGATCAATGTGTATTAAATTCTTTCTCGTTAACACAGCTGGAACTGAGACGGAAACAGTTTCATGTTCTTCTTAGTACCATTCATGAACTTCAGCAAACACTGGAAAGTAAGTAAAAGAGTTTCATAACAAATGTTAATGAAGATTGTTAAATGATCCAGGGGCGTGCCTTCTAAAATACACATCTTAAAGAGAGAGTACACCATCAATTTTAGAACAGCAGTACAGCTGGATGGTGTTAGAAGGTATTCATGTTCTGTTTTCTGGATATATGCAGAAAGATCTGAATTTGTAGTAATAGGTCGCATAAACCCATATCCAGTAGTTTATGTGGAGAAATTCAAGGATGATAAGTTTGAATGTTTTTCTTTGTTTATTATAGTTTATTGTTATAAAGTAACGATTCAAGACCCAGGTAGGCCATGATAAGTAAGGGAAGTAATTAGGGATAAACATATTTGCACACTTAATAAACAGTGGGTTCTTGGGGGAACTGGAGGTTTGCTCATTGTATAGAACCCTGGTCAGCAAACCGCTGCTTGCAAGCCACAAGCAGCTCTTTGGCCCCTTAAGTGTGGCTCTTCCACAAAATACCACGTGCGGGCGCTACCTCAGTAAGGAATGTACCTACCTATATAGTTTAAGTTTAAAAAATGTGGCTCTCAAAAGAAATTTCAATCATTGTACTGTTGATATTTGGCTCTGTTGACTAATGAGTTTGCCGACCACTGGTATAGACTGTAGCCAACTGGAAATTTGTGTTATCTGAGCTAGATTTGAGCAGGTGATGGGGGGAGTAGTGAAGTCTGTTACATAAAATTTACATTTTGATTCATCTAATACGCAAGAACAACCAAAACAGAACTTTTAAAACCAAATACCTGTGTGTGCTGAAAGCTGTCATTTTGCCATCTTTATTTTAAATATATTGGCTAATAAAGGATAAACATTTTCATGTATTTATTAAACATATAATATAAGCAAACTTGATTAAGGTTTTATGTTTCTTTCTCAATTCCAGATGACGAAAAGCTCTCAGAGGCGGACGAAACTCAGGAAACAAGCTTGGAAGCAGATCCTAAGCCATAGACAGGCTAAGGCTCGCCATTCCCGAGACTGTCGAAGTAGCAACGTGATCTTCATGTGTTTAGAGCTTGCTCTGCTCTTGAGATAAAGTTTTGACAGTGAACTACTTGGCTTTTAAATATTAATATACAGTTCATTCATATTTCTTCACACAAGGGAAAGTGATTTCAGTATTGATTTCTTTTTATTGAAATACCTTTTTCATTCTTAAACTTAAAAGGTAGCAAGCAATATCCAAAAATGTTTAATAAAACTTTTTCAAGCTAGATGTTTGTGCTCATTAGTATTCACGAGTAATAACATTAGTATATAACTCACTAGTATTCATAAGTATATAACATTGATTTGTTTACATAAGTTGAAGATTGTGAGAAGGTGGTGTTTCTAAGAATATACATGAGAAGATAAATCAACTTCTGGAAATGTTATCACTTTCGAAAATGGATTACTTGAATAGGCTTCAGGAGGGTTGTGAACTTGTGAAATTATGTGCAAAATGTTTGTGGTGTGCGTTCATTGTGGGCCAGGTTCCATGATGCTAAGAATCACTGGTGTGAAAGGTAATAAGAGCCAAAGCGAGTCCAAATCTCTCTCCTTCATACTTAAGCAATGTGAGTGTTAAATATTTTGTTCATGTTTTCTCTATTGTTTTGTTCTTTAGAAATCATTTTCAATGGAAAAAAATTTGATAAAGTGAAGAGTAGTTTGAAATAAATAGTCTACAAAGATAGTTTTTGCATAAAGGATCATGACCTTTTTAAAACTTAAGCTAAGGCTGAATCACCTGTAATTTTCTTAAGTATTGAAATTACATTTTCAGTACTTGTTAGGGTCCATCCTTATTCATTTATTTTAGTTGAGACTGACTGTTGCTGATGTAGTCAATAGAGCATTGACCTGGGATGCTATGGTCCCAGGTTTGAAACAATGTCTCCAGCTTGAGCGCTAAAATCCTATGGTCTTTGGCTTGAACCCAAAGGTTCCTGGCTTGAAGCCCAAGGTCACTGGCTTGAGCCAGGGGTTGCTGGCTTGGCTGTCGCCCCCCAGTCAAGGCACATATATAGGAAGCAAGCAATGAACAGCTAACATACCACAATTTTGAGTTGATGCTTCTCATCTCTCTTCCTTCCTGTCTTTCCCTGTCTTTCCTTCTCCCTCTCTCACTCTCTGGGGGGGGGGGGGGGGGGGAGGGGGAGAAAGAAACATGAGATTTTGCATGAATCATCCCTTAAAAACATTTTTATAATTTTAGTAAGAATGCTTATCTGTAAAAAAATGAAAATTTAAAATTAACTTAGTTATAGTCATATTAAAAGTATCATGATACCTTTAAAGGCTTCCTCTGATTTCATCTGGCAAATCATAGGAGCATTTTTTTTGCAGAATTGTTTTTGCATCAAAAAATGTTTCTATTTTCCATTATTAGTAAGAATTATGACAGAAAATTTTGCTTATTATTGACTCAGGATTCAATATCAATTTTTGAAAACCTGTTATTTAAGGACTATTGAGTAGAATATTAAAAAAAATCCCCCTACCCCAGTGATTAATTCACTAGAGAGATTTATTCATGATTATGTACAAAAGTGAAGACTCTCTGTGCAGAGAACTCCTATGCAGTCAGGAATGAAATCAGCAGCAGCAGCAGCAGGTACATGGGAAGCACACATTTTTCAGTTTATACTTCCTCAGGGTTCTCTTGGAAATCCTCCGGAACTGCTTAGCTGACTGAAGAATCTCATTCCCTAGAAATTCACACTGTTGAAGCTGAGCGTGTCTCTGGGCCAGTAACTTCATGGACTTACCAGCCATTGTTTCTATGCGGTCATCCACCTGTGACAGATAAATACAAAGAAATGTAGCCAAGTGTTAAGATGATGGTTTTTCTTGGGAGATGAGTTTTGGAATTGGTGGACATTTTGCAAGTCCCAAAGCATTATTCTAATTCAAGTCAGAGCACACAGTTTGAAAACATACATTTACCATCCAGTGGTAAGAATGATCTCATTTCCTCTCAACCCTGTGTACCTGCCTTTATTTTAATTGAATTCACTCAGCATTTATTAGGCACACATCATCCTAGGTGCCCTTAGCAAGCCTTTTGCCACTTTCAAAATACACCCCTGTAGCATTATTTCTTAATGGTAATCATTAATTTTGTCCCACATTTATGCTGACCAGCAGGGCTGTGCCTTCAGTTCAACCTGGCCTTCTGATGCTCCTGAAACATCAAAGTAAAAGCCTTTGTTCACTACCTGCATTTGAAGCTTTCCTACAGTCAAATCTGATTTTCGGAGGATGGTTTCCATGCCGTGTTTCCTCTTTTTAAGTGATGGGAAATGTGGGGGTTGTTGGGTTTTTTTTTGGTTTTTTTTTGAGGCAAATGGAACCAATCATAAAAATACACAAACACATCAGACTAGGAAGTACCAACATTATTTTTGTGACAGTGCTGATAAACTGAACATTTGCCCCATGACAATGTTGAGTTGGTGACAGGATTCATATTATTCTCCATGCCCCATGTGTCTCCTTTGTGACCAGAGTTCTCTTTGAAGAGATCTATAGGCTGCAGAGAAATGAGATTGGTTCTAAAGAGTATACCATGTCAGGAATAAAGCAGGGCACTCGTGAGTGGAAGATGGAGGAATTGCCCAGGCAGCAGCTGAGCGCAGTGAGTGTGGAGCTGTTGTATGCCCCAGAAAGCTCGTTATCACTGGGTCCAGTTGCTAATTTGGTCTTTTTTTTTTTTCTATGGGTTTCTTTATTTTCCTGGTGGACATGTCTCCAAACATAAAATGAGCTCTGGGTTGTTTTCATTGCATGCCTGATACCTATCCTCACGTCCCTGGTGTGCTGGTTACAAGTACTTATTCAATATATTGCTATTCAAAATCTTTCCTAGGTCATGGCTCCTGGCTAATATGCCCTTTTCTGGTCTTATTGGGCTCACTCTTCCTTCCCCTTGAGCTTAATAAATAGCATTAGGACTATTGTGGATCTACATAAAGTAGAATATGAGATCACATCTGTGAGTTCCAGCCGTTGCCTGATGAAGTTTACAAAAGTGCAGGATGACTGCTGTGCCCTGCCAGCCTGCCTGAGCTCCAGTGTCACTTGCAGAACTTTACCCAATCTGTCTATAGTGGGACTCCCCTCTTTCTCATAAAATTCAGTATTTTTTCCTACTAAGCACTTACCATTCTTGGTAACTGCTAAGTTATTTCTATGTTTATTGAATACCACTAATAGAAAGTCAAGTGCCTAGAAGTGCCAGGCAGGCTTTATAAAACAGAAGCAGTTGGGGCTGGTGTGAACTGGGGAGAACGTGCCTCCAGCCAAGGGGCAGCCTTTGCACAGCTCTAATTGCTGCCATGAGTACTTGAGGACCTTGTGTTTCCAGACCTTCCTATTTTTCAAAAGGAAGCTGAAAATTCCAGATTTTTCTTTCAAATACTCTAGTTTTTAAATATGGGCTATTAATTTATATATTTTTTGAGAACATTCCAAGAGCTAAATAAAATCCAGTAGAGAACATTTGATTTAATGTTTTTTGATGAACAGAAATACTTAATTTTTATATAGCCAAATGCATCCGTCTTGTCCTTTATGGTCAGCAACGTGCTCTAAGAAGTCTCTCTATTGAAATCATGATGACATGCTTATTGTCCTTTAAGGGTTTCCCTTTTTCATATAGATCTATAACCTAACAGGAGCTAAGCTTTGTATATTGTGAAAGATGGATCAAATTTCATCTCTTCCCCCATATTCACTTGTCCCAGCACCATTTATTCTAGTGATTATCCTTACCCCACTAGTCTGCAGTGCCATCGTTTAAGGTTCTATCCCTTCTAGTAAACTATAAATCTCAAAAAGCTGGACCATGTTTATTGGATTACCTTTGTAGCCCCAGACCTAGGACTTGCCCAGCACATAGTAGGAGTACAATAAATATGAATCCTTCACAGAACAGGCAAGATTCAAAACTAATATTGGTACACTAAGTGGTGCCTTAGAGCAGTGCTGTCCAGTAGAACTTTCTGTGGATACAGTAATGTTTTATCTGTGCTGTGCAATGCAACAGCCACAAGCCACAAGTGGTTATTGAATACTTTAAATGTAGCTAGTGCAATGAAAGGGCTGAACTTTTAACTTAATTTTAATTAACTTAAATGCTCACATGTAGCTATTTGGCTATTGGATAATACAGTTAGTACTTAGCATAGTAATTAAAGAATAAGGACTCTAGAACCAGATCTTCCTGGGTTTGAAGCCTGACTGCCACTTATCCGGGCAAATTTCTCAGCTTCTGTGCCATCACTAAAGTAAGGATGGCATTGCCAACTTACATGGCCGTTGTAAGAGTCATCTGATAGATGATAGTTTTAAAGTGCATGTAACAGGGCCTGGAACACAGTCAGTTTTATGTGGGTATATTGCTATAGTTAAAATAATAGTAGTTTAGGCTATTTTTAAAAGTAGCCTGAGAAATTTAGGCTCAAATTTACATACCAACAGATAAATACAAGCTTTGACTTGGAGAGTTCTGGATGGTCTAGAGCTGCACTGTTCTACCTGTACAAGTGGCCGTTTACAATTTAATTTCAAGTAAAATGAAATAAAAATTCAGTTCTTCAGTGGCACTGGCCACTGTTAAAACATTCAATATAAAGCTCTAAACTCCACTGTTGCCCAGATATAGTAGAAGCAGAAGAGTTTGAGCTTAGAAGTGGAGGAATCAGACAAGATTTGCCTGTTTTCTGGATGCTAAATTTCCAAGGAGGAGACCCAAGCAGCAGATTGAAAGTGAGGGACTCAAGGCAGGAGAAGTCCTGGTGTTCGTGACATCCTGAACATGAACGCTGCAGAAGTTTTTAAAGGTAAATTTGTTTGGTATTTTACCTTCTGCAGCCCTGAAGGAAGGGACATCACAGATAACCGCTTGGTGGTCCTCTTGGCCTAGAGGAGTGTGTTCCTTTGGGTCAGCTCCTCTGTCTCTGCTTCTACAACATCAAGTTGTATAGTTGCTTAGAGTGAAGGGGGGGGGGGGAAGAACCTATAATAATTATAGTTATAAACATATTCTTCCCATTAAAAAGTATTCTGAAAAGATGGCATCCCATGCATCCTCAGTAGCTTTTTTCCTTGGGGTTAAACGTTAAACATGAATTTCCCATTCTGTATCATATACTTTCTCTTGCACTTACTTGCTTTTTCTTGGGGTCATGATCTCGATGATCACTGGCCAGCCTTGACAAAGTGGTTAGTCACCTCTCTGTCTTTCTCTTCATCAATGAGGCTTCAGTTTGCCCTTTGTTGCTTTTTCCTTTAACAGTTGTGAAGTTAGAAAAAGCAACCTCTAATGTGTAAAATGATCCTTTCAATATTGGTTGTTGGTGGAAGCAGTTTAAATGTATTCCAACAATGTGGCCCAAGGCTCAGACATTCACATACCACCCTTACAGCGTTTCCCATAATTCAGGATCCATGTGAACTCTAATATCTTTTTATATCAATTCAATTCTTAACACAATAAATATATTTATAAAGAAAACTAACACACGAGTATAAATCAAAAATCAGACCAAGCGGTGGCGCAGTGGATAGAGCATCGGACTGGGATGTGGAAGGACCCAGGTTCGAGACCCCGAGGTTGCCAGCTTGAGTGCAGGCTCATCTGGTTTGAGCAAGGCTCACCAGCTTGGACCCAAAGTCGCTGGCTCCAGCAAGGGGTTGCTCGGTCTGCTGAAGGCCTGCGGTCAAGGCACATGTGAGAAAGCAATCAATGAACAACTAAAGTGTTGCAACACGCAATGAAAAACTAATGTTTGATGCTTCTCATCTCTCTCCGTTCCTGCCTGTCTGTCCCTGTCTATCCCTCTCTCTGACTCACTCTCTGTCTCTGTAAAAATAAATAAAAAACCAGTATAACAAATAGGCATTAAAATGGTAAAAACAAAACCATGTTATTGGCTGCAGAAGGCACTAAACTTGAGGCTACTCTACTTTTTTTTTTTTTTTTTTAAGAGACAGAGAAAAAGGCAGGAAATGAGACTTCTCTGTGAGGTAGTTAAAGGGACGAATAGGGCCAATGGGAAACGGGTTTGCGGTTTGCAGTGTTTTTACTGTGTGCAGCACCTAAAGGCACCTGGCCCTTCTTGAGGTGTGTGGAGAAGGGTGTGTCTGGGAGCCATGCTCCTACTCTCCGTGAATGGGGCTCCACTTCTAAATCAGGTGCTCAGCCCGGGGACTCATCCTTCTCCTCACCCTCCATTTCATCCAGCTCGTCTGCAAATCTTTTATTTATTTATTTATTTTTACAGAAACAGAGAGTGAGTCAGAGAGAGGGATAGAGAAGGACAGACAGGAATGGAGAGAGATGAGAAGCATCAATCATTAGGTTTTCATTGCGCGTTGCAACACCTTAGTAGTTCATTGATTGCTTTCTCATATGTGCCTTGACCACGGGCCTTCAGCAGACCAAGTAACCCCTTGCTGGAGCCAGCAACCTTGGGTCCAAGCTGGTGAGCATTTGCTCAAACCAGATGAGCCCGCGCTGAAGCTGGTGACCTCGGGGTCTGGAACCTGGGTTCTCTGCATCCCAGTCCAACGCTCTATCTACTGCGCCACTGCCTGGTCAGGCTCGTCCGCAAATCTTATACCTCATGTCTGTGAACACTTCGCCTTTCACCCGCATCCCCACTGTCACCAGCGGCCCTCACTATGCCGGTCATCACTCGCCTTCATGAAAGTGTTGTTACCGTTCCCCCGCATTCGCTCCTTCCCTCCTCCGATCCAATCTCCACTCTGTAGCCTGAGCCACCTTTCAAAATGCAAATCAGATTATATAACCCCAGCCTGCAAGTATTTGATGGTTTCTTATCACCCTTGAGAAGAGTAAAAACAATTCTTTACAAGGTTTACAACACCCTTGCCACCTCAACCCTGGCAGGATTCCTTTCATTTCTTAATTACGTCTGGTACCCTCTTGATATTGGGCCTGAACATGTTCTCCTCATTCTTTCCTGGTGTGACTCTGTGTTCTTCAGATCTCCACTGAGTGGTCACTTCCTCAGGGCCGCCTTTCTGGAGCCCCCTGCCCTAAGCTAGCATGCACGATGAGTTTTCATAGCACCCTCTGTTTGACTTTGAATCAGATGTAATTGTTTGTATCACGCTGGAATGTCCTATTCCATGCTATAACGCCACGAAGGCATGGAGTTCTAGACGATGTCTGTTCTCTCTACTACTCTACTCCTAACGTTGACTGACATGTAATATGTAGTTAGCAAATATTTGTTGAAAACTGTTCTGAGGGTCTGCAGGGAAGAGCAGTGGCATCTAGGCCGTAGCTGAGACAGGGTCAGAACACGTGAGCTGCAGCCAGGACTCTTCTTTGCGTAGGGATTTGTTCCTCCAACTAAGACAAAAATTAGCTGATATACACAGATGAGGAGAAGGAATTTGGTTCTCTTTTCTGCCAAACTCTCCAACTCCATCTCCATGGAAGCATGTCTTCTGCTATTTTCAGCAGAAAGAGGCAGGTCAATCCATACCAGGTAATTGCTAGGTGCTTGGATGCTGGTCTTACTGACGGCTTTTTCAGAAGAGTTTGTTTGAAAGGACAGTGAACTCAAAGCCATTAGTTTTGTTATTAATGTTTTTCTTTCTGAAGAAATACCCCCAGGTTTCCAGCCTTAGCTGCGTGAAATGCGAACTTGCATGTGGATTTCCTACATATACATAAGGGCTGTATCTGTTTTCTAAAGCAGTGGTCCCCAACCCCCGGGCTGCGGACTGGTACTGGTCCATGGGCCATTTGGTACCATCTGCAGAGAAAGAATAAATAACTTACATTATTTCTGTTTTACTTATATTTAAGTCTGAATGATGTTTTATTTTTAAAAAATGACCAGATGCTCTCTGTTACATCCGTCTAAGACTCACTCTTGACGCTTGTCTCGGTCATGTGATACATTTATCCATCCCACCCTAAAGGCTGGTCCGTGGAAATATTTTCTGACATTAAACCAGTCCGTGGCCCAAAAAAGGTTGGGGACCACTGTTCTAAAGGATGTTATAAAGCCACAGAGGCCCTTTAGGACATGAAGTTATTCTGTATGATGTTGTAAGGTGAACACATGACACGACATGATGGGTTTTTCAAACCCATAGAACTGACCTTTAGTTAATAATACTGTATTGATATGAGCTCATCAATCGTGAGGGTGAGGTAAGGAGAGGGAGTCCCTAGGAACTAACTCTCTGTATTTTCTGCTCAATTTTTCCCTTAAACCTAAAAGTGCTCTAAAAATAGATCTACTAATTTTTAAAAGCTATAGAGGAGAATGAAAATATTAGAGGTATTGTGAATTATCACTTATAGGACCCTCTAAAACAGCATTACTACCTTGCAAAAAAGAAAAATGTTTTCTTCAAATGTTGATTCTTCCATAAAGTACAGGGGAAGTAGATAAATAGAATAAAATATCCTTTGTGAATTACCAATCATAGATTTTATTCATAGAATTCTCACCACACCCTCTACTGTTGGAATTAGCCATTTGAAAGACTGCATCTCTACTTTCTCAGAAACAAAACAAAAATCCCGTTTTAGTTTGATTTCCTAATTTATGTATATTATATGTATATAAGAATATACACATATATATACCTCTGTCATACATACATATTTAAATAAAAAGGGGCTTTAACTTGATTAAACCACTGATTAATTGCACTGAGAGAGACCTCACAGGCAATCTAATTCAGAGCTTTTCAAAATGTACATATATACATTGGAGGTACCTGAGGATCTTTCTAAAATGCGGATACTGACTCAGCAGACCTGGGTGGGGCCTGGAAGTCTGTATTTCGGACAAACTCCTATGAGATGCCATACTTTGGGCATAGCAGAAAAATCCACCCTAGTTTCACTCATTACTCCTGTTGGACTCAACACTTAATCATATACTCCTGTGTTCACATTCTGTGATGCTTTCTCATTCTTTGTTGGCATGGTGGATAATTCTGGCAATGGAAGCTCTTTGACAACTCTAGGGAGAAGGCCGTATGTGTTTGAAATGAGGTTTTTCTCATGGTTAGTGGCACCTTCTCCACTGATACTTGCTAGCTTGTGTTTGTACTTGTACAACATCCTCCCGACAAAAGTCTTCACTTTCTTCATCAAACTTTCTTCTGATTTTGCTGGTTTTCATGAAGACCCACTTTGGTAACACTAGATGATTCCTCTTTGGGCACCAGTTCATTTTGTTCCACTAAGTTGGTAGACACAGTCCTATGCCATCTAAACAAAATAAAAATAATTTGTAATCAGGAAACTGAAAAGTTGAAGACAAATAATTGAAATATAAAATCCAAGTGGCAAGTGTGAACAAATTAAAGAATTTCAAGAATCAAATCACAAACAATGAAGGCAAAACAATGGCTTAATGTCTTTTCATCTAACTAGTTAAGTACATTCTGACCACTATCTCATGTAATCCTCACAGCAGGCAGGTTAAATTATTATCTTCATTTTACTAATGAATAAACTGAGTCACAGAAAGGTTAAATTAATTGACCAAGAATAAATGCAGTCTGACCTGTGGTGGTGCAGTGGATAAAGCGTCGACCTGGAAATGCTGAGGTCGCCGGTTTGAAACCCTGGGCTTGCCTGGTCAAGGCACATATGGGAGTTGATGCTTCCTGCTCCTCCCCCCCTTCTCTCTCTGTCTCTCTCTCCTCTCTCTCTCTCCCTCTCTCTGTCCTTTCTAAAATGAATAAATAAATAAAAAAAAAAAAAAAAAAAGAATAAATGCAGATTTTAATCCTGGTTTGTGACTATTACAATATATTACCTCATATTGACAAATTGGCAATCTTATTTCAATGATGGCTTGAGATAGTTTTTATTAGATTTGGTGGTTCTAAGACTATAGTGGTGAGAGACAAGAGAGTCTGCTAGGGTAGTCAATAAAGAATGTGGTCTCCAAGGTCCCATACTGCTGCATTTACATAGAATATTTATTTAGAGAGAATAATCTTAAACATATAGTTCTAAAACTCCAAACAGTAATAGACCAGCTTCATTATTTTGGCTTATTTTAGTAATAAAAATAAAGTTTCTTCATAGCACTCTATGTGCTAAGCACGTGCTTTTCTTCATGTGTTTTACATAATGTAACCCTCATATGGTCATCTACCTTTTACAAATGAGGAGATTAAAGCTGGGAAAGATTAAATAACTTATGCTTAGGCAGTTGGATCTGAAGTTCTGTGTTGTTATCCTCTGTGCTAGAGTGAGCATCATCCATTCCATGATACCACTATCTACCTAATATTCTTCCTCAATTAACAGTTTTCTGTGCCTGACCTGTGGTGGAGCAGTGGATAAAGTGTTGAACTGGAATGCTGTGGTCACAGGTTTGAAATCCTGGGCTTGCCAGGTCAAGGCACATACGAGAATCAACTCTGTAATGAGTTGATGTTTCCTACTCCTTCCCCACCCTCTTTCTTTCTCTCTCTCCTCTCTCTAAAATCAATAAATAAAAAATCTTTAAAAACACAGTTTTTTTTACTAGTCTTATCCAAAGCAATAATATCCATAAAATCCCAGGGATTTAAAAAAATTAAAATTTTTATTTTGAGATAATCGTAGTTTCACATGCAGTTGTAAAAAATAATATTTTACACCTATTTAAAAATGAAATTATCTGGCCCTCATCATCTTGCTCAGTGGATAGAGAGTCCACCTGGTGTATGGACATCCTGGGTTTGATCCCTTGCCAGGGAACACAGGAGAAGCAATCATCTACTCTCGCCCTTCCTCTCCTTCTCTCTCCCCTTCCCTCAACCAGTGGCTCAATTGGTTCAGCATGGGCCCTGGGCACTGAGGATAGTTTACTGATTCCAGCATCAGTCTCAGGTGCTAAAAATAGCTTGGTTGATTCGAGCATTGGCCCTAGATGGAAGTGGCCTGGTGGAACCTGGTTGGAACACATGGGAGAGTCTCCTCACTATCTCTCCTCCTCTGACTTAAATAAATAAATTCTCTGCTACTTTTTACCCAGTTTCCCCAATAGTAACTTCTTGCAAAACTATAACACATTATCAAGACCAGGATATTAACACTGATGCTATCAAGTTACAGTCCATATACATCTGTCATAACCAGGGTCCTTCCTGTTTTATAGCCACACCTACCTCCCACTCCACATTTTTCTTAACCCCTGGTAACCACTAAGTTGTCTGTCATGTGTATTATTTATGTCTTTTCGAGAATGTTATATAATTGGAATCACACAGTATATAACTTTTGGGGATTTACTTTTTTCATTCAGCATATTTCTCTGGAGATTCATGCATGTTGTTTATGTCAATAATGTGTTTCTTTTTATTGCTGACTGATATTTCATGATGTGGATGTACCATGCTTTGCCTAACCTTTCCCTCATTGGAAGACATTTGGGTTGTTAATTTTGGACTACTATAAATAAAGCTCCTATAAACATTTGTGTATAGGTTTTTGTGTGAACATAAATATTTCTTTGGGTGAAATCCCAGGTTTTATATTAAGTTATGTTCTATCATGTTATATGTATAACACATGTCATATGTATTTCTAATGTAGATATAAATAAATTCATAACCATTAAAAATATTCTTCATATACTACCTTAAGTATCTCATTTACCACCAGTAGAGCATAAGCCAGTGATTTTCAACCTTTTTCGAGATGCGGCACATTTTTTACATTTACAAAATCCTAGGACATACCACCCACCAAAATGACACAAAATGACACTCTAACACAGTACATATTATACATATAGTTAAAAATATAGTTTCTAAATGTATTTATACTCAGTGTGAAACCTGGGCCTGTTTCGATGAACACAAAAGGGATGTCCTGGCAGGAATGGTAGAAAGACACACACGAAGCTCTTCCTCAATAGTTCTCAGTCTCTCTCTGTTTTTAGTTTTTATCGCAGTCAAGCTTGAGAAGCTCAGCTCACATAGATATGTGGTTGAAAACCGGAGCGCTAATAGATACTGGAGCTTTCATCAAGGTTGTGGGTTCAAATCAATTTGGCAAATACTCTCTATATAGAGACTGGACAAAATTAATTTTAGAGAATGTTGGGTACTTGTGTAACATCATAAGTCCTCAGAGCATCTCTACTGTCAGATTGAGAAGTTTGCTTTCTAGGTAAGGATTCTGATAAATACTAGAGTTCTCCCTGAGGTTGTGGGTTCAAATCCCATGGTCAGCTGGGTGCAGGGGCCTTGGTTCTGTCTGTTTTGATGGTGTATATAGAGATTTGAGCTCTTTAAGAAGATGACCCTTCAGGAGGCCGTATACAATATAGATAACATTATGATGCATTGTATATCACCCTCTGCGGGGGCCTCTTTTAAAAAGAAAAAGGTCAAATATCTATATACACCATCAGGATAGACATAACCAGCTGAAGCTGAGGCTTCATCTAGTGGTGGCAACATTTACCTCCAGTCCTGACCAGGATTAGAAATCGGGACCATGGGGAGGAGTAGCAGCTTCAACTACTCGCCACGGCCACACAATGACAAGTGCGTGGCAGCCCGAGAGGGGACCTTCCTGGGTGTGGATGAGAGGTGGCCTACTATTGGTTCATCGCTAGTGGTCGGGATGAATCCTAGAAGGTGATTGGTCAGTGAGCATTCCCTGTGCCTCCCCTCTTCCTGTTGCTGATAGCTGGAGGGATTGTGAGGGGAATGTTTATGTTTGGATGGAGGTGGCTGGCTGCGGGCTGGATAAATAGCCTCCAGGGGCCATATCTGGCACGCGGGCCGTAGTTTGGGGACCCATGTTTAATTTCCCCACGGCACACCTGACCATGTCTCATGGCACACTAGTGTGCCGTGGCACACTGGTTGAAAAACACTGGCATATGCCATACTCCAGGAAAACCCTGTTCCAAACTGGACCTAAATTATTCAGCTTCTCTGTCATTTACATGAGAAGTATGTCTAAGAGCCCAGGAGCTGGAGATCAATAATCTTGGCTCAACCCAGAACCACACTTCCCAGCTGTATGATCTTGGGCATGTTCTTTAACTCTGTAAACTTCAGTTTTCTGACTTGAAAATGGGTATACTACTCTCAGAAATGTGCACATAAAAGAAAACTTATGTGCTTGGAACCTAATAAAACATTTGGTGAACAATAGCTTTTCATACTATGTGGGTCAGATCTTTGTGGGAAAAATGTGAAAGGCAAGGAGGTAAGCACAAGGCAGAGGTCACAAGAAGGGAGATTTCCTGGGTCAGTAGTTCTGCCAGTTAACACACACAAGGTCTAGGGGCTGCTATTCATATGTAGCTGTTATAGTTGTGTATGGGTACACTAACAACTTTCCAGCAGATGGCAATAAAGTGTCATGAAGAAGGAGTGTCATGTTCTTCTTTGCCCAAAGGTCACTTATGGGCCAGGATTAATCTCCCATACACCCCACTGAGAATCTCTTTAAAAAGTTGTTTTTTTTCTACTACCACACACACACACACACACACACACACACACACACACACACACACACCAACAACAACAACAACAACAACAACAATGAAAATACACGTTAGGAGGTCCAGCAACCCTGAAGGCCACTGATGCAACCCCCCAGGTGAAAAGCCCAGCTCTGAGCAGTCTCTCTGAATCTCTAGAGGGTGTCTCCCGCTTCCACTGCCCCACGCCCATTCCCAAACTATTTATAACAATTAACAAAGGTGATTTTGCTTCAGGGCCTAGGAATAGAACTGCAATTTCTGTTATGAAAAGAATACTACCCTTCTTAAGTTTTTTAATTTCTTGGTTAGTAGTGAATTTGTTTGGTTGTATTGCTTCAACCCCTATTTCTTCTTAAAAGTGGAAATATGCAAAATTTAATTTTGTTCATGAAAATTTATAAGTTCAATCTTTGACTCTTCCAGCCTCATGAAAACACCTCATTTCTACGATCTGACCTATTGCTAATGACCCTGGTAAGAAAGAAGCCAAAGAAATTGGAAAACAAATAATCTACCTGACTTCCCAAATTAAAATGTATCATGTTTTGATATTTCATGTCTGTGTTTATGGTTTTGCCATTGGCAAGAAATATCAGGTGAAAGGCAGTTTTCAGGGTGTATTAAAGAGCATGCACATAGATGAACTACAGTTAGTTACCTATTTCAGCAGCAAAATTGATGGGCAAAGGAACAGCATTGACTGGACTTTTCTTGAAGAGTGTTCTACTGAATTTTCAAAATACTATTTCCTGCCTGGGATGTGTGGTGTTTCAAGTTCTAAGACTGAAGCTAGTATTAGTCCTTGCTTTGGTGTCATACGCCACATTCAAACTCAAATTCAGGGGGAAGGGGAGGTTTTCCTCACTACAATGAAGACTTACCTGATCATATCATGAGGCTTCCTGATCCAATGTATAAATGCAGTGCCTTCTCCTTCCAACCCACACAGAGCCTTCATTTCCAAATGCAATGCTTAAAAAGAGGTGCTGCCTTTTCAAATGTCACAGTGAACACAGTTAATGCAAAAAAATTTCCTACCTCTCGATCCCCTTCCTTTGAATGAGCCGTTTTTCTTTCTGGGCTGCTGAAACCTGTGGTACCGGCCAACTCTTCCATACCCAAACTCAGGGGCTCTGGTTGATGGAGTTGAGGGTGGTCCATTGCTGTCAATGTCACTTGTGGTAGCTGTTTGGAATTTCTTTAGTTCTTGAGCTCACAAACTTTAAAACAAAATGATGCAGTGACTGAGGCACTTCTAACTTCTGGGCTATTTGGGATAAGTATGTAGGAACTTTTTGAAATCCTTTTCTATTCCCTTCTAGGCATTAGAAACACCATTTGATGGACTGACCGGGTTTACCATTCCACAGAGATCCCAATGACGTGTTTGGCAGAGCAATGGGAAATTCCTTTTCACTTTGTGGAATATGCGTTGTAACTTCCTGAGCAAGACAAATGCAGAAAAGCTGACATGATCATCTTAACCACCCCCGTTTGGGTTGGTAATAAAATAGTCACACACCAATTAGTTATCACATTTATCTGTGTATGCTGAAGTCCAAAGAGGAAAGAAACTATAGCAATACCAATGGTCCCGGCTTTTGACAGGTCTTTCAACTAGAGCTGGGGATACTCTCTGTCCTGGGGACACACATGAAAAGGCCAGTTGCTACCTCGTCTTCTCACAGTACACCCCAAGGACTATTTTATTATATCTTGGAACTTTGTAATTGACTCTTAAAGCACATGGCTAAAAAAGTTGAGTACTTGGTCCACGCTTCCCAACCTTTCCCCATTTTTTTATTGGAAAAGAGCAAATTCTGGCTGGGTTGAAAATTTCCACCACAAGGTGGCAGCAGACACTAGGATTTATTCCCATTACACATTTGTGCTTGAGTTTCTCAGTCGGAACTAACTGGATGCTAAGAAGGAAAACTCTAGAAAATTGTTGGGAGATAGAAAAATTACTCTGCTTTCTGTGTTTGTACTCATCAGTAAGCTGAGCATGCTCTTTAAACTTTCCTGTGCACACAAATTACCTGGGGTCTTATTAAAATGCAGATTTCATACCGTAGGTCTGGGGTGGAATCCAAGAATTTGCATTTCCACCTGACCAGTGATGGCACAGTGGGTGAAGCATTGACCTGAAATGCTAAGGTTGACAGTTCAAAACCCCGGGCTTGCTTAGTCAAGGCATATATGGGAGTTGATGCTTTCTGCTCCTCCCCCTTCTCTCTCCTCTCTCTAAAATGAATAAATAATATCTAAAAAGTAAAATAAAAGTTGTGGAGGTATTTAAAAAAAAAGAACTTGCATTTCCAACAAGCTCCCTAGTGGTGCTGAGGATGTTGACCCATACACCACATTTTGAGGAGCAAGGAGAGGCCTTGCATGTCCCAGGACAGAGGGAAAAAACTTAAAAATGATCAAAAATGAAATATAAAAATTGAGTGAAGAAAGTGGGTTTGGGAGTTACACCTGTGTTCTTGCTACAGTTTAGCTGTGTGGTCTTCATCAATTCACTTAGCCTATCTGACTGTTTTCTCACCTGTCAAGTAGGGATACGGTGGCGCCCACAGGAGAGTGGGTGCAGGTGGTACTCTGAGAAGCACTGAAGTGCAGCACACCTGATGTGCTTCAGTGCAGTGGGTGAGTGCTTCTACCTGGACTGTTTTCCCTCAGCCATTGGCACCCCCAGAGCATGATAAATAAGTTGTGCATGCATGAATGAATAAATGAATGAACATTTTCTTCACCTACAGCCCAATTATTTTCATTCGATTATTGCAATAGCTGTGTTAATTTTGTTGTATTTTGTCAACTATCTGGATGAATGCAGTTAGTCCTATATTAGGAAAAGAACTGATTTTTATTTGTGTATGTGTGTGTCTGTTTGCACATGTCTGAGTATACAGGTCTGTATGTGTGGTGTATGTGCACAACAGGTGAAACATTTGCTGTTTTGGCTCCTATGACAAGATGCATGGGTTTTTCAAGGAGTCCCAAAGCAGATGATGGTGCACGCAGGAGTGGGACAGGGGAGGAGAGTAGGGAGAAGAGCTAGGAAACCAACAAACGCTGATTTGAGCCAAATCTGTTTTTAAATTCTAGCTCTACCTCTTACAACTCATGCGATCTTGGGCAGGTAACAAAACTTCCCTGGATCTCCATTTTCTTATCAGTGAAATAGGAATAGTAACTGCTACCTTCTGAGGATGTTTTTTTCATTGTTACCTGGCAACCATTTGAATGCCTAGTGGATGCTGGTGCTACTCTTGACAACTGGTGCCAGGGTCAAGAGGTCCCTTGGGAGGTGTGGCGGCACTGAGGGAAAAGAATGCGTGAGAAGTCGACATGAGGGAGAGACAGTTACAGAAGCTGCTATACACTTTATTTCTCAAGGCCAGTTTTCATACGGTGCAGAAGGATTTACGCATGTGCGACCCCCTCTTGCTGAAGTAAATTATATAGAAGGTGGCAAGTTATATAACTGTGAGAGCAACTGCGCATGCGCTCCCACCTGTTGGTCATGTCCTTTGGCATAGCTACTGCCGGGCTCTAGCTCATAGCTGGGCTCTGACTCCTGGGGAAGTGCAATGAACAACACACAGTATCACTGAACTAATATAACTTAAATGCTGTGGGAGAGGTTGACAACAAATAAGAAAACAAATTAACTTTGGCTAGGGGTAAGTGCCAGGAAGAAAATATAAAAAGATGCTAGGATAGTGAGGGTCAAGTTCAGAGGAGGAGGCCAGGCAAGCAGTTCCGCCTGTTGAGTCCCTGGGCCTGAGAGCTGAACAAGGAGAAAGAGTCAGTCATGTAAAGACCCATCTGTCCCAGGAAGATGGGGCAGCAGCTACCCAAGCCCTGAGGTGGAAGGAGTCTGATGCCTTAGAGAAAGCAAAAGTCATCAGGTGGCGGCAGCAGAGTGCTGGATCGATGTGAGGGACTGGAGAGGGAGCAGAGAGAGTTGCTGGAGCCTCCTGAATAAATTAGTGATCTTGATCTTGACCTTCAGAGCAATGAAGTGTAATTAGGGTATTTAAAATTTATTTTAAAATTTTTAATAGAGGTAGAATATACATGATTTAAATTTACCATTTTTTTTTTGTATTTTTCTGAAGTGAGAAGCAGGGAGGCAGAGAGACAGACTCCCACATGCAACCGACAGGGATCCACCTGGCACGCCCACCAGGGGGCGATGCTCTGCCCATCTGGGGCGTTGCTCTGTTGCAACCAGAGCCATTCTAGCGCCTGAGGCGGAGGCCATGGAGCCATCTTCAGCGCCCGGCCAACTTTGCTCCAATGGAGCAAAGAGAGAAAGGAGAAAGGACAGGGGGAGAGGTGGAGAACCTGGGACTTCCACATGCCGGGCAATGCTCCACCACTGAGCCATCCAGCCAGAGCCAAATTTACCATCTTAACCATTATTTGTCACCATCATTATTCATCTCCTGAGCTTTTCTCATGTTGCAAAACTGAAACTTTGTACCCATTAAACTCACTCCCCATTCTTCTGCACCCACCCCCCTCCCAAAACCATCATTCTACCTTTCTGTCTCAATGAATTAGGTAAGGATTTTTACAGAGTCAGTCAATACAGATTTATTCTGTGCAGTGGGGGTTCAGCCTTGAATAAAACAACTAGCATCCCTGCCCAAGAGTTACATTCTAGTGGAGAAGACAGACACAAAGCATGTTAATAAGTAGATAAAAAATGTTGTAAGAAAACAGTAAAACATTGTAGAAAGCAAGTGGAAGTGGGTGCTTCTGCCAAAGTGATTAGGAAAGACCTCTTATAGAGCTGACACTTGAGGTGAGACATTTCATGTTGAAAAGGAGGCAAAACTCTGGTAAGATCTGGAAGCATTGTTCCAAAGGTGGAAGACTACCAAAGCAAAGGGTCTGAGGCAGGCAGCGACTGAGCCATGTGGAGACCAGTGTGGTGGCAACATAGGTGACAAGGGAAGGTGACGTTATACTTGTGTTTTAAAAAGATTGCTTTGTGCAGCTTGGAAAATGCACTGGGAGGGAAAAGTATGATGTTGAAATGTCATTAAGTAGTCTTTGTCCCAGGCTAGACAGGATGGTGGTCAGTAGAGTGAGAAGGGAGAAGACAGACTCAGGAAATACTTAGGAGGTATAATACTGAAATGGACTGGGTATGAGGCTGGCTAGTAGAGGGAAGAAGATTCTGGCTGCAAAATTAGGTTGTTGCAGTTTTTCTAGAGTGAGAATGTAGTGGTTTAACTAACTAAGTAGTGGGTAACGGAGCTAGAGAGAAAGGCACAAATTAAGAATCTCCCATTAATCTCCTTTTCTTTTCAATGATCCTTCATGGGATGTGTCCTGGAGTCATACCCACACAACCATTCCTTGTATATTTGTGAATGACCCTCTGAGAAGCCAAAAAGCCAGAGCAGGGCAGTTTGGTCAAAACACAGTCTCCCTTTGTTCTCAATATTATCCTTCTACTGAACATATCTGAGATAGAATAATCCTATTCTGGTAACCATAACAACAGTTGACTTCTATTAAGATAGAAATGGATTGAAGCCTCTAAGTCAGAGACTGCAAATGTGAACGGCTGCAGGAGCCGGCAGGTAGAGGTGAGAGGCTGTGGGTGTAACGGGGAAGGTGGCAATGGAGCCAGGCAGGTGGAGGTGAGAGGCTCTGGGTGTAACGGGGAAGGTGGCAATGGAGCCAGGCAGGTGGAGGTGAGAGGCTGTGGGTGTAACGGGGAAGGTGGCAATGGAGCCAGGCAGGTGGAGGTGAGAGGCTCTGGGTGTAACGGGGAAGGTGGCAATGGAGCCAGGCAGGTGGAGGTGAGAGGCTCTGGGTGTAACGGGGAAGGTGGCAATGGAGCCAGGCAGGTGGAGGTGAGAGGCTGTGGGTGTAACAGGGAAGGTGGGAACAGTGGTAAACTGCAGTGTTAGACTAAAACTTACTGAACTTCAAATTTTTAAGAAGACTGGTGCATATAAAAATGTGGTCTGCGGGTCATATTTAGCCTGTGAATCACCACCCACTGCTCCAGATCTTTATGTATGTACTCTGAATTCAGCCAGACAGGTCTTTCCCATCAGTTCTAACGCTGATTTCCCCCCGAGGTTTAACTTAAATGTATTAACTTGCATTCTATTGGCTTTTGACCAGTTGTTAAATAGTTCTTGCATTTTTTTTTTTTTTTAGATTTTATGTATTGATTTTTGGAGGGGGGAGAGTGAGAAAGAGAGGGGTGAAGTGGGAAGCATCTACATATAGTAGTTGCTTCCTGTATGTGCCTGGACCAGGCAAACCAAGGACTCAAATCAGCAACCTCAGTGTTCCAGATTGACGCTTTATCCACTGCACCACTACAGACCAGGCCTAGTTCTTGCACCTTGTCACTATCTGGTTGCACACTAAGCTCACCTAGCAACTTGTAAGCCTTCTGCAAACTTGATAAGCAGAGATTCTGTGTCTTACTCCAAGTCTGGGAGAGGTAAACACATAGGACAGGGAAGTACAATGTACCTTAGTGACCTGGAATCATTTTAAAACAAAATCCTTTTGAAAATGAGTGAGTCTAGTGAACTGACTATTTCTTGAAGAGTCCTCACTAATTCTTGTCACCAGGTTTACCAAGAATTGGGAGGCCTTTGTGTAGAGGAATATGAATTGTGAATTTCCCCCTCATTCAAGCTGATCTCCTTACTGTAGCTTTTGTCCTTTAGAGAGAAGAAGGTGTCACTTTACCAATCACTTAGCAAGAATTGTGTCATAAGAAAGTGTATATGGGGCACCTAGAGACGGACTGTTTCTCTGGAGATGACTCCTGACCACGAGGGTGCCACTCCCCGGAGTCGGCGAAGGCGAGGGCTGAGACAGAGTGTTTCTGAAGAGGCCACCGCCGACCGTGCAGGATGCCTTTTCTACACTTGTTTTTGGTGTTGGCTGCTGGCCCAGGTTGGTATCTTTAACTCTGGATTTCTGTCATGTTGCTTTGCAATAGTCATTTGGTTTGCTTTTAAGTGCTGCTCCTGGAAGTCGTCAAGGGCGCTGGGCCGTGCCACCTTGGAAAGTCTACATTTCAATCAAAGTCCTCTCAGACCCACTTGGTCTGTAGACTGATGCATGTTATCATTTGGAGGGCACTTTGGCAATACTGACCAGGTCTTAGAGGCAGCAGTCCACCCTGGGCACCTATTCTATGGAAATACATAAAGACAAAAAAACACATGTGGACTTATTTGTAATAACAAACCAGAGGCAACTCACATGTTCAGCAATACAGGGTTAATTAAATGGTCCTCCAGGCATACAGTGGACATTAGTGCCATTCAAAGAAAGAGGCAGAACTATGTGCAGATAAATGATGTGGTCCATGCTGCCCTGTGGAATGGAGACAGGATGTCCTAAACTTCTGAACATGAGAAGAACCCTTCAAAAAACTCTACATTCACATGCACACAGGCATAGAAAGTTCTGGAAGAATTTATACACAATTTTAACAGTGTTAACTTTGGAGATTGGGAGTAAAGTGGTAGTTAGAGCAGCAAATAACCACACCTGGATGGTGGTCACCACACTCGGCAGCACCACTCTAGAATCTCAGTGTTGTTTTTGCAAATATGATCATTTATTTTTATTGGAAACACCAAATCTAATCATGCTTACTAAGAATTTGGAAATTAGAGGGCTCTTTCAGATACTCATCATTTAGTCTTAGAATATTAAACATATTTTACATAGCTTTTTGTTGGCTTGTACCCAATTGTAGATGTGACTAGTGCTAAAGTTAATGGCTAAATTCATCAGTTATTTTATGAAATCAGTTCATGTAACAGTAAAAAAAAAAAATCACTTAGACAAACACCTTAATGTTATGAGTTCAAAATTTGGATAACTAATTTTTACATTCTTGGGTTTGATTTTTTTAGTTTAATATAATACATATTACTATTAATCTTATGATTAAAGTAATGATTTAATGTAATACATTAAACTAAAGAATCAAACTTATATTAAATTTAAAAACCAAGCTCATATTAATATATATTATATTAAACTAAAAAGTCAAACTTACATTAAACTAAAAAAATCAAAACCAAGAATTTAAAAATTAATTACCCAAAGTTTGAATGTATAACATTAAGATGTTGGTTTAAGTGATTTTCCTTTTTTACCTGTTACATGGACTGATTTCACAAATAAATCAACTAATGAATTTAACCATTAACTTTAGAACTAGTCACATTCACAATTGGGTACAGCTATGCTGTTATTGTTGCCAACAAAAAGCTATGTAAAATATGTTTAATATTCTAAGACTAAATGAGGGTATCTGAAAATTGAAAGAGCCCTCTAATTTCCAAATTCTTAGTAAGCATGATTAGATTTGTGTTTCCAATGAAAATAAATGATAATATTTGTAAAAACAACACTGAGATTCTAGAGTGGTGCTGTCCAGTGTGGTGACCACTGCTCAAGTGTGGTTATTCACCACTTGAATGTGGCCAGTCTGAATTGAGATTTCTTGTAAATGTAAAACACATACTGGATTTTGAAGATTTCATATGAATAAAGCAATGTAAACTATCTCATTAATATAAAGTTCTTATTAAAAATATTTATCACATTTTGAAATAATATATTAAATACAATGGGTTAAATAAAATATAATTTTAAAATTAATTTCACCTTAAAAAACTTTTAAAATATGGTTACTAAAAAGTTTTAAATTACATATAGACAGGTGTGTTCCATAGGCCTACATAGTCGTTAACAGATTTCTTCTCAGATACGAGCACTCTGCCTGAGTCCACTGCTCTAGTTTTGTGGATGCAGCTGTCTCTTTGACACTGAAATAACTGGTGAATTGAGCACATCAAATCAATGGGTGAGACATTTAGTAAAGTTATAATGAAATTTAATAAAGATTTTATTTAAATTTAATTTGTTTATTTGCTTTTTTCATGGCTGAAGATATTAATCTTAAACCTAAGGTCACACACTAGAGACTCTCAATGTGTTTGGTATACCAGATGTTTTGAGTAGCAGAATATTTCACCAAAACATCTCCATTTTAGGATCCTCACAAAAAAATAAGAAGATCGGCAACTCAGACCACACTCCCGTGTGGGCAAGTCGTGGCTGCCCCATTAGGTAGAAACAAGTTTTCGGTTTCACCACAGTTCCACCGATGTCTTATACACAGTTATCGGGCATTGGTTCACTAACTCCATTGAAAGAGTGCAACCAGTTTTTTTCAAATCTCCTTTTGTCTTTGGGTACAAAGGCACACCCTCCCAATCTCCATCATCCTATGAGACTACCATCATTTTGATCCTTTTTATTTTGACTTGATTTAATTTCAGAAGGTACAGAGTTTATTGTGGAACTATTGTGACAGGAAATGCAAAATAAAATGTCAATTTATGTAGATAACAGTTTGGTAGATGGGTTTATATGCTCTGAAAATTATTCTCCTTCCTAGGGATTATTATATGTTCAGGTATTAAGCTGTTTTTCAGAATACATCTTTTAGTGGAAAACTTAAGTATTCCCAAATTTCTCAGCACTTAGAAATAAATTGAAGAAAATCTAATATCAGTTCATTCTTTAATGCATTGTCAACAAGATATCATCAAATGCAGAAGTCACTCTTGACATGGCTCAACTTAGAGCACCTATTAGAAAGTCTGAACCAGCAAAATGGAATGTAGTTGCAACCTTTCAAATTTATATCATGTCACAACCTAATAGGTCAATATTATGTAATTGATCTACTGCAGTTAGAAGAAAAGAAAAATTTTATTCATTTATTTATTCACTTATTCATTCAACAAATATTTATTAAGATCCTACTATGGCCAGGAACTGTTCTTGGTCCTGAGGATTTAGCAGGGACCTAGCAGACGGAAGTTTTCAATTTCATAAAACTTGAATTTGAAGTGGGAGGGAGGAGGCAGAAAATGAACATAAAATATTAATAAATGAAATAAAAAGAAACAAATAATATATGACATTTTATAAGTTTCACCTGCAGGAGTGAGAGATGCTGTAACTTTATGGAAGGGTGGCCTAGGAAGACCTCACTGACACAGGGACATTATGTCAGAATCCTGAGGGGCGTGCTGAAAGAAGTGTGGATGTCCGGGGGGTGATTTTGGACAGGGAGAATGACAAGGGCAAAGGCCCTGAGGCAAAGCCTGCTTGACATGTTAAAAGGAACAGGAATGTGTGTGGCTGGAGCAGAGGGAGGGAGAGCAAGAGTTTGGAACATGAGGCCAGATAAACTAAATGGTGGTTTTGTCTGCCACATGGGGCCTGTAGGCCAGCATATAAACTTGGCTTTCACTCCTTTCACTCAGTGTGAGATGAGAAGCTGCTAAAAGATTTTGAGAAAAAGAGTGATGTTACTTGATTTCAGTTTTAGCACATTGTGGGTAGCTCAATCGTGTAAAAGTGGCTCATTAAATTTTCTTATCTAATCTAAATAATCCCTGTATTAGTTTTCTTTTGCTGCTGTAACAAATTACCACAAACTTGGTGGTAACTTAAGTCAATATACATTATGAACTTCAGTTCTGCAGTTAAAAATCTGACATGAGTCTCACTGTGCTGAAGTCAAAGCACTGGCACAGCTGTGCTTTCTTCTGGATTCTCAGGGGTGCGCCCATGTCCTTGCCTTTTCCAGCATCTAGAGGCCACCCACATTCCTAGGTTAGTCACACACTTCCTGCAGGTGAAAAGCCATGCAATTTGCATCTTTCTCATCATTCTTCATATCTCCTTCTGACTCTCTTCTGCCTCCCTCTTCCACTTTTAAGGACCCCTGTGATTACATTGGGTTCATCCAGATAATTCAGGTTAATCTCCCCATCTCAAGATCATCACATTTGGCCCTGGCTGGTTGGCTCAGTGGACAGAACATGGGCCTGGCATATAGATGTCCCGAGTTTGATTCTCGGTCAGGGCACACAGAAGCAAGCATCTGCTTCTCTTCCCCTCCGTCTCCCTCTTCTCTCTCTCTTTCCTTCCCATAGCCAGGGCTTGAATGTCTGTCCCGAATGCTGAGGATAGTTCGGTTGATTCGAGTATCAGTCCAAGACAGGGGTTCAGGTGGATCTTGGTTGGGGTGCATACAGGAGTCTGTCTCACTATCTCCCCTCCTCTCACTTAAAAAAAATCATCATATTTGCAAGGTGCATTTTGCCATGTACTGTAACATAATCAGAGGTTCTGGGAATTAGAAAGTAAATATCTTTGGGGTGGGGCCATTCAATTATAACCCCAAAGCATCATACTTTGCTCAATAACCACAATACCCCACCCCAACCTACACATGTCCCTAGGAGAATGCAAATTTCAGCTCTGGAGAAAAAGTTCTGAATAAGACTTTGAAATGCAGTTCCGGAGGGAAATCAATGAGCAGAAATTAAAATTTTCCATTTACAAACTTCATGGTTCAGAAATCTTCAGATCATTTCCTCAACAGAAAGGATGTATTGGGACCTTAAGCACACCTTTAGAAACAGAAGAGAATTTGTTGATTCAGGATAGAGGATGATGAAAATATTCATTACTGGAGAGAGGCTTGCAATCATCTTTAGAAACAAATTCATGAAATAACTCAGCCAAGAAGGATCTTTAGATGGAAGAAAAAAGAAAAAGAAAAAAGAAAGAAGTATTAATTCTCTAGCATTTTATTCAATACTAGAGGATACCATCAGGCCAAAAGGTGTAGGTATCAGCAGATGGAGTTGGTCCTGTATGCCCTGAAATGATACAGTGTGGGCTTCATCCCTCTTCCGGCTACCTCACACCTCCTAGTAGACTGGGCATGTCTGAGGTGGGAGAGAAACAGCAAGCATGTGGCCTTATTCATCATTGTATAAGAGCACATCTGTATCACTTTACTGTGAATGGCCATTGCAATGCTCTTTGTGTTTTGTTGTACATTGCAAAAAAAAAATCATAAAACAATACCAGGCTTACCTTAGCACTCAATAATTGCTTGACCAACTAAATTGGAATAGAATTTTCTCTTGAGAATGGAGAGGACACAGGACTTGAATTCAGGGCACTGTCTTAATATTGGCTTTTTCCAGAGAAGTTTTGAGAGTCTCTAGACTTAGTTCACCTTAGCTAAAATCTCCTCTGCAAAGTCCAGCTGAAATTCAAGGGAAGCAGAGAACAAATAAAAGAGAAGAAAAGAAAGAAAGAAAGAGTCAAAGTAGGACAGCCCAGTAGGGCATATGACTTTTATCTCCAAGTGCATTGTGGTTTTGAGTAATGAGTAATTTCAGAACACTGCAGGGTTAGACAGGAGTTACATGGAATATTGACATTTAGGGAATGATTTTTATCCCCATTTTATGAATTTTGTATACTAAAACTTATAGTGCATTGATGTAAAAAGAAATACTACATTTCCCATGAGAGTGAATGGCAATTCTTTATTAATATCATGACCAATAATCTAAATTGCTTATATATTAATACAGTAATCTGTTCCTCGGTGTAGTTCAGACAAAGAGGCTTCCTATCAAGCAGCAGTGGACATCTAGTTTCAGAGAAGATTAATTGCTTGCACAAGTGCTCATGTGGCCAGTATGATGCAGAATTAATATCTAAGTCAGGGTCTGTTTGATTCCCAAGTCCATTACTGATGTGGTCTCCTTCCTCCGTGCAGTTACTGTTAACAGTTTGACAAGAGCCTTTCAAATTTGAAATTCTGAAGACTTTTGCTTCCCACTTTTTATCCCAAAGAACAACACTCTGAATCATGAACTCTTTCTTATCTATCCTTTAAGAAAATGCGATTTGGATTCAGCATGTTTGGGGTTAAAATCCTGGCTCTACTATTTATAAACTGTGTAATTTAAGGCCATTGGGCCTTTCTTTTCCTTTATTGGTTTAACATTTTTTATTACTTAATTTATTTAAAAAATTTATTTTTAGTTTACTGTGTTGACATGGTTTCAAGTGTCCCACTCAATATAACATGCTCTACCCACTGCATCGTGCTCCTCATGCCCCAGGCAAAGCCTCTTCCATCCCCATTTCACCCCCTTTGACCTTTCACCCTCTACCCACCACATCGTGCTCCTCATGCCCCAGGCAAAGCCTCTTCCATCCCCATTTCACCCCCTTTGACCTTTCTTCCCCTACCTCCATCCCATTTTTCTTTTGGGAATTGCTACCCTGTTGTTTGTATCTATCTGTTTTGTATATATAATTTGGCTAATTCCTTCACCTTCTTTGATCTTGTTCCCTCTTCTCCCTTCTCTCTGACAACTGTCCATCTGTTTCCTGTGACCGTGCCTCTGTTTCTATTTTGTTCCTCTGTTTATTGTGTTCATTAGATTCCTCATACAAGGATATTATATGGCATTTGCCTTTCTCTGCCTGGCTTATTTCACTTAGCATAATAACCTTCAAGTCCATCCATGTTGTTGCAAAAGGTAAGATATTCTTTTTCACAGTCATGTAGTATATTCATTCCATTGTATAAGTGTACCAAAGCTTTTTTATACACTCACCTCTGATGGATATCTGGGCTTTTTTCCAGATCTTGGCTATTGCAAACAGTGCTGCAATAAACATGGGGGTACATATCTTTTCTGAATTATTGGTTTGGGATTCTTAGGATATATTCCTAAAAGTGGAATAGCTGGGTCATAAGGCAGTTAATTTTTTGAGTTAACACCATACTGTTTTCCACAGTGGCTGCACCAGTCTGCATTTCCATCAGTAGAGCAGGAGGGTTCCCTTTTGTTCACACCCTCACCAGCACTTGTTGTTTGTTGATTTATTAATGAAAGCCATTCTAGGAGGTATGGAGTGGTATCTCATTGTGGTTTTAATTTGCATTTCTCTAATGATTACTGACATTGAGCATTTTTTTCATATGCCTGTTGGCCATATGTATTCTCTTCAGAGAAGTGTCTATTCAGGTCCTTCGCCCATTTTTATTTTTATTTTTATTTTACAGGGACAGAGAGAGAGTCAGAGAGAGGGATAGATAGGGACAGACAGACAGGAACGGAGAGAGATGAGAAGCATCAATAATCAGTTTTTTGTTGCGACACCTTAGTTGTTCATTGATTGCTTTCTCATATGTGCCTTGACCACGAGCCTTCAGCAGACCAAGTAACCCCTTGCTTGAGCCAGCGACCTTGGGTCTAAGCTGGTGAGCATTTTTTTTTTTTTTATTTTGCTCAAGCCAGATGAGCCCGGGCTCAAGCTGGTGACCTCGAGGTCTCGAACCTGAGTCCTTGGCATCCCAGTCCAACGCTCTATCCACTGCGCCATGGACTGGTCAGGCCCTTCGCCCATTTTAAAATTAGACTGTTGACCTTCTTGGTGTTGAGTTTTATAAGTTCTTTATAAATGTTGGTTATTAATCCCTTATCAGATGTATCGGTGAATATGTTCTCTCATTGAATGGGTTGTCTTTTTACTTTGTCAATGGTGTCTTTTGTTGTGCAAAAGCTTTTTATTTGATATAGTACCATTTGTTAATTTTGTCCTTTATTTCACTTGTTCTAGGAGATATATCAGCAAAAATATTGCTTCAAGAGATGTCTGAGAATCTACTGCTTATGTTTTCTTTTAGAATTTTTATAATTTTGTAACTTACATTTAAGTTTTTTATCCATTTGTAGTTTATTTTTGTGGGTGGTATAAGTTGGTAGTCTAGTTATATATTTTTTCATATACTTGTCCAATATTTCCAACATCATTTATTGAAGAGACTGTTTTTACTCTATTGTATACTTTTGACTCCTTGTCAAATATTAATTGGCCATAAGGGTGTGGGCTTATTTCTGGGTTCTCTGTTCTGTTCCCTTGGTCTGTATGCCTGTTCTTACGTCAATACCAGGCAGTTTTTATTACAGTGGCCTTGTAGTATAGCTTGATATCAGGAAGTGTGATACTACCCACTTTGTTTTTCATTTTCAAGATTTCTGAGGCTATTCAGTTTCTTGTTTAGTTCCACATAAAATTTTAAAATATTGGTTCTAGATCTGAAATACACCGTTGGTATTTTAATAGGAGAAATTGCATTGACTCTATAGATGGCTTTGGGTGGTGTAGACATTTGAATGATGTTAGTTCTTTCCAGCCCATGGCCATAGCACCCTGATCGCACCCAAACTCCTCTGATCTAAAAAAAAATTCTTATCTATGAACTTGAGCGTATGCTTCTACTTGTTTGTATCTTTCTCGATTTCTTTTTTCAATGTCTTATAATTTTCTGAGTACAAATCTTTTACCTCCTTAGTTAAATTTATTCTAGGTACTTTATATTTTTGTTGCAATAGTGAATGGGTATGATTTCTTAATTTCTCTTTCACACATATTATTGATGTATAAAAATGCCACTGATTTCTAAATATTAATTTTATATCCTGCCACTTTGCCAAATTCATTTAATAGGCCTAGTAGTTTTTTAGCTGAGACTTTAGGGTTTTCTATGTACAGCATTATGTCATCAGCAAATCATGACAGTTTTACTTTTTCTTTTCCAATTTGTATGCCTTTTATTTCTTCTTCTTGTCTGATTGCTGTGGCTAAGACTTCTAGAACTATGTTGAATAAGAGTGGTGAAAGGGGGCACCCTTGCCTTGTTCCTGATCTTAAGGGGATTGCTTTTAATTTTTGTCCTTTAAGTATAATGTTGGCTGTTGGTTGCAATATATGGCGTTTATTAGGTTCCCTGTATTCCCACTTTGCTGAGAATTTTGATCATAAATGGGTGCTGAATTTTATCAAATGCTTTTTCTGTATCTATTGATATGACCATGTGATTTTTATCCTTCATTTTGTGTATGTGATGAACCACGATTATTGGTTTGTAAATATTATACTAAGCCTTGCCTCTCCAGAATAAATCTCAATTGATCATGATGTATGATCTTTTTAATTTATTGCTGGATCTGGTTTGCTAATATTTTGTTGAGAATTTTAACATCTATGTTCATCAGGGATATTGGCCTATAGTTTTCTTTCTTTGTAGTGTCTTGACCTGGTTGTGGAATTAGGATAATACTTGTGTCATAAAATAAACTTGAAAGTCTTCCCTCCTCTTGAATTTTTTGGAATAGCTTGGGAAGGGTAGGTGTTTGTTCTTTGAATGTTTGTTAAAATTCACCTGTGAAGCCATCTGGTTCAGGACTTTTATTTCCTGGGAGGTTTTTGTTTTTTGGTTGTTTTTTTTTTTTTGATAACTGCTTCCATTTTATTTGTTGTAATCAGTCTGCTCAGGTGTTTTGATTCTTCCAGATTCAGTTTTGGAAGATTGTATGTTTCTAGGAATTTACACATTTTCTCCAGGTTGTCCAATTTTCTGGCATATATGTATTCTCTTAGAATCTTTTGTATTTCTGTGATGTCAGTTGTTACGTCTCTTCTTTCATTTCTAATTTTATTTATTTGGGTCCTCTCAGAGGCAAATTACGGTCAGTTGAGTCCCTGGGCGCAGTTGAGTTCCCTGGGCGCAGAAGAAAATAATGGGCCCCTTACATTAGAAAAAATTGTAAAGTTGGAGTTTTGTGGGGCCCTTCAGAAGTTGGGGTCCACCGTTAAATCTGCCTCTGGGTCCTTTCTGGGTTTTTTTCTAGATAAATCTGGTTAAAGTTTCATCAATCTTATTTACCTTTTCAAAGAATCAGTTCTTGGTTTCATTGATCATTTGTATTTTTTTTTTAGGCTTTATACCATTTGTTTCTACTCTGATCTTTATTATGTCCTTTCTACTTCCTCTGGGCTTTATTTGTTGTTCTTTTTCTAGTTCTTTTAGATGCAGAATAAGATTGTTTATTTGAGATTTTTCTTGCTTTTTAGGTATGCCTGAAATGCTATGAATTTCCCTCTCAGGACTGTTTTCACCGTGTTCCATAAATTTTGGGTATTTGTGTGGTCACTTTCATTTCTTTTAAGGAAATTTTTTATTTATTCCTTGATCTTATTGTTAACCCATTTGTTATTTAATAACATGCTATTTAGCCTCCAAGTGTTTGAATGTTTTTCAGTTTTTCTACTGCAGTTGATTTCTAGTCTCATGCTATTGGGATCAGAAAAGATGCTTGATATGATTTCAGTCTACTTAAATTTATTGAGACTTGTTTTGTGTCCTTACATGTTGTCTATCCTTAAAAATGTACTAGGAGCACCTGAAAAGAATGTATATTCTACTGCTTTGGGGTAAAATGTTCTGAAAAAGTCAAACATTAGTTGATTAGTATGTCATTTAAAACCTCTGTTTCTTTGTTGATTATCTGTCTGGTGGGTCTATTCTTTGATGTCAGCAGGGTATTAAAATCCCCTACTATTATTGTATTATTGTTAATATCTCCCTTTATGTCCATCAAAATCTGATTTATGTATTTAGGTGCTCCTATATTGAGTACATAAATATCTACAAGGGTTATATTTTCTTGTTAGATTGCTCCCTTTATCATTATGTAGTGACCTTCCTTACTATAGCCTTTGTTTTAAAGGTTATTTTGTCAGATATAAGTATTACTACCCTAGTTTTTTATTCAATTCTATTTGCATGGAACATTTTTTTCCATCCCTTTACTTTCAGTTTATGTGTACCTTTTGTTCTGAGGTGGATCTCTTGTAGACACCATATATATGGGTCTTGTTTTCTTTTCTCTTTCTTTCTTTCTTTCTTTCTTTCTTTCTTTCTTTCTTTCTTTCTTTCTTTCTTTCTTTCTTTCTTTCTTTCTTTCTGACACAGTGCGAGAGAGACAGAGAGAGGGACAGATAGGGACAGACAGACAGGAAGGGAGAGAGACAAGAAGCAACAATTCTTTGTTGCAGCACCTCAGTTGTTCACTAATTGCTTTTTCATATGTGCCTTGACCAGGAGGCTACAGCAGACCAAGTGACCCCTTGCTCATGCCAGTGACCTTGGGCTCAAGCTGGTAAGCCTTGCTCAAACCGGATGAGCTCGTGCTCAAGCTGTTGACCTTGGGGTCTCGAACCTGGGTCCTCCATATATCCCAGTTTGATGCTCTATCCACTGTGTCACTGCCTGGTCAGACTGGGTTTTGTTTTCTTATCCATGAAGTTACTCTATGTCTTTTTATTGGCGCATTTAATCCATTTACATTAAGGTTGTTGTTGTTATTATTATTATTATTATTATGAGAGGAGGGGAGATAGTGAGATAGACTCCTGCATGTGCCACAACTGGGATCCACCTGGCAACCTTTGCCTAGGGATGATGCTTGACTAAATTGAGCTATTTTTAGCATCTGAGGCTTATGCATTTGAACTAACTGAGCTATCCTCACTGCCTGGGGCCAACGTTTGAACCAATTGAGACACTGGCTATGGGAAAGGAGAAGGGAGGGAAGGGGGAGACGGAGGAGGAGAGAAGCAGATGGTTGCTTCTCTTTTGTGCCCTGACCAGGAATCAATTCTGGGATGTCCATATGCCAGGCCAATGTTCTACCCACTTAGCAAACTGTCCAGGTCTGAGGTTTTTATTGATGTGTACCTATTTATTGTCATTTTATTTCTTAAACCTATAATCCTCTTTTTTTAAATTTTTTTGCTTTACTCTTCTTATAGTAGGCCCTTTAACATTTCTTGCAATACTGATATGATGGTAATAAACACTTTGAGCTTCTTTTTGGTCTGAGGAGTTCTTTATTTCTATTTAAATTTTAAATGATAGCTTTACTGGATAGAATAGTCTTGGTTGTTGTTTCTTGTTTTGCATCACTTTGAATATTTCTTGCTAACTCCTTCTATCCTGAAGTGTTTCTGTTGAAAAGTAGATGTCAGCCTTATGGGGGCTTCTTTGTAGATAATTAATTGCTTTTCTCTTACAGCTTTTAGAATTCTTTTTTTGTCTCTTATCTTTGGCATTTTAATTATGATGTGTATTGGTGTGGGCCTCTTTAGGTTCATCTTTAATGGGACTCTCTGTGCTTCTTGAACTTGTGTGACTTTATGAATTTAGGGAAGTTTTCAGCTATCATTTCTTCAAACAAGTTCTTTATCCCTTTTTCTTTCTTTTCTTCTTTAGGAACCCCTATGATGTGGATGTTGTTTCTCTTCATGTTGTCACAGAGATCTCTTAGAGTTTTCTCATATTTTTTGAGCTTCTCTTCTTTTTGCTGTTCTGCTTCTATGCTTACATTTATCTTGTCCTTTAAATCATTGATGTGATCCTTTGTTTCATCCATCCTACTGTTGAATCCTTCTAGTGCAGTTTTCATTTCAGCTATTGTATCTGCCATTTCTGACTGGCTCCTATTTATGGTTTTAATGTCCTTTTAAGTGCTTACTAAGTTCTCATTGTGATGATCCATTCTTACTCTAAGATCCTGGAGCATCCTAATAACCATTATTTTAAACTCTGCATCTGTTAGCTTGGTTACTTCCATTTCATTTCATTCTTTTTTGGGGGGTTTCTCTTGTTGATTAATTTGGGTCATGTTTCTTTGTCTACCCATTTTGTCTGTGTATTAGGTAGCTCTGCTCTGATTCCCAAATTTGTTGTGACATCTTTATGAGGAAGGTGTGTTCAGTGGTATTGACCTCTAGGCCACCTGAGCTCCTTGCTCTAGGAATGTTTCTTGAGTGTTATATTTACCCTCTTTTTATATGTGAATGTTGTTGGCCCTCTCCTGGGTGGAGTTAATTCTTCAAACTGTTGTCTCTAAGGGTCAACCTTGATCACATGTATTAGACACTGTGCAGTATCTGTCCTGTGAAGCATAGTTATTCTCAGCAGGGTCTTGTGCCTGTTGGACTTCTCCTTTGGTCATACTGCTTATGTGGCTAGTTGAATCTAGTGTTGGTGTGGTCTGCCACCTACTACTGGCTGTGTTGGTTCTGGGTACTCTTGGGCAGGGTTCAGCTATGAGTTGATGTCAGACATTGTTTATAACCCACCATGGGCTACCTGTCTGGAGGTACTGTTCTGTTTGCTGTTTGTGTCAGCATTTTCTATGCCTGGGTGTGTGGGGGAGGGGCTAACCTGTGTATAAGAATCAGCTTCTTCCTGCTTTGAGCTGATAACAGCTCCAAAGAAGGATCCAAGTTCCATAAGATTTGCTTCCACTTCTCAGCTGCTCTACCTCCTCTTATAGCTGCCTGGTCTTCCCACAAAATATTCTATAGAAAAACTGTAGAGTGGGTACAGACTGGCCTCACCCCATCAATCCCTCCACAGGTTGCAAGATTGGTGGGTTCAGGCAGTTGAGGTTAGGATGACAACATTAGGGGGACCCCCTACTTTGAGGGTCTCTAGGTAAGGAGCTCAGTATGGGGAAAGTGGCCTGTACTTTAGAGCCTAATCCTTTAGCCACTGTTGGATACTCCAATTCCATTTCTCCCCAGCAATATGAGTAGCAGGTTCAGATTTGGTGGGGCTGACAGTCTCCTCTGCAAAAGTTCTTTCAGCTGGGGAGAACCTGATCTCCGGAAGGAAGATTGAGGAGAGGGTCTTCCACTGATTGTGCCTCCCCCCCAAAAAAATGTGGCTAAGCCTCTTGACAAATCTCAACAATACGCTCCAAGGAACTCACACTATGAGCGTCTGTGCTCTAACCTTCTCTCCCTTCCCCCTGTGGAACTTGGTCCAGTGGGGCAGGGTATTTGGGACTTGGGCTGGCTGACTGTGAAGCTCCTTCTCTTCCAATCCATGTGAACTACGGCACAAGTGTTGACTTCAGAAAGCAGAATTTGCCTTAGCTGGGTTTGGTGTCTGAAGGGCTCTTCCTTTGGATATGCTGCTAGTAAGGGTAGTTAGGTTCTGCTCTGCTTTTCTCTGTAGCTGGCTACTGGGTGTATTGGTTCTGGGTTTCTTAGGAGGAAACCTGGTGTAATCCAGTGTAAGACACTTCCTGTGACTGGCCCTCAGCAACCTTTTTGGAGCTATACGCAAACCAGAGTTTGTGGCTGCCTCTACTAGGCTTAGGTGCACATGGAAGGACCAAGCTGTACACCTGTGCTGGCTTTTACCCACACTGGGCCTGGAGGCAAGTCAGCAAAAGGCCCAAGGTTCTCTGAGTTCTGCCTTCTGCTGCCTCTCTGTGTTAGCTGCTTGTTGGGCTTCACCACTGAATAAAACTTCTGGTAGAGTCTAGAGCAGGGGTCCCCAAACTTTTTACACAGGGAGCCAGTTCACTGTCCCTCAGACCGTTGGAGGGCCGGACTATAAAAAAAAACTATGAACAAATCCCTATGCACACTGCACATATCTTATTTTAAAGTAAAAAAAACAAAATGAGAACAAATACAATATTTAAAATAAAAAACAAGTAAATTTAAATCAACAAATTGACCAGTATTTCAATGGGAACTATGCTTCTCTCACTGACCACCAATGAAAGAGGTGCCCCTTCCAGAAGTGCGGTGGGGGCCGGATAAATGGCCTCAGGGGGCTGCATGCAGCCCGCAGGCCCTAGTTTGGGGACCCCTGGTCTAGAGGCTGAGGCAATTTAGGAATTAAGAAAGGTGGTGGGTGTGGCTCTCACCACAGGGCCTCAGGTGTCAGTCTGTCCTGAAGTTTTTCACAGACCTCAGGTGGGTGTGGCCACTAGGAGTTCAGTGGGCATGGCCTCTGAAACTCAGAGATTTGGTCTGCCTGCAGTCTGGACAGTTTCTACTGAACTTCCCATGAGGCAGAAGCACTAGTCACATTCTTGGGAAAGTAGGAAGAAAGCTCCAGCCTCAATGCCAGACAACTGAGTCACTATCCCACTCTCTGCTTCCTGGTCAGGCTTCTTACTCTTCAGCAGAGCCCAGTCTCCATCGGGTAGCGCAAGAGAGATTCTTAAGGGTGCAGCAGTTGCTTTCCCCCAGAGTGGCGCCTCACAGAGGGGACTGCTCTACCCAAAAAAGACTGTGACTACAGTATTGAAGAATGAGTTAGCACAGAGCCTCCAGTAGCTGTCTCCCACTGCATCTCTCCCTGGGCCTCCAATTTCATATGCTTTCATGCAACTCTAGTCCTCTCAACCCTCCCACTGCTGGGACCCTGGGTAAGTGGCTGTGAACAAGATTCTCTACACTGGTCTTTTAAGACAGTGCTTGCATCTATAACATCTATCTCTTGCAGACAGAAATCTAACTCTTTTCATAACCAAATGCTATGTAGGCACCTCTTCTAGCTAGTCTCTGGTGCTCTAGGCTGGGGTGCCCGGCCCGGGGCTTTGGGCTTACAGCTCTCAAGGAAAGCCTTTCAGGTGACCCTCCCCACAGTGAGAGTCCGTCCAGCCCCTCAGGCAGTGCTTGCTCCTGGGAGCAGGGCAACTCTGGTCTCATCTCCACCCTTCCTACCAGTCTCAGGGTGGCTTCTTCTGTGGCTCCTGGTTGTAGACTCTCCATTTAGTCCTAAGTTGGTTTTTCAGAATGATTCTTCCTAAATTTAGTTATGACTCCAGTTTGGACCTGGGAAGTGGCAATTGGAACATCCACCTACTACATTACCATCTAGGAATCCCTCAGGGCCTTTCTGTACCTTAGTTTTCTAATAAGCAAGTGATGATAATTGTACCCCTCAGCCCAGAGCTATGGTGAGGATTTAATAAAAAATTTCAAGGAAAAGAGTGTCCTATAAATGGTCATTGCTATTATTTGTTATTCATTGAACAAATGTGTGTTATGTGCTCTTCTTTAGTGTTTAAAATAAATACATTCTTTGCAGTTAGAGTTTCTGGTTCTCTGGTGAGTCACCCACATAGAAGGCAATGATATCATACAATGTCAAATGGTCAAATGTCATGATGGGGGACATGGAGACACTGAGAAGGAGTATCTAATCCAACCTCAGCAGCAGGTCAGGGCAGTGACATTGAAGAGGCAATGATGGATAGAATTTTGGAAAGCAACCCCCCCCCCCCCAAACAATTTAGTGACAACTTATATAAGTGTCCAGAGATGCACTGGAGGAATGAGAAGCAGATCAGGAACAGAGAGTGTGCAGGGAAGAGAATGGAAAGATCAGGCCAGAGAAGTGTCCAGGGATCTGACCCAGCAGGACCAGAGACCTTTCCAAACTCCAGCGTTAACCTAAGACAGCTGCCCGATTTTGCTGATTCTCATTGCTCTGAAGACCATTGCAATGTCCTTTGTTTTATTGTACATCGCAAAAAACGGTTATATTAGACCATCTTAGTGTGGATTCTACTGGAAGTAGATGCCAAGAGAAGGGTTCAAGTATAAGTAATATATTTGGGAGGTTATCCCAGGAAACACCACTATGGGGATAAGGAAATAAAACAGTTAGTGGAAAGTAACCAGTAATGGGTGTGTTTACAACATGTGAGCACTGAGGTCAACAGGAGCTCCGTCCCACTGCAGCCTCAGGGGTCCAGTGTAGACACCCATCTTGAGTTCCTGAGTCACCCACGCTGAAGGGTGGGCGAGGAGGTCGAGATCTTTAACTACCAGGTCCTTGTTGGTCATCAGTTGAGGACTACTTCCAGAGAGGTGACTCTGGCACCCACCCCAGCAAAGCTGTGCACGCTCTCAAGAAGTACCTTCTGCATACGGAGGTGAGTATGAACCGAGTGGGGGTGCGGCACTGAGCACTGGCTACAATTTTCTAAACCAGTTTGGAAAAACAATAAAATAAAAAGAGAGCGAGAAAGACCAACTCTGCTTGAAGACAACTCTGCTTGGTCTCTTGCATTCCTGTGCGTCACGTGCGCAGAGGCCCTGGCCGCCGGGGTGCCAGTGTCCGCGTTCCTGTGCGTCACGTGCGCAGAGGCCCTGGCCGCCGGGGTGCCAGTGTCCGCGTTCCTGTGCGTCACGTGCGCAGAGGCCCTGGCCGCCGGGGTGCCAGTGTCCGCGTTCCTGTGCGTCACGTGCTCAGAGGCCCTGGCCGCCGGGGTGCCAGTGTCCGCGTTCCTGTGCGTCACGTGCGCAGAGGCCCTGGCCGCCGGGGTGCCAGTGTCCGCGTTCCTGTGCGTCACGTGCGCAGAGGCCCTGGCCACCGGAGTGCCAGTGTCCGCGTTCCTGTGCGTCACGTGCGCAGAGGCCCTGGCCGCCGGGGTGCCAGTGTCCGCGTTCCTGTGCGTCACGTGCGCAGAGGCCCTGGCCGCCGGGGTGCCAGTGTCCGCGTTCCTGTGCGTCACGTGCGCAGAGGCCCTGGCGGCCGGGGTGCCAGTGTCCGCGTTCCTGTGCGTCACGTGCGCAGAGGCCCTGGCCGCCGGGGTGCCAGTGTCCGCGTTCCTGTGCGTCACGTGCGCAGAGGCCCTGGCCGCCGGGGTGCCAGTGTCCGCGTTCCTGTACGTCACGTGCGCAGAGGCCCTGGCGGCCGGGGTGCCAGTGTGTGCGTTCCTGTGCGTCACGTGCGCAGAGGCCCTGGCCGCCGGGGTGCCAGTGTGTGCGTTCCTGTGCGTCACGTGCTCAGAGGCCCTGGCGGCCGGGGTGCCAGTGTCTGGGTTGTTTTTCCAAGGGTATTTAAATAGTGGTGAAGATAGTGCCTCTCTGTGTGAGAGTGGTTTGTATTCCACATACTAAGCAAAGCTCTGTTCTCTCTTCAGGGCAAGGTTCAGGCAGGCTCATGGCTCATTTAAAAAGATTTGGGTTCCCTATGCTCAGGGTTTCTCAAATGTGACGTGAGGTGCACACACAGCATCCAGCAGGTCCACTGTGTGGTTTTCAGGGGCTGCAGAGCAAGGGGGGCCTGTGTGACTGTGGAACTTGTGCTGCTTGTTGTGCCAAAAGTGATGAAGTCCTCCTCTGGATTAGTCAGCGTGGGCTGCCATAACCAAGTGGCAACAACAAAGGGCTGACCCAGCACACATTGATTCTTACAGCTCTGGAGGCTGCAACTCTGATATCAGGGTGTCAGCATGGTCGGACTCTGGTGAGGGCTCTCTTCCTGGCCTTCTCACTGTGTCCTCATGTGGCAGAGAACAAGAGAGAGAGGGAGGGAGGAAGGGAAAGAGAGAGAGAGATCTGCCTCTTTTTGTGGGGGGCAGATTCTGTATAATTTTATTTATTTTTTTCAAACTAAAAGAAATATAAACTTTAATAGAAGTCATATATCAAGTACAGGGGCTCCTTGGGTTTAAACATCATCTTGACATATGATGTTTCAAGTTTATGACACTCACTCCCATAAAAACTTTAAAAAAATTGAAATGCGAGTGTTTTGGCTTATGCCATTAGTGTTGTACTTGTGGAATATGTGGGCAAACTAGTTTGGTTGCACGCAGTGGGAGAATACACTGTACAGCATACAGTATAGTATATTTATGTACTTTTCCTTTTTCTGTGGCTTCGTTGTGTTTTTATGATCTAGATTATGATTTTATAACTGTGTTATGATAGGTAAGTAACTTAGGCTAGGGTGTGTTTCAACTTACACCAAAATTTGGGTTATGTCATTGTTGTAGGAATGGAACTGTGTTGTCACCTGAGGACCCCCTATATAAAGGAGAGATCTGCCACTTCATATAAGGGCACAGTCCTATCATTTATGGGTCCCCCCCTATAACCTCATCTAACATTAATTACCTACTAAATATCCTCTCTCCAGATAGTCACATTGGAGGTTAAAGTTTCAACATATGAATTTTGGGGGCACACAAATCAGCCCACTGCATTTTGCCCAAATTCAAGAGCCCTGATTCAAATGTTCATTTCATTCAGAATCATGCTCACAGGCACATCCACAATAATGTTTGGTCAAATGTCTGGGTACCTTGTAGTCCAGTCAGATTGACACATATAATTAACCCTCACAGTCTCTGACCAAAGAGTCTGTGTGTTCTACTAGCATCTGTGAAACCGGTGGGCTACTTGTTAACTGGAAATTAGGGTAAAGTCTCAGATCCTTCACAGTTTTTAATGATCCTACTAAGCCTCCTCAGCCAATTTTATCACTTTTAATAAAAAAGTAACTGTAAGTATTTATTGTGCTTTTCCTTTGTGGTTTTAAAATATGAAAGAGGTTGGGAAACATTGCAAAAACCCTTATAAAAGTAATATTTGTGTTTTCTTTAAGATGTTCTAGCTTTTCCAAATATTGTCATTGAAAATGCCAGCCTTCTTCTGGAGAATGTCTCTGAACATACACAGGCTGCATTAATCACGGTGTCTGTCTCACCTCCTGCTTCTTTGCTTGGAGATCCTGTTATCATTAATGCCGATCCTGTAGTTCATCCATTTGTGCTGTCTCGTCGAGCCACACATCAGTGGGAAGTGAGTATCTAGGCAAATGGCACCATCACTTAGTACCACAAAGGTTCTAAAACGAAACTATCATTCTTGCCCTTCTTACTTTCTACTGCATATTATTTAGTATCCACTCATTGGGACCTCATTATGTGCCAGACCCTTTAAATATTCTTGAGGTTATTAAGATGCATTTATTTACAGAAATCTACTGAAGAACTTCTCAGATACAGGGCAAAGCACTGGGGCTCTCATGGTAGGAGATGGTCCTTTCCTTCATGGTGTTTACTGGTTCATAGGGAAATCTATTAATCAAGTGAATACTCACACAAGTATAAAAGTGTAAGTGTAATAAGAGCCATGAAAGTTCCACAGGTCTGTGAACACACCTAAAGGGGACATTGAACTTATCAGGCTTCCCTGAGGAAGAGCTACATGAGAATCAATCTTCAGAATGAATAGAAATTCAGTGATGAAGAGAGAGGAGAACTCCAAGTAGAGCATGTGCAAAGGCACTGTGACAAGAAGGAGTATAGTGAGGAGATGGGAACAAGAGGAGGTCAAAGTGTCAGGAGCTGGTGAGGAAGTGTAGTGAGAAGTTAGAGTGTAAAGGAGTGGGGAAGCAGAGCCTGCAGGCCTCTGAGCTATGTTAGGAAGTTTTGTTTACCATCCAGTATAATAAAGTTTATTTTTTCCTCTGGGGTAATGATCAGGCAGGATTACTGCTCATTTTAGAAGATTTGGGTTTCCTAAACTCAGAGTTTCTCCAATCTGATACAAGCCCACTACCTGCACAGCATCCACCTGGGTCTCTCTTCATCCTCCAAAGTGACCCGGAGCAAGGGGAACCATATGGACATGAAGCTCATGTTGCTTGCTGTGTTATGAATAATAAAATTCTTAAAAGCAATGTGTGATTTCCAGCAATGATCTTATGAAGAGGAATCTGAATTAGCTCCTGATTTTAAGAGACTCTGAAACTGGTAGAGTGGACAGATACCTAAATGACCATTGTGGTGTATCATGAAAAGCAGTAGAAAAGAGTGGTTAAGAGCCAGGGACTCCACAGCTAAATCACCTGGGTTCAGATCCTGGTGTTGTATTTATTGCTTTGGGAAAATGACTTAACCTCTCTGACTGGTCATATGTCCATGCCACGGGGATGGAGATAGACACACTGCTTTTAGCAGGGGAACTGGGAAGTCCATGGTTAAGGAGGACACGATTATAAGGACAGCTAAAGGGTTGGGACATTCAATTTACTGCCACATCTAAGAAACCACTTATGGAAAAAAGATATGATTTGCATACATTTTACAAGAACACTTCTGCAGCTGTGAGGAGCACAGACAATAGAGGGGCAAAACATATCTGTCAGGACGTTACCAAATACCCTTGCCAAGCTTGGTATTGTCAGATTTTAAATTTGCTTCCAACTCCAGTGAGATGCAAAATCTTATTCATGAATTTATTAGATTTTTAAAACAAGTCTAAGCAGGAAAATGGCAGCAAAGAATGTTCAATAGATAAGCTTATTGAGCTTTTTTTTTTTTAGTTTACCTAAATCTTTTCTCCTGTGGGGTCGTAAATCACAAGTTTTGGGGTCTGACAAAGCTAGGATTAAACCACAGCTCTCCAACTAGTAGCAACATGACCTTGGATAAGTTACTTGACTTTTCTGCGCTTTGGTTTTATTTTCTGTGCAAAGAGATTAATAGTAATAATATAGCTCACTCAGAGCTTGGGAAGAAGACCCTCTGAGATAACATATGCAAAGTGCTACCTCAGTGCTTGGCCTGCAATGAGGGATGAACACAGAGTGGTGGTCAATATAATCAATATGCTTTTACTTCAATATTCAGCACTAGCATAGTCCAACTACAGGTAATAAAAGCTGTAAGAAAGATAGTCACATTATAATAACTGTATCATAGACCATCTCTAGAGAGCTTTAGAAACAGCTCAATTATAAAAGTTTTTTATCATGGAAATAAATCTACAGATAAAGGCAGAACTGAATGGATATCTCCCTCTATGACTTTCCAGTATAAAAGGGCATATACTTTTCTGAGGTTTAGCATATCATTATCCTTTGTTGAACTTCCTTCCTGGAAGGATATAGGCTTGTTCAGTTTGTAAAAGAGAGGTGACTGGGCAGGTAGTCAAAAAAATTTGCCAAAACCAAACCAGCCTCCTGGAGCAACAACAGCATGGCTTGAAGTGAACTGATTATAAAGATAAATCAAACTCTCATGGAAATGCTCAAGGTGCGCTCTGGTTACGTAATCTTCAAATTGCTACCTGTCACTGAGCAACATAAATGGCTTGCACTGGTAGATGGAAAAGGGATCCAGACTACCCTTCCCTTTCCTGGACAGGGGTGGTCACCGGGGGACGGGAGCACCTCACACCTTCATGTCTTCTTCCACTGACAAGTGCGAAGTGTAAGATTTGTGTTTTTAAAAATTCAATGTGTTTGCTGAGAACCTGATAACTGCATAAAGTGCTAGGGAGCAAGAAGGACACAGTGCTACCCCCACAGGCTTCCAGGGCAGAGGGGACCACAGCAGCAGGGCCAGCCCCATCCTGGGGCTGGGTTCCTGGGTAAGAAAGTCCTTGGAAACAGAATGTGCTTAATGACAGCTTGAAAATGCTATATATTTTTAAATCAGGCTCTAGTATCGAAGCCAATTATCAGAAACATCAGGCTGTGATGAAAAAAAAAAAAAAGATTTTATAGTCAGGAAAACCTGGCTTTAAATCTGAGCTCTGTCACTTACTAGCTTTATTGCTCGGGCTTCTAACTTCTGAGCCTCAATTTTCTCATTTGGTAGCACGAAGAGGATAATGGCATTGCTCTATGAATCAAAGAGATAAAGTGTCCATTCTGTGTTAAGTGTTTGGTAGTGCAGAGCTGTCAAATATGAATGTATTACTGACTTCTTATGGCAGTGGAAGGGTAACACTCAGGCGTTACTGCCAGTCATAGTGCTGGTCAGTGCAAGGGTCCTGGGGCCTACTGGCAGGGGTCAGGTCCAGGTCTTCCTCTTCCTGCAGCATGACTTTTCTACCTGTCTATATAATCTAAGCTTAAGTTGCCTCAGCTGTGAAATAGTGGCAATAATAGTATCTGCCTCACAGTTTATTTTTTTCATGTTTATATAAGGTGAAGAACTGCCTGGCTCCCTTTCCCTCCATTTTTAGGTGTGAGGCAATTTAGGCTTTTGATTGAGAGCGTGAGCTTGAAGTCAAATAAAATCAGAGCCACTGTGTTTTTCTGTGAAAACTTGGCCAAACTGCTTAACCTCTTCAGTTTCAATTTCTGCATTGTAAAATGCATCCAGTAATATAATTTTCGATAAAAAAGGATAGAATGACATGTTTGTTAAGTGCATGGGATAATTCCAGACAAATCAGAGTTGGGAGAGGGACTCCATAAACTCTGTTATCAGGAAAAATAGAATAGAAAGGTGGGAAGGGCAAGATGGAGACCACATGTGGGAACTCTGTTCACAGCAGTTTTCAGTAAGTTTGGTCACACTTTTTCCACATTTTATATACAAAACTTTTATCTCTTTTTAAAAAAGATAAAATGTGGGGATTAAAGATCTAAAATATTTTGTCTACATCTTTATGAGGCTAGTCACTCACTCCATTATTCTGCATTTCCTTGTTTAATTTAGCTATTATACAGTGGAGTACCCAAGCTGGACTTTGAGATGGTGAATCTCTACTCCTTGATAATCTATGCCAAAGACAGCCAAGGGGCAACAGCCTCACAGACCATTGTAACGCAGATTGCGGATGTGAATGAGCCACCCACCTTCACTGGAACCCTTGCTCAGAGAACCCAAGGTACAGAGAACTCTTTTCTGATGGGAAGAAGGTCCAGTGGATACATGTGTGTGGACTCTGTCTCCTGTATCCTATGTGCTCTCATAGTGTTATGGCTATCTGAGTAATAAAGAGAATAATGATAACAAAGCTAATGATAAAGAGCTGCCACTTACTGAACGCTAACTATGTAGCTGGCACTCTCTTAAAAGTGCCAATGGATTAGTTTATGAAATGTTCATACCAGTGGAGGTGTGTGCTATTCATATTTGTATAGTATAGGTGAGCTAACAGATTTAGAAAGGTGAAGCAGCTTGTTCAGTGTTAAAAAAATTGATTTTTCTGTTTGGTTATTATGTACTAAAGTCATTCTTGTATTTGTGTGATTATTTAATTAGTAGTGTGTCTATGTCATTAAATGGCAACTTTGTGAGGGCAGAGGTCAGGCATGTTTTGCATGCTTTCTTGGTCTCTGTTGGTCAAATAAGGTTGTAAATATGATATATATGTTTGCTCACTTATAGTTTGCATTGGGTGTGGGGGATAGGCTGTAAGCAGGCAGGGTCCTTATAGCCTAAGCCTTAGTTTTAAAACTAAGCTTTTCCCCACACCCTTGACTGTTGCATGATGTGGGGTGGTGCACTCTCATGAGGAATCCCATTTATGCCTCAGATAACTGACTTTGTATCAGAGACTTCCTTCTTTGTATATTGGATTAAAGGTTTTGATTTCTACACTGTAAGATGGGGCAGAGGAGCCCATGCTGGAGGACAGCAGAGAAAGGCCACATGAAGGAGAAGCCAGTTTGTACAGAGTTTGTGCAGAGAGAAGGAGATGGGGAACAGAGGTGAATAAGGCTAGTGAGGTAGAAACCTTTGATTCTAGGAAACTCAGATAAGTCAGTGGCTTTGGGAGCCCTGAATGGAAAGGGAAGTGTTTCCCACTGTGTGTATTTCTTGCCCACCAGGTGCAAGCTAGGATTAAAGCTAATGACCCACCAGTTCTTGGCTCTGTTGTTTCATTACTGTCTGTCCGAATCAAATGCGAACCTGCATGGGCCAGGCGGCTGCGATGGTGGCTGTGGCTTCTGGTTTACAGTCTTTTGATTGAGAGCGTGAGCTTGAAGTCAAATAAAATCAGAGCCACTGTGTTTTTCTGTGAAAACTTGGCCAAACTGCTTAACCTCTTCAGTTTCAATTTCTGCATTGTAAAATGCATCCAGTAATATAATTTTCGATAAAAAAGGATAGAATGACATGTTTGTTAAGTGCATGGGATAATTCCTGACAAATCAGAGTTGGGAGAGGGACTCCATAAACTCTGTTATCTTCTCACTCTTGTCTCTGTCTTCCTCATCTCTGCCTTTTTCTCTGTAGTCAAATATTTTCGAACTGCATCTGGATGATTCATGTTCCCTGTTGAAAACAAACACTTGAGGTTTAGATGTTGCGGTGCCCATAAACTGGAGAGAGTTACTAATCTTGTCTGAGCCTCAGTTTCCTCATTGTTTAAACTGAGATATTAATCTCCTTTTGATGAAACTCACTTGAGATAATGTGTTAACATGGCAACCTGCTGTTGTGCTGGGCATGCAGTAGTGCTGAATAAATGTTAGTCTTCTTCATCCCCTTCCCTAACAGATGATAAACACCTCAAGGGCAGATTCAAGGTGAAATTCTGTGCTTTCAACTTCTAAAACAGTGAAGCCAGGTTGCTTGTGGATGCTCCATAACATTTTCTCGTGGGATGGCCATGCCAGGGTCTTAGCTATGGGTCAGGCAGGCCTGCGGACTCCTTTGTTATCCGCAAAGCCTGCCCCCTGGAAAATGGAGGCACAGCTTCTTAGGGGTGCATTGTTCCCTCAGGCCTCAGCTCCTGATCCCAGAAGAGTGATCTGACCAGTACATTGGCAAGTTTGTGGTCCCTGCTGTTTTCAAAATGGCTTAGAAAGAGGACAAACTTGAGGAAAAGACAGACAATAAAATCATCACACAATAGTAATGTATTACTTGTGTAACTGTGAGTCAGTTACTCAATCTTTCTAAACTGTAGAGGCCCTGAATAGGAACATAAAACAGGGAATTCAGTGCCCTGAGGCAAAGAGCATAGTGGCTTTACTGGTAAAAGTACTGAACACAGCACTGTGCTGAATGCAGCACAATAAGGAGAGAATCAGCAATTCTGATTAATCAATGGGTGAGGACATCTGAGCCACTTGCTTGCCCTTCAATCAACTCTAAAGAGTTCCCCTTCCTGACTTCCTCATTTTCTTCTCTGCTTCCTGAGTTCTTCATTCTTTCCCTGCTTCTATTTTGTGTGTATCAATAAATACCTGTAAGGCCTGGGGGTCAGGGCCTTCTCATGAAACCTGTAGAGGGGACTGTGAGGCGGTCTCCTCTCGGTCCCTCAGTGCACACCATGTGGTTTCTGAGTAATCATTGTCTCCATGACACTAAACCTCAGTAAAATAGAAATAATAACATCACCAATGATGTCAAGTGCTTAGCAATCAGAAAATATTTAATACTGTTATTGTTTAAATATATAAATCTCTTTTCTCTCTACCTGACACGATACTTTACAAATGGTGTTATTAGTGTTATTATGCCTGTGATTACTACAATTAATGAGAATCACCTTATAAAAATGTCTGTGCTGAGCAAAATGCCTTAAGTTTTATCTAAAGTCCAGGAGTGGATGAGGGTTTTTTGGCTTATGATACCTATTACACATTTTCTGACAGGTACTGAGATTTATATCCTAGAAGACATTGCCCTGGGCACGGTCATTTACAGAGCAATGGCCAAGGATCCAGAGGATGCTGTTTTGGAGGTAATTTACTGTTTGGGGCAGAGAAGATCAGTGCCTGGTAGTTTTTTTACATGTGACTGCATTCATATATAAAGCCACAGGCATAAGCAGTGCATTATACCACAATTCAGGTCCCAAACATCAGGACATTTCAGGTGAAAATGATTTAGGGCTGGACTGTGAGTAATTGCTTCTGTTTTAGTGCATTCTGTTGTAATGTAACCAGCGAGTTCCACCAAGACACCAAGTCCAGATGAATTTTTGAGGAGTTTATTAATTATTTGGCTAGCTACAAGGGGCGCAATCCCAAATCATGTAGGCCCTCATACAGTTCTGAGCCTGCTTGTAAAGCCAGTAGCCATGGCCACCATCACAGCCACCTGGCCCATGCAGGTTTGCATTAGATTCGGACAGACGGTAATGAAGCAATGGAGCCAAGAACTGGTGGGCCATTAGCTTTAATCCTAGCTTGCACCCGGCAGTCAAGAAATACAGTGGGAAAACACTTCCTTTTCCATTCAGGGCTCCCAAAGCCACTGACTCATCCGAGTTTCCTAAAATGAAAGGTTTCTAACCTCACCAATTTCATTCACCTCTGTTCCCCATCTCCTTCTCTCTGCACAAACTCTGTACAAACTGGCTTCTCCTTCAGCACTCTGCCATCTTGGCTGCCTCTCCTCTCCTCCACGTGGCCTTTCTCTGCTCTCCTCTAATGCTAATCTCAGGAACCGAGCGAGAGCAAGCTCCTAGTCTGCCCCATTTTATAGTGTAGAAATCAAAACCTTTAATCTAATATACAAACAAGGAAGTCTCTGATACAAAGTCATTTAGGGTGGGAAAGGCTTAGTCTTAAAACTAAGCCTTAGGCTATAACAACCCTACCTGCTTACAGCCTGTCCCCCACACCCAATGCAAACTATAAGCGAGCAAACCTATATATCATATTTACAAACTTATTTGACCAACACTGCTTTTATACAAAATCAAGTACTGGTTGGAGTGGGTAAGAAGGGGTTTATGATCCCTTTGTCTGGGCAGTGGTCAGCAAACTCATTAGTCAACAGAGCCAAATATCAACAGTACAACAATTGAAATTTCTTTTGAGAGCCACATTTTTTTAACCTAAACTCTATAGGTAGGTACGTTCCTTATTGAGGTAGCACCCACATGTGGTATTTTGTGGAAGAGCCACACTCAAGGAGCCAAAGAACTGCATTTGGCTCACGAGCTGCAGTTTGCTGACCAGGGGTCTAGAGGTATACATTACTCTCATGACTTTAGGATGAGTCCAAGTATAGGAATTCTTTTTTTTTTTAATAAATAAATTTTTATTAATTTTAATGGGGTGACATCAATAAGTCAGGGTACATATATTCAAAGAAAACATGTCCAGGTTATCTTGTCATTCAATTCTGTTGCATACCCATCACCCAAAGTCAGATTGTGCTCCGTCACCTTCTATCTAGTTTTCTTTGTACCCCTCCCCCTCCCCCTTTACCTCTCTCTCCTTCCTCCCCCCCCCCCCCCCCATAACCACCAAACTCTTGTCCATGTCTCTTAGTCTCGTTTTTATGTCCCATCAATGTATGGAATCCTGCAGTTCTTTTTTTTTCTGATTTACTTATTTCACTCCGTATAATGTTATCAAGATCCCACCATTTTGTTGTAAGTGATCCGATGTCATCATTTCTTATGGCTGAATAGTATACCATGGTGTATATGTGCCACATCTTCTTTATCCAGTCTTTTATTTTTTTTTTACAGTGATTAAAGCAAACTCTTGGCCAATACAGCAAGAATCCATAAAAGAGTAGTGTCCTTAACATGTTCACCAAGTCCAAGTTGGGCCCATCACCATGCCAAATCCCTGAAAAATGCAACCCAACCCCAGTTCACTGTTAGGAGCTGTCACAAGGAGCAGGAGTCCAGGAAAAGTCCACCTCCAGGAAAAGTCCGCATGGCACTGGAATTGTTGTCACAATTCTATACTTTGCAGCTCACGTCCAAGTCCCAATGACCACTGCTTCTAGCTGGTAATGATTGAGGCAGACTGGAAAAGCCATCTGTAGCATGCGTGGATATGAAGCTTCTGTTCTCCTCTGCCTGAAGAGATGAGACCAGGTTGCTTTTCCCTGGAGCTCTGCAACTGTGGCTTGGTAAAGAGAACTTTGGGATACACTAAGCTGGGTGGCAAAGGTAGATTCATAATAGAAGTTGGCAAAAGGGGGAAAGAGAGCTCTAAATTAGGAGTAGGTCCCAGCCTGAAATATGAGTGGGGCATTGAGGTAGGAGGAATAAAGGAAACACTATATATTAAACAAAGCAGCAGAAAGTAGAACTATCAACACCCACAACAGAGACCTTCGAGGGAAGAATAAAAAACCTGACTATTAAGCAAGACATAGTTAAGTGGCCCTTGTGCAAATGAGATCAGTTTACCTGCTTCTTGGAAGAAATACCCTAGGCTCGTCCACAGTGTCGTAGATGGGGCCGACGGCCCTAGGCACCTTCAGCCTTCAGTGGCAAACCCCAGCATTCTGGGCAAGGTTAGGTCATAGGTGACTGGAGCAGGGCTGGAAGAGACTGGACCCTCCCTTAGAAGAGCGAGGGGGAAGCCTACCTTCCAGTGTCCCTGTTTCCTCACAGCAGAGGCATGTAACTCTGGCAGGCTTTAGCTCAATTACCTTCCTTTCCACTATTGAAGTAGGACCCAGATTGCATCCTATGAGACCCCTTTGTGGTGTTGGAGCCTTTAAGGGTGTATCCTAAAAGCTGGTAGTTCCCCTGATCTCTATTGGGCTTTTTCTGCCTCCTGGTATGTTAAAAGCCATGCTCAGAAGATCTCACTGAGGGGTTTGAGGATCCCCATCCGCCTATATAAATCTTTTTCATATATCTGGAGCTGTTTGGAAAAGACAAAACAGTGTTATTAGCTGGATCAAATAAAGAAGGTAGTAGTTTGCAGGAGAGAAATATTTGTTCATCAGCATTCAAAAGAAATTTAAAAAAATTTTAAGTTAAAAAGCATGATATGGTAGACCCGTAGGATAGGAATTCTTGAGTAAGGTACATAAACATTGTTTTCTAAGGTTTTTAGATAAGTTCTATCTTCTTTGCTCTGTGTGGCAAGTGGCCCCAGTCACCCTTTCAGAGAATTCTAGGAATCAGCTAAACTATGGCTAGATGACCCAGTTGCCCTTGTAATCCAGGAAGCTCCTGCATTCTTCTCTTTCCTTTATCCACAGAAAGGAGGGGTTAGGAGGCCTGACACTTTAAAATGGCCTTGCTAGTGCTAAGTTTTACAGTTCCTTGGCACCTTATCACAATTCCACCTGCACAAGCAGGCCCAGAGAACCCTTGGGTATTGAGAAAAGATGCCAAGCCATGTTGTTCTTGGGGATCTTGAACAAGAACAGGGGCTACCACACACTGTTGAGAGACAATACAGCTCTCTGGTAGAATTAATTTGTATTTTGAAGTGCTGGGTCTCATCCTCAGGCTTTAAATAAATGCCCCAGGAATGCGCTTATTTTCAGGATAGGTATCTTCCAGTTACCAACACAGTGGGAGGGGGAGGAAATTAGGACTGTGCCGAGAGGATTGGATTTAAATCTGAACTTCGCTGCTGAAAAGTCCTTTAACAGTTCTGCCTTTCTGTTCCAACTGAAAAACTGGGGAGAGGATATCTGCTTTGTCTTCTCTCCTATTGTTTTCTTCCACATGATAATGAACTTGAAAGTAGTTTTAAACTGTAAAATATCTTACAAGTGACAAAATGTACATTACTGTATTAATTTTTGATGCTGGATGGAATGGTTATGGCATTATTAAGGTGTAACATTTTTAGCTAGTTGCCTGATGGACAAGAATATCATGTTTTTAATTTTTAATATTGTATCAGTTTCCCAAATTGGCTAAAAATGAGAGAATAATACATGTTGATGCTATAGTTTCAACATTCACAATTTTGGTAATGTTACTTAGAGGTCATTGTTCAAGGCAACTTGCCTTTTACATTTTATTTAAACAAATAGATGGCCACTAATATTTGAAGCATTGTTCATGTGCTTTTTAAAAGCATTGAATACACTTAAGTAATTACACACAAAAAACACTGCTGTTGTCAGGGTTTCCCTTCCCCCTATCTGTCTCATCTTCCTCCCAGTAGAACAATACTACATCCAGGGTGGGACTGGAGAGGTCACAGCTCCCTTTATAAAATGCAATATTAAGCCTTCTAATCATGTATATTGCTCCAAGTCAACACATTCAAGATTACAGTACTACATCCAGCTCTGAGCAGTCCAGTCATAAGAAGATCAGATATCATAGTGCAGTGGCTTCCCTGGTGTTTCCCAGGACAGCTCACCCTCCATGTTGATATTTTAGTGTGGAATGCACATCATGGTCAAATAGAGTTGAGCAGTGCCTCTAACATGCAATATAATGACTTACTATCCAATTAATGCAAGTAATTTATTTCAGATGAAGTCCTACCAAATGCCTGTTTATATAGATTAAATGCTTCTGGCCCTGAATCTATACTTTTCTCTGAAGATAACTGGTTCCTGGACCATACTTGGAAGGTTAATGCAGTGTTCTTTGTGAATTTTACCAAATATGGGGTGACATAGGCTGCGGAAACTTACATTTAGACACACTGCTATACACGTTCTTCTAACACAGTGTATCAAACCGGATATGTTGTTCAAGTACTCATGACTGGGCAACAATATTCATTTGTCTGAGTCTTCATATTGATTCAGAGAAAACCTTGTTTTAATCTGGACAAGAGCTTACCACTGTTTTGGGGCCTGATGTGTTATAATAACGATACAATTAATAACTGTTAAATGTTTATCATGTGACAGGCACATACCTTCTATAACTGAATCTTCATTTAATTCCCAAAGTAGATACTATGGTCTCATCTGATATTAAAAAATGCCCCAATAAGCTAGAATATTATATCTTTAATTCATAGATAAGGGGTATTTAGGCTAATAGAGATAAAATAATTTGCCTAAAGAGTAAGTAGTGCAGTTGTGACTCAAACTCATGTCCATTTTGCTCTAAAGCCTGTATGTTTCCTATCATACCAAATATTTCCAAATTGCTTACACAAAACACAAGCTCTACCAAATGCTCCATCTGAAAAATAAAAGATCCTGTGATCAAATAATGTTGGGAAATAAGGTCTTCATATGTCTTCTCAATTCAAAATATACAGTATGTTAAATGCCCTGAGTGCTCTAATAGAGAGGTATTTATTTAATAGCATTTTCTTCTAATTATTTTCTCACAGCACTTTTAAATACAATTTAACATCTGTTAACATTTTACTTATTGACTAGCATTCCACAGAGTATAAAGATTATATTAGATCCTACTGGAAGATTGATATAATGTAACATCTCTGGGATTGTTATAATAATTGTTGGTCAAATAAGTTTGTAAATATATATAGGTTTGCTTGCTTATAGTTTGCATTGGGTGTGGGAGACAGGCTGTAAGCGGGCAGGGTCATTATAGCCTAAAGCTTAGTTTTAAGACTAAGCCTTTCCCACCCTAAGTGACTTTGTATCAGAGACTTCCTTGTTTGTATATTGAATTAAAGGTTTTGATTTCTACACTATAAAATGAGGCAGAGGAATCCATGCTAGAGGAGAGCAGAGAAAGGCCACATGGAGGAGAGGAGAAGCAGTCAAGATGGCAGAGTGGTGAAGGAGAAGCCAATTTGTGCAGAAAGAAGATGGGAAACAGAGGTAAATAAGGCTGGTGAGGTAGAAATCTTTAATACAGTGTGTCCGTAAAGTCATGGTGCACTTTTGACCGGTCACAGGAAAGCAACAAAAGAAATGTGAAATCTGCACCAAATAAAAGGAAAACCCTCCCAGTTTCTGTAGGATGATGTGGCAGCATGTGCGCACGTGCAGATGATGACGTAACACCGTGTATACAGCGGAGCAGCCCATGGCCATGCCAGTCGAGATGTGGATGGTACAGAGGAAAGTTCAGTGTGTTCTGTGGCTTGCTAAATTCAAATCCATGACCAAAGTGCAACGTGAATATCGGCGCGTTTATAATAAAGCGCCACCACATAGGAATAATATCACTCGGTGGGATAAGCAGTTGAAGGAAACCGGCAGTTTGGTGGAGAAACCCCGTTCTGGTAGACCATCAGCCAGTGACAAGTCTGTAGAGGCTATACGGGATAGCTACCTAAGGAGCCCTCAAAAATCTGTGCGTGAGCCCACATCGAACTGCACTGAATAGGTATGAAACTGGGAGAGTTTTCCTTTTATTTGGTGCAGATTTCACATTTCTATCGTCTTTTGTTGCTTTCCCGTGACCAGTCAAAAGTGTACCATGACTTTATGGACACACTGTATTAGGAAACTCGGATATGCCAGTGGCTTTGGAAGCCCTGAATGGAAAGGGAAGTGTTTTCCCACTGTGTGAATTTCTTGCCTGCTGGGTGCAAGCTCGGATAAAGATGATGGCCCACCAGTTCTTGACTCCATTGTTTCATTACCATTTGTCCGAATCAAATGCAAACCTGCACTGGCCAGGCGGCTGTGATGATGGCTGTGGCTACTGGCTTTACAATAACAAAAGTTGAAATTTCAGGTGAGGATCTGTTTCATAGTAATTCATGTAACAAGACTGGATTTCATCCATAGATAGAACCCCTAAGTTCCAGGACTAAGACTTTTCATGAGATGAGGCACCACTATTGCTACTGCACATGTTTTAAGATCCCTGACACTCTAGTTAAGGGGGTGTTTCAAGATATAGGTGCAGTGGGACCTCTCATCATGAACAAACTAAAAATCAATTACTTTTCTTGACATACCAGAGCAAATCAGTACATCAAAACCTGGATAGTCAATTAAATACAGAGTAACAGAAAGTTCTGCTTACTTGATGCAGAAATTGCTAGATACATAACCTTGTATTAAGACTTATGTGGTAATTCTGATGAATTGTTGGAGTCTGAGTATGGACTAGTATGAGAGTGAGACATTTACGGGTACCACAGTCCTAGGGGCCTTATTCTTTCATTGGTTTTTACATCAAGGACTACATTAAGTTCTCACAGGGAAGGTCTGGGAAAGATCAACTTCTGTCTCTGGAAGAGAGCAGAGAAAAGATTCATTGTGAACTGAATCCAGAGCCTTTCCCATAACAAAAACCTATTCTTTAGGGAAAAAGAGTTTTCTTGAGCCTTATCTCACCTGGGACACTCCCCCCCCCCCCACACACACACCCACACCTACCTACACACTGGTACACACAGATGGCCCTAGATAAATTATATTCAAGATTCAGAACTCTCTCTGCGCCCCCAATCTCGTAGGACGTCATAGAAAAAAACACCCTACCTGTAAAAGAACAAGCATAAGAAATGTAGGAGACTTTTCAATAGAAGCCATGCAAGCAAGAAGAGAGTAGAATGAAGTACTGAAAGTGTTGGGGAAAAACCCAATCAACCAGTAAGTCGATATCCATTGAAATTATCCTTCAAAGCAAAAGAGAAATATCTTCCCAGACAAGCAAAAACTGAAGACATTTATTACCAGCACAACTGACCTGAAAATGTTAAAGCAAGTTGGTCAGCAAGAAGGAGAATCACATAGGTCAGAAACTCAAGTCTACATAAAGAAAGAAAGAACATGAGAAATAAATAAAGGTAAAACAATGTTTTTATTTTTAATGTATATAAAATATAACTTTAATAGTAATAATGTTTGAAAAGATTATAGCATATGATAAATGAAATGGATGATAGCAATGTCATAAGTGACAGGAGAGGACTTGGACATACTCTGGCATAAGATACTTGCACTATAAAGTGTCATTGTGTTATTCAAACCTATACTTACATTAATTAAAAAATGTGTACTGGAAAAAATGTATATTGGAAACTCTGAGACAATAACTAAAAAAATTAAAATAAGCAAAATTGATATGCCAAAAAGAGGATATAAAAATGGGATAATATAATCAGTTAAAACAAAAGAAGGAATAACCCAAAGAGTAAATGCAATGAGTAGAGAACAGTTACAAACACAGTATATATTGATTCAGCTAATACAAAGGGTCTAAATGTACCAATTCAAAGACAAAGATTATCAGACTGCAAAAACCTACTTTAGATATAAAAACTCCAACAGGTTCAAAGTAAAGGCATGAAGAAAGATGTACACTGATAGCAACCATCGGAGGAAAGCTGGAGTAGATACCTAATTTCAAACAAAAAGTGTGAGTGGTCAGTGAGGGAATGTCCCAAAGGACAAGTCAGCGATGGGATGCAGAGAGAAGACCCACCTTCTTTCCCATACTACAGTAATGACATCCCTGAGTGACTGGGGGCTGACCGCACTCCCCGCTGCACAGGTTAGGTCCTCCCGATGCTTCCCCAGGTCTCAACTCTTCCCCTACTCTCTATGTCACACTTCATTCAAAGTACAACTCTTCCCACCCCCAGTATGATCTTTTAGACATCCCTGGTTCAGTGGTGGTGGGCCTATTGGTGGTGAGGGGGTGGCATGTGTCTTTCCCTATTGTTTATTACATTGAAAGTCCGTTGTAGAAGTCTAAGTATGTTATTTCAACTCAATTCTGCTTTAAGAATCCTACTTTTTGAGGTTGAAGTTGTGTAGCTGCTACTGACTGTTATTAACAAGATGTGGGCCAGAGAGTCATCTTACTCAATACGTATTTTCCTCTCTCAATGGTGACATAAACATATACCCTAAAAGTTATCTTTCTTTTTTTTATTTTTTTTATTTTTCTGAAGCTGGAAACAGGGAGGCAGACAGACTCCCGCAGGCGCCCGACCGGGATCCACCTGGCACGCCCACCAGGGGGCGATGCTCTGCCCATCCAGGGCGTCACTCTGTTGCAATCAGAGCCATTCTAGTGCCTGGGGCAGAGGCCAAGGAGCCATCCTCAGCGCCCGGGCCAACTTTGCTCCAATGGAGCATCGGCTGCGGGAGGGGAAGAGAGAGACAGAGAGGAAGGAGAGGGGGAGGGATGAAGAAGCAGATGGGCGCTTCTCCTGTGTGCCCTGGCTGGGAATCGAACCCGGGACTCCTGCACGCCAGGCCGACGCTCTACCACTGAGCCAACTGGCCAGGGCCAAAAGTTATCTTTCAAATAGTATGTTGTGCTTATTGTGCCTACCAAAACAGGTAATTAAGACCTTATGAAAATAAGTCCAGGTTTTGAGGACAGACAGCATGAGGAGATAGTGGAGAGGGAAGAGAATAAGATTGAGGTTAGGAAGGATGAAATTGGGATGGAATTGACATATTTTTATGAAATAAGTTTTTTTTTGTTTGTTTTTTTGTTTGTTTTTTTTTCATTTTTCTGAAGCTGGAAACAGGGAGAGACAGTCAGACAGACTCCCGCATGCACCCGACCGGGATCCACCCAGCACGCCCACCATGGGGCGATGCTCTGCCCACCAGGGGGCGATGCTCTGCCCATCCTGGGTGTCGCCATGTTGCGACCAGAGCCACTCTAGCGCCTGAGGCAGAGGCCACAGGGCCATCCCCAGCGCCCGGGCCATCTTTGCTCCAATGGAGCCTCGGCTGCGGGAGGGGAAGAGAGAGACAGAGAGGAAAGCATGGCGGAGGGGTGGAGAAGCAAATGGGCGCTTCTCCTGTGTGCCCTGGCCGGGAATCGAACCCGGGTCCTCCGTACGATAGGCCGACGCTCTACCGCTGAGCCAACCGGCCAGGGCTGAAATAAGTTTTAATATATTCATTTCAAGGTAAACTCATTCAAGGTATCTCAAAATTTATGACAAATCTTAGCATATAGATCCTAGATATATATTTTTATTTCATTAATAAACTTTTATTTTCTTTTGGGAATTATATCATGGGCTAAGGAAAAAATGAGCTAAACCAGCATTCTAATAAATTGTTGGACAGATTTTAAAAAATTCTTTTTTTTAAATGAGAGAATCTATGTTTTTATTTATTTTCTTTTATTTATTAATTTTAGAGAGGAGAGAGAAGAGAAAGAGAGAGAGAGAGAGAGAAAGGGAGGAGAGCAGGAAGCATCAACTTCAACTCCCATATGTGCCTTGACCAGACAAGCGCAGGGTATGGAACCAGCGACCTCAGTGTTCTGGGTCAATGCTTTATCCACTGCGCCACCATAGGTCAGGCAAAAAAAAAAAATTCTAATAAAGAATAATTCATGAAAGTTTTATGGTAGCCCTTGAAAGATAAAAAGATGATATTATTTTTCCCTTTTTGATAAATTAGATGCAATGAATAAATGTAGGACACAGACTATATATGGAAATAAACAACATTTTCCATGCAGTCAAATATATTGACTGAAGGCTGACCATGATCAGATTTTATGGTAAAGTGGTATTTGGAAATTCTAAGAGGCATAATTAGTGGTGGAATTATCAAATGACTCAATAATTACACTGCATTAGAGCTTATAATTATGAATATAAAGATTTTAATTATATACTCCTGCTTCATAACTTAGCTGTAAAACAAACATTAAAGGGGGAAGAGATGAGTCTATTGAGTTAGAAACCAGAATATGTAAATTTTGCTTTATAGTTTTGGGTGCCCATTCTGGTTTTCATGCGTTGTTTTTAAGTATAATCATTTTAAGGAAAAGGTCCATGTTGTCCTTTGAATAGCATTTACATTTTCAATTTTTGTAAGTTTTGTGTGTGGAAAAACACATCAAATAGGTAAAAATGTATCCAACTATTGAACATATTTTGGAGGCAGAATTAATAAGTTGGAGTTTGTTTCTTTCTTTTGTAACCCTTAATCATTCAGACAGTATATTAAAATCCGAGTGGTTGGAACTAACAGAAAAGTTGATCCAAAAGAGGTTTTTGGCTGCAACAACTTAAAGGACTGTGCTTCCAGCACAGCTGAATTCTGGGTTCCCATGATGTAAGCAGGGCATGACATATGCTGGTTTACTATAGGACCCATGAACTTCAGTCTCTTCTGTCCTCCACTTTGATAACATGTAGAGGGCAAGGATCTGAGTCCCTACAGCCTACCAGTTTGAGACCTTTCTAAAACTCTCTTCCAGAGTTCAGGTCATCCTCATGGTTCTGACTGCTTCGTGTGCTAGCCCTTAACCAATTACTGTGGCTCAGGCCTAGGCCATATGACCACCAGGAATTTTAGGTGGGAGACATCTGGACTGTAAACTCTTAGGGAATGAGAATGAGAGAGGTTGATTCAACAAAGAGCTGCTATTATAAGTGCCCAAATAGTGCCTGAGGCTGAAGCTATGGAGCCATCCTCAGTACCCAGGCCAGCTTTGCTCTAATGGAGCCTTGGCTGCGGGAGGGAAAAAGAGAGATAGAGAGGAAGGAGAGGGGGAAAGGTGGAGAAACGGATGGGTGCTTCTCCTGTGTGCCCTGACTGGGAATCGAACCGGGGGTTTCCAAACACCCGGCCAACGCTCTATCGCTGAGCCAACCGGCCAGGGCCAGAACTGTTTTGAAACCTCAATTTATCCATTGTATATAGATAGCTCTTTTTTTTTTTCTTTTTTTAATTTTTACTTATTCATTTTATTGAGAGAGGAAGGGGGGAGGGGGGGAGAGGGAGGGAGGGAGAGAAACATCATACTATTCCTGCATGTGTCCTGACTGGGGATTGAACTGGCAACCTCTGTGCTTCCAGACTACACTCTAACCAACTGAACTAACTGGCCATGATGCATGAATAGTTCTTGAGTGACTATTCTATTACAGGTGCTAAGAATAAAACATTAAATATGGCATGTAAAGTCTTGGAGTTAACAGTCTAGTGAAGAAAATTGAGAACAATCAAAGGTATAAATAAATGATGTAATGTCAGATAGTAAGTGGTTTGGAAAAGATAATAATAAAGTAGGGCAAAGGGAAAGAGAATGATGAGGAGAAGGGGCAATGGTTTGTATTATTTTGAATAGGATGGTTAAGGGAGAGGAGGTGACATTTGATCAGAGACCTGAATGAAGTGAGGGAGGGAACTATGCATGTATCTTGGGATAGGATATTGCAGACAAGGACAACAATAAGTGCAAAAGCCCTGGGGCAGAAACAGGGTCAGCATACTTACAGAATTACAAAGAAACCAATGTAGCTAAAAAGCAAAGAGTGAGAGGGAGAAATGATGACACTACAGCCAGCAACCATACTACAAAGATCTTTTTAAACATTTGTAAGGACTTGACTTTATTTTGATTAATGTGGTTTTTTTGGGACATTTTGGGCAGAGGGACAAATTTTATTATTTGTATATTTAAAAAATTATGCTGGCTTTTGTGTGAATAAAAAAATAACTGTAAAAGGCAAGATTGGAAGCAGAGAGACCATTTAGAGATGACTGCAATAGTTCAGGTGAGAGATGATGGTGGCTTGGTCTAGGATGATGGCAGTTGGGGTTGTGAGAAGTAATTGGAATCTTCAATTTTTTTTCTCCAATGTTTTATTATGACAAATTTCAAACATGTTGAAAAGTCAAAAGCTAAAAAATTGAAAGGGTGAACACACATATATCCATCACTAGATTCTATAGTTAATATTTTGCCATGTCTTTATTATCACTCAGCTACCCATCCTTGTATTCATCCATCAATCACTTATTTTATTTACTACAAAGTGAGTTACAGAGATAGTATCCTTCACTACTAAACAAGGCAAGTTGCATATATTTTAAAGGTAATATTGACAGACTTGTAGACAAATTAGACATAGGATGTAAAGGAATGAGAGAAATCAAGAAGATTTCCAGGATTTTGGCTGGAGCAACTCTTGAAGAGGAGTGGGGTTGAAGAGAGTAATCAAGTGCTTTGTTTCAGACAAGTTAAGATTGGAAGGACAGGTAGACATCCAGGAAGATTAGGCAGCTTGATTAAAATTTTTGGAGCTCAGCAAAGACATGGGGCAGGGGCATCAATTTGGAGTTACCAACTAACACTTAGAATTTATTATTCAGAATGAAATGAGATCTCCTAGGGAGTAAGTGTGGATACAAGAGAGAAGAGAAAAAGGTCAAGAACTGAGACTGGAAGTGTCCCAACATTTGGAAGTTAGAAAGAGGAAGAGGATTGAGAAAACTGAATAAGATCAGTAAGAAAAATATGATCAGGAGAGTAGAGTGTTTCCCAGAAGCCCAGAGGATGTATTTCAAAAGAGAATTGATTGAGTTCTGCTGAGGTGATGAGAACTGAGATTACTGATCACTGAAGCTGGCAAAATGTTCATTGCTAGAACTCAGTTATGTGTCTGGCATATAGCAGGTGTTTAGTGAGTAAATAAATGGAGATCTTTGGTGACCTTGATAAATGGAGCCATTCAGTGGAGTAGTGAGAATGAAAGTCTGATGGAAGAAGCTTCAAGATAATCAGAGGTGAGGATAATTGAGACAGTGAGCATAGATGACTTGCAAAGAGTTTTCTTAAAACACAGAGCAGAGAAATTGGACTGTATCTTGAGGAAGATGTAGTATGAAGAGAAATTTTTATTTTTGAATGATGAGAAATATTATTGCATGTTGTATTTTTAGTGGTAATAATCCAGTAGAGAAGAGAAAATTAATAATGCAAGGGATAGTGGCAACAACTGCTGGAGTGACAACCTCAAGTAGGCAACCAGGGATGGCATCAGGGCATGGTGGAGTGCCTGACATTAGAAGCACAACTTTTCATCTGTAGAAACAGGGAAGAATGCAGGGTATAAGAATGCAAACATTTAATAGGAATAGTAGTTGCATGTTCATTCTCTTGCTTATCCAACATTTACTGAGCATTTATAGTAGTCCCCCTTTGAGCTGGTGACACATTAAAGACAGCTATTGAAAAAAAAAAAAGACACCTATGGATGCCTGAAATCACAGATAGTATTGAACCCTATAAATACTATGCTTATTTCTATACATATATTTCTATGATAAATTTTAATGTATAAATAATGCACAATAAGAGATTGACAACAATGACTAATAGTAAAATAAAATAACAATAGACTAATAAAAGTTATATGAATATCATTTCTCTCAAAATATCTTATTGTAGTGTACTCATCTTTTCACTTGAAGGAATCACCTTAAGGGTTCTCTTTGACATCCAAATTGCTCTATCACTAATCTTGGATTTGGGGGCCATTATTAAGTAAAGTAAGGGTGACTTGAACACAAACACTGCAAGCATATAGCACCTGAGAGAGCTGTTGCTGACATGTGGGCAGTGAGCGTCTTGAGCGGGAGGGGCCGGGCAGAGGGAGGCCTCCTGAGAGATGGCACCAGAGTTCTTCGTGCGACTCAGAACAGTGTGCAATATAAATCTTATGCATTGGTTATTTCTAGAATTTTCCACTTAATATTTTTGGACCACAGCGGGCCACTGGTAACTAAAACCACAAGAAGCTAAACCATGCATAAGGGGACTCTTGTACTAGTGTTAAGCAGTTTGTTAGGAAGTAGGGCTTCAGCAGTGATGAAAAAAGATGAAAATCTCTGCCTTCATGGAGCTGGTATGTACCTAATTGGTTTGTTGTAGTGTAGACATATCAATGTTCTTATAAAATGTATTGTCTCCATTTGTGTCTTTCCTTCACAAAACAAGCAGTGGTCTTATTTTTCTTGATTCATGGAAAACTCTCAGGAAGTATTGGCAGGATAACTTGAATGATTCATTTCATTTTTTTCAATTTAAATTTTTATTGTGGCAAGAGCACTTGAGATCCACTCTGTTAAGTGATTTTAAAGTGTACATTATAATGCCAGCGATAAACACAAGGTTGTACAACAGATCTCCAGAACTAACTGTCTCACATTGCTGAAGCTTTACATCCTTTGAATAGCACGTCTGCATTCCCCTCCTGCCTGCACCTGGCACCCACCATGTCACTCCTCTACAAGTGAAATCATGTAGTTTGTCCTTTTGTAACTGTCTTACTTCACTTAGTACATGCCCTCAAGGTTCAACCATTTTGTTGTGTATAGCAAGATTTCTTTCTTTTGAAAGGCTTAATAATATTCCATTGCATGTATATACCACATTTTCTTTTCTTTTCTTTTTTTTTTTGTATTTTTCTGAAGTTGCAAACGGGGAGGCAGTCAGACAGACTCCTGCATGCGCCTGACCAGGATCCACCTGGCATGCCCACCAGGGGGCGATGCTCTGCCCATCTGGGGCATCGCTCTGCTGCGACCAGAGCCATTCTAGCGCCTGAGGCAGAGGCCAAGGAGCCATCCTCAGCGCCCGGGCCAACTTTGCTGCAATGGAGCCTTGGCTGTGGGAGGGGAAGAGAGAGATGGAGAGGGGGAGGGGTGGAGAAGCAGATGGGCGCTTCTCCTGTGTGCCCTGGCCGGGAATTGAACTCGGGACTCCCACACGCCAGGCTGACGCTCTACCACTGAGCCAACCAGCCAGGGCCACGTTATCTTTATCCATCTGTTAATGGACATTCTAGATTGATTGTTTCTACATTTGGCTGGTGTGAATAATGCTGTGATTTGGGAGGACTAATATGTTTTTAAGATTCTGATTTCAGTTTTACAGATTCGATGCAATCCCTATCGAAATCCCAGTTGCACTTTTTACAAAGATAGAAAAAATCAACAGAGTGAAAAGGCAACCTACAGAATGGTAGAAAGTATAAGCAAACCATCAGATATTGATAAGAGGTTACTGTCCAAAATACATACGGGAGTTCTGCAACTCAATAGCAAAAATCTAATAACCTGATTAAAAAATGGGCTAAGGACTTGACTAGACATTTCTAAAAGGAGCTATGCTAATGTCCAAAAAGTATATGAAAAAATGCTCATCATCACTACTATCAGGGAATCGCAAATGAAAACCACAGTGGGTATCACCTTACACTGTCAGGATGGCTATTATAAAAAACGAGACAAAACAAAACAACCCTCGCAAGTCCTGGTAAGGATGTGGAGAACCTGGAAACCCTTGAGCATTGTTGGTGGGAAAGCATAATGGTGCAGCCATTATAGAAAACAAAAATGAAAACTAGAACTACAATCTTTTGGGTATTTATCCAAAAGATTTATCTCTGAGTTGTCATCAATGTCTTGGTTTTCAACCTTAACATCAATTTAAAATTTCATCTCTTTGTCACAGCAAAGAGAAGGGGGAGAAAAGTTTGGTTCATATACTCACATTCTTGGAAAGCCTGGGGTGTGGAGAAAGGTTTGCTGAGGCATGCCCAGTGAGTTCGAGTCCTCAGGCGATCATCATCTGGGTTATTCAAGCAAAAGAACAATTTTGTTTGAAATGGTGCATAATTAGAGAAAAATAGATTTTTAAGAAAAGCTGTACTTACCTAGAAAATAATCATTAACTCTCCACACAAAAGGCAGGTATTTATAGAAAACCACAGTCAAATTTTTAATAAATATTTTTGGGAGTATTTACTTCATATTTGCACGTGTACCATCTTCCACAAGATGGCATGCAAGTTTGTAACACATTGTAGCCTGTAGCTATTGCAAAATCACTTGTAACAAGCAATAGCACTGAACAATTACATGATATATTATTGTTGTTGTTGTTTTTGCCTTAAAAATTGCAAAGGTATACACCCAGGCAATGTTTTTCATATGTAGAGGCTATTATATTACAAAGATATGCACATCAAAATGTAATTATTTAAAGAATATGTGAAAAGTATCAATATGCATATTTACACAAGTCAAATGAAGATTTGGCAATGACAGTCCTTACAAACTGTGTTCTAACATTTATGTTAAAAAAACATCTTTATGAAATTGAGAAAGGAATTATAAATAAAATATTTGGTTTTGGAGGATTTATTTTAATATTTTAAAGTGTGCATTAAAATGTTTCCTGGGAAATAGCATGGTAAGTCATACTGAGTATTACTGTGGTTCTTCTTATAAGATCACCTGGAATGCTTTTAATAAAACATAGATGCCAGGGTCCTTCAGACTAATTAAATCAGGATCTCTGGGGGTGGGGCCCAGCCATCAGTATTTAAAAAGCTCCCCAGCCATTCCAACCGTCTCTTAGGTAGCAAAGCTCTCTGATACAGCTGTGACCACTTTCTTGTTGGCTTGTGGAAGACATCACTAATTGAATGTGGTATTTTTCCAACCTGAGCTCACAGGTTTTCTTGCTATACTGTACCAGGTAGTCCTTACCAATCAAATCAGAGTTGAAATGAAGCTGACTTGCTATCAGAGTTACTAAAGAATACTGGACAGAACTCGGTTACTCACACATAAGGTGACGGGTGTCTTAATGTGGTAACAAACTCTGTTTTCTAGCATGATTCAGCCAAACAATAGTTTTCAGCGCTGCAACAAAGGGCGCTTTAGAGATTGCAGTGGGTAATATCTGTGCTGTTCCCTGGTCTCCTTGGAAACCTTTGTAGCATTTCTGTGTGCTGCTCCCTGCTCCCAGCAACTTCAATGTGCTTTGGTTCTTTCAGCAGGAGAACAGCTGCCCTTGGACTTTCCTTGCACTTCACAGAGCAGGAAGTCCCTGGGAGTGTACCTCTCTCTGGGGTAATGCTTACCGCTGGATGAGGGGCAAGAGTAGGAATGGCCTCTCTCCTTGCCCTGGGTGGGAACAGCTCCCATGGCCTCTCTCCTTGCCCTGGGTGGGAACAGCTCCCAGGCATGAGGTCCCCACCGCAGCTGCCTGGTGGGTTCAGGCTGCAACGGCCTGTGTGGACGTTGGGTAGCACTCTTGCTTGGCCCCTCCCCTTCTCTGTCCTCTCTTCCTACTTCCACTCTCATTTTCCAGGATCACTTAACTAATATATCACTTGCACACAGATTTTCACCTCTGGATCTGTTTCTGAGGAAGCCTTAAGACAGATGCCAAAACCTAAGGCCACTGGGCTGCGGGAGCATGTGTATAATTCAAAAAGCAGAGATGCCCGGGTTCTACCCCCAGAAAGCCTGATTTCATTAGTCCTTAAAGCTCGCCAGGTAACTGAGCTGTACACCCAAGGGTGCAGAGAAAAAAGGCGTGGGGGGAAGCGGAGGAGAGTAAAGGGGGAGGTAGATGGTGATGAGACTTGGGGTGGTGAGCACACAATACAATATACAGATGAGGTATTGTGAGATTGTGTACCTTAATTTTAAACCTGTATAATTTTATTAACCAGTGTCAGTCACCCCAATAAGTTCAATAAAAAAATCACTTTAAAAAAAACAATGTTAGAGTACATAAAAATCATTCTGGGTAGCTTATTGTTATAAATTCACATTATCAGGTTTCCCTGCCCAAAATATTCTGAATCCATTAGGTCTGTATATTTAATAAAAATGAAAATTTCACATATATAAAAGTAGACAGAACAGTATAATGAATTCCACTGAATTATCCAGCTTCAACAATTAACTCTTGAATGAAGGCTCTTAATGTGTAGGTCATCCCTGAGAAAGGTTTGTAAAGTTAGCTTTGTAAATTCCGTAACCATAACTGTGTGTGTAGTAAACACCTGGATAAGTCCACTTGGAACATCTGGCTCAGCCAGGGATGGCAGATCAGTTTCAACTTGCATATCTATCTCATTGATGGTTAGAAGCTCAAGAGTGTTGAGGATCCTGAGACTGAGTCTGGGTTCAGTATTAAAATTGCAGGATGAATGTTTGCATAGAGGTCTCTTAACTTTAGCTAACCATTGGAACAAGGTTAATAAGGCTTTGTTCTAGGAAGAATGAGGGCTCCAATAGTTCAGTGTAAGTGTGTAGGTAGCAAACTATTCCTTTTGTTTACAAAGTGAATGTAAGAGAGTGCCCTAATAATTGGAGGAAAGTAAAAGGATCTTGTGTGAAACTCCAAGGCTTTAAAGGGCAAGTGTAAGTCCCATCATGCTTCTTGAAGAAACTGCTCAGGGTGAGGTGCTATTACTTTTTATATGGCCTTAGGACTAAAATGCAAGGTTAATGTTTAGTTTAGAGTCATATCTGTGTTTATAGTTTAAAAATATATTCTTAAAACTGTAACTAACTCACTTGCCTGACCAGGCAGTGGTGCAGTGGATAGAATGTTGGACTGGGATGTGGAGGACTCAGGTTTGAGACCTCGAGGTTGCCAGCTTGAGTGCGAGCTCATCTGGTTTGAGCAAGGTTCACCAGCTTAAGCCCAAGGTCACTGGCTCGAGCAAGGGGTTACTCAGTCTGCTGTAGCCCCATGGTCAAGACACATATGAGAAAGCAATCAATGAACAATTAAGGAGCTGCAACAAAAATTGATGTATTGATGTTTCTCATCTCTCTCCCTTCCTGTCTGTCTGTCCCTATCTGTCCCTCTCTCTGTCCCTATCTGTCCCTCTCTTTGACTCTCTCTGTCTCTGTCACCAAAATAAAACCAAACAAAAACAAAACAAAACAAAAACTGTAACTCACTTAAGCCCTGGCTGGTTGGCTCAGTGGTAGAGTGTCGGCTCTGCATGTGGAAGTCCCAGGTTTGATTCCTGGCCAGGCACACAGGAGAAGTGCCCATCTGCTTCTCCATCCTTACTCCTCTCCCTTCTATCTCTCTCCCCCCCCCCCCCCCCGCAGCCAAGGCTCCACTGGAGCAAGTTGGCCTGGGTGCTGAGGATGGTTCCATGGCTTCTGCCTCAGGTGCTAAAATGGTTCCAGTTACAAAGGAGCAATGGCCCCAGATAGGCAGAGCATCGCCCCCTAGTGGGCCTGCCGGGTGGATCCCAGTCGGGTGCATGCAGGAGTCTGTCTCTCTGCCTCCCTGCCTCTCACTTCAGAAAAATACAATATATATATATATATGCAGCTTAAGTGTCTGTTTGTCGCCAATAGCTTATTGGTTGCTTGTGTAACTGTACTAGCCAATGGGGTGAAGTTGCCACGGCTGAATGCAAATTGAGTGTGTCAGGGGGAAGGTGAACATTTGTTTGCATTGGCAATCATCTGTTTTACATAAAAACTACGTCTTAACGTAATTTCTTTTAAGAATGCCTCCTAGAAAATACAGCATTGAAGAGGAGAGAAAAGGAGCTAAAGCTGCACAAAAACGGCTTTCTCGACAAAAAGAAACCACTGAGCAGAGAAAGACAAGGCTTGCTTCAGTCGCAGAGCAAATGCATCTTTCTCGGCAAAATGAGACTGATGAGCATAGAGAAACAAGGCTTGCCTCAGATGCAAGACAAAAAAGCCTGTCTCGACAAAATGAGTCCCTTGAACAAAGGCAGGAGAGAAATGCAAAAAAACGACAGAGTAATGCTGACTGAAACGCAAAAAGGATTAAAACAGTTTCAAATGGAGAAACTTTAATTTTTGAGCATTTCTCTGGTGACATGAATATTAAATGTGAACACTGTCAGTCCTTAAACATCAAGTTAGAAACTAATCGATTTGATTGTGGCAAGAAAGGATTTTCTCAATGTTGCAAGTACGGAAACATTGTAGTTCCACTAATTGAGAATTATCCACCACTCTTGAATAAATTATTGACTAATCAGCATCCAAATAGCAAACAGTACATGGATAGCATTCGATCCATTAATAGTTCGTTTGCTTTTGCGTCCATGGGAAACAAACCAATTGACTTGCCTGGACCAGGACTTTATTGCTTTCAACTTCATGGTCAAGTTTACCATCAAACTGGAACTTTGCATCCTTCTGACGGGAAAAGAAAGTTTGCTCAATTATATATACTTGATCCCTCAGAGGACACGGTCAACTTTATGTTGCCTGTTCAAGAGTTCGTGAAAGAACGGATGTAAAATTAAAAATAATTGATGGTCCTCTGCAAGGCAAGCTTAAAAATGATGGAAAGATCTACATAAGAAATGTTGTGTACAAAGAGATCTTTGACATGTGAATTAACATTTTATTATTTAAATCACCTTTATTTATTGAGCTAGCGGTGGCTCTTAAGAAATGTACCACCAGTGGTTTCCTTCATTGCACTCTACTTTAAGCAATTAAGCAAGTAGAAGGGGGAAACCCCATGGGGCACTAAGCAAAGGGGTGTCCTTACCGCCTGCCCTGGGTAATTCAGTTTGAATTAGCAGACACCTTTGCACAAATCATTTTAATTACAATTTAAAATATCTAGAACAGCGGTCATTTCGTATGACCACCGGGCTTTCCAGTATATATATATATATATATATATATCTTATAACAAGGATTTATGCCTGACTAGGCAGTGGCGCAGTGGATAGAGCATCGGAATGGGACGTGAAACCCCGAGGTTGCCAGCTTGAGTGTGGGCTCATCTGGTTTGGGCAAAGCTCACCAGCTCGCTGGCTTGAGCAAGGGATCATTCACTCTGCTGTAACCTCCCCCCACCACCTGGTCAAGGCACATATGAGAAAGCAATCAATGAACAACTAAGGTGCCACAACAAAGAATTGATGCTTCTCATCTCTCTCTCTTCCTGTCAGTCCCTATCTGCCCCTCTCTCTGTCTCTGTCACACACAAAAAATAAATAAAAAGGATTTGTAGGTGATCAATGATTAGCCAGTATTTGTACTTTAGAAAAATCAGAGAATATTTTGTTACATAAAAAAAATTTAGCCCATATCATACTTATTTACTAATTGTTTCAAGATAATATAACTCGTCAAACTAACAAATTAAACACAGTCTATCAGCCTAGGAGCTCAGATTCTAGTGTCAGACAGCCTAGGTTAAAATTTAGGTTTTACTTCTCTCTGGTCCTGTGATCTTGTACAAGTCTCTTAGTCTTTCTGTGTCTCAGTTTTTTAATTTGTAATTGGGGGAATAATAGGAGCCTCCTCAGGGCTATTATAAAGATTAAATGAGGTAAAAAATGTAAAGGGCTTTGAATAGTGGTTGACAGACAGTACTTAATAAATATTAGCTAATATTATTAGTATTATACTGGAATAATAAAACTCTTGCTATTTTTTTCGACATATATGACAACTATTTCTTATTTTCTTTCCTGATTCATCTTTCTTTGTTGATCTTTAAATTTTGAAAGTTTCTCCAGGCTTGCTCTTAGTCTCCCTTCTTTTCCTCTATAAACAGTAACACTGCGGTGCTGTTACTCTGTCTTCAGCCACCTATGTTCCTTTAATCCCTATACAAAACATTTAAAAACAATTTAAAATATTATGTTAAAAAAAATGCCCTGGCAAGATGGCTCAGTTGGTTAGAGCATCGCTGTGAAGCACAGAGGTTGCCAGTTTGAGCCCCAGTCGGGGCACATACAGGAGCAGATCGATGTTCCTGTCTCTCTCTCTCTCCCTCCCTTCCTTTCTGGCTAAAATTAATAAATAAAGAAATTAAAAAATATATATCAGCCTTCTCCCAGAAAGACAGGGAGGAAACACAACGGCTCTGGAGTCAGAAAGACCTGGGTTTGGGTTTCAGCTTAACCACTCACTGGTTATGTGTTCTTGGGCCATTTCTTTAACATTTGTGAGCCTCCGTTTCCCCACCTATAAAACGGGACTGAGAAGAGTACAACCTCAGAGCATCATTTTAAGGCTTAAATGAGATACTTCAGAAAGATGCTGAGCACAGAATCTGGGCCAGCGTAACTGGTAGACACCAGAATTGTTGCTTTTATTATCACTGATGCTACGGACATGGAGCACCCAACACTGAGGCCCCAGTTGTCCTCGCTGTGTTTGGCCTGCAGTTCAAGCTCAGACATTTCCAATTCCCCAGCTTCTCTGAGAGTGAATAGTTATGAACAAGCCTTTCAGAGAAACTGGGTTTTGAAAAATAAGTCCATCCAGATGGACCAAAGACTCCCCTTTCTTCAATTTTCTCCTTTCAGCTATTGTCACATACCCTGGAGCCTGACAATAGGGCTGCCATTGTTATTCCTATGGCCCAGATATTGCCTGAACAGCTGATGGTGTTCTTGCAGGTAAATTGGGGAATGGGGAATGAATTTAAGTTGCCGGCCCCACAGAGAGTTAATTTCTCATCCCTTGAACTGCTTTCCTATTCAGAGGATCGTTCATTTAGGTGGCTTTCCCCGCAATGGCCTTGGCTGCCTAGCAACTGCCAGCTCCAACCTTCATGGAACAACACAGCCGCTGTGCATTTCAGTGCCATCAATTTTTTAAAAAGACTATCTCATTTTATGAAAAATTAAGCATCATAAAAATACTGCTTCCCAATGTATGCTTTCCCTTCCAAACAATTGCTGTCAACCAGGTAACACTGAAATGGAATGGAAAACTGCAGTTTTTTGAGTGGCTACAAACATAAATTAGAGTGACCAAAAAAATGATATACATTTATATATAATCAGACCTCATGCTTGTATGAGCCCTGAAACAGGCATCATTTTTCCTGTGTTTGCCTTAAAAGTAAATATGTGATAGATTTTTCTGCAGTTCCTGAATGTTAATACTCTATAGCATTTTTTCTACAAAAAATAGCAGAAATCAATTCCATCTTATCTATGTGTAGAAATGGGTGGATAGATTTAAATTAGTCAGGACATGATGATTCATCAGAAAGTCGATAAAATAAAAGGTCACTAATTTCTTCAAACAATTTTTAGTTTGCTTTGCAGACCTTCTGGGTTTAATCATCTCTATTAAATTATCTCTGGGCCTATACAATTATTAAGTCTGTAGCTCTCAGTATAATTAACTCCTGATGGTAATCCTCTAATGGATTTTTGCCCTAGACTTTTCTAATCATTTGACTCACCTAATCTGGGAACTTTGGCCTTCCCTACCCTTTTTGGCAAAAGCTCATCTCAGGCATGCAGTGTGGTAAGCAGGGAGACATTCTGTAAAGTGACTAAAAGCTCAGCTCTCAGACTGGGGGCAAGCCAGTTGAATTTTCTAAACTCAGTATTCCTACCTGTGAAGTAGGGATAACCTATGACAGAGTTGTGACAATTAAAAGACAATGTGTTTGAAGCGTATAACAGACTAACTAAATGACAGTATGAATGAGAGTCAGTGGGACGCTAAGAGAAACAAGTTGATGAAGGGTTGCCACCATCTATCCCACAGAAAACAAGATGAACAAGTGTCCCAGGAGTTTAGTTCTCCCCTCTACAGCTCTCTGTCCCTCAACAGTCCCCCAAAAGTGTATCTTCAGAACCACCAAATAAACAAAATAATTTCTGAGTTCTCATTATACAGTCAGCTTGTGACTATAAATGTAACTCCTGTTAATTTCATTTTAGCTTTTAGTGGAGTGTTGTGAGAAACATTCAGATAACATACTGAATGTAAGAGATTAGGAAAATTCATTTGTAATATTTAAGGGGAGGTTGTCTGGCCTGTGGTAGTTGAATAATTTCATCATCATTTTTACTGGCAAATGTTGAATGAGCACCTATCATCCATGGGGCAAGCAGAAGGACCCAGAGCACAAAGAGATTTCAGGCCAGGTTCTTGGTGAGCATCGTCTGGCTAGGAAAGCTGTTGGTGTCTCTGTAATGTTTTTCCTTCTTTTTACTCTTCAATAAACAGTACTCCCTTTCTCCAGAGGGCTCTGGCTTCATAATCGACAGCATCGGAACCATTTCTACAGTAGCAGTTTTTGATTTTGAGAGGGAAGCTAGAAGGTAAATACTGCTCCTGGCATTGTATTCACTCGAAATATCTGACCTCTGGTTCATATTTCTGCCTGCAAGAATGTTTCCCCACATCGGTATTAATGGGTCCCAAATGAAGGTGCTGTTGGCATTGCCTTAAATATAACCTTATCACCCAAAATATATTTGCACAATTGCTGCTATAGGCACTCGATGTGGCTATTTTGGCCTCTCCCTGCTCATCCGCTTTCCCTAGAGGCAACCATTGGGGAGATTTCAGTGGTGCAGTTTGAAACCCGAGGTGAAAGTCAGTGGGGACCTCTCTCTGGACAGCTGGGATGCAGGATTCACTCACAGTATAATCCAGAAACTTTCAAAAGTTAATTGACTGACATTTTTTTTTATTTACTTCACATCTGCCAACTGGGTAGCTATTAGTTTATAGTTGTTATTCCTATTTTTATAATGGTTTTTATTACCTTTTGGTCATATGATCTATATCAAAGTGCTTTATAGAAAAAGCAAATGGACTGTGAACCCCTTTCAATAAGCTTGCCCCTGAATCTCACAAGGAGATCCTTCCTGACCCAAAGCCACAGTTTGAGGATGATATATATCCTAAGTGTTAGTATCTTCTGTAAAATAGGTTGAGAGTTCAACAACAGGGTATGCTTTCTCCTGCTGACTTGATGAAGTCTGCTGGAGAAGAGTTCTCCTAAATTTGTATTATGTTTATATATTTTGGGGGTAGAAAAATTGTCAAAATCTTTATCCATTATCCCTTATTCCAAAATCCCTCTGCCCCATGTTTATCTGGTCACAAGAATAACTCTGGGAATAATGGATAATGTCTATTTTTATATATTTTGGGGGTAGAAAAATTGTTAAAATCTTTATCCATTATCCCTTATTCCAAAATCCCTCTGCCCCATGTTTATCTGGTCACAAGAATAACTCTGGGAATAATGGATAATGTCTATCACAATTACTTTTATTTTGGCCTGGAATACCTCATGGAAAAATGATTATGCACATTCCAAGTTATTTATAAATCTTAAATGGGAGTAAAAGTCATTAATGAGAGTTTTAAAAATTAATATTTTCTTAATAAGTGAAAAGTAAACTTTCCCTTTTATCAGTATCTTTGAAAGTAAAGAAACTGACACAAGTTGAAGCTTTCTTTGTAGACTTAAATAAATAAATATTTGGCTAAAGTTCCAGAAGGGATCCTCACTAAACTCTATTCCTTAATTTTCTCTGCAACCCTAGAGTTTTTAGGGTCATTGAGCAGCCCTTTAAGTGGGAATAAAAGATATTTGGGAATGCCTCATTGATTTTTATTAATTCCTTCCCTTCAAAGGAGATATAGGGCCCTGACATTGCCTATTCAAAGCTGACGCAGGAGTCAGAGAGCTGATTCCCTCGGTACTCCCTGCAGTCAGTGCCCAGCACCCCGCCAGACCAGTCATTTGCAGAACCCTGTCTGCGGCTCATTCCTCCCTTCTCGTAGCTTAGATGTCTCAGAATTATTTTTTAAATGTCTTTATTCTTAAAAGTGAATTGGCTTTATGATTTCTGTGAAATTATGTAAAAAACAATCATCTTCTGGTAAAAAAAATTACAAAATCGGAGAAAAATTGAGAACTGGTTCAATTTTTAGGATAACCAGAAAAAAAAAAAGAGTAGTTTGATCTCAATTATCAGTATATTTCAAGGTAGAATAGATTTTTTTGTTTTTTCTGAAGGGGTGACCAGCTGTCTAGTTTGCCTAGGACTTAGAAGTTTCTGGGGTCATGTGTGGGACTCTTTGCTAAAACAAGACAGTCCTATCAAATTGGGAGTGTTATCCGAGTCACAGCTTATGGGTACAAACATCATTTTTCCATTAGGGTGCAACCCCTCTACCCCCCCATTTCAAGCACTCTCATTCCTCAGACCCATACACACCTCTGTTAAAATAAAACCCCTTTGTCATCTAGCCCTCCTAATATGTCCCTGTAGTTATGACATTGCTTTGAAGGGTTCTTACTACCTTACCCCTTGCCCTTGTCATCAGTTTTCTGTATTGAAAAGTCCGTGTTTACAAAGAAAACCAGTTAGAAGGTGAGGGTAGACAATTGAACTTTGGGTGAGGGGTATACAGCATAATCAAATGTCAAAATAACCTGGAGATGTTTTCTCTGAACATATGTACCCTGATTTATCAATGCCACCCCATTAAAATTAATTTTAAAAAAGTCCGTTTTTAAGGCTAAGAGCCCATAGCCACAGCTTTGCTCTACCAGGCTAAGGAATCTACTTTGCTTTTTTATTGTTGATGGGGATTAACGGACTTTTCTAAATTCCTGTCTGTTCTTTCAAGAGATTTGATTAATTTGGCTTCTAATGAAGTGTCAGCCATTTCCAACTGTTAAAATAACTAGTTTGACTGACAATTTAACTAAGTGAATCTATTGTTTTAACTGGGCAGTTAAGCCCCAGAGATTCTGTCTCTGTGAAAGCCTGTTAGTTACTATGGAATCTTAACTGTCCCTCCTGTGGCTGCATGTTCAGTTTTTCCCTAGTTATTAAAGTGGTTGATCCTGGAGGACTGTTTGCTGCTGGGAATCTAAAGGTTTTCCTCATCAATGTCAACAATAAAGACCCAGTTCTTACTTGCAGGTAAGAAAATAAAACATACTCTTTTAATTAACCTTAAAAATTGGATATGAAAATGTAGCCTCTGAAATTTATTTATGAAATTTTCTTAGAATGCAATGGTTTTATTCTGAGAAGAAAAACAAGCAAGTACAATGTAAACAATCACTTAAAATGTAAAGTCTAAAGAAAAGGCTTTCTTCAAAACAGCTAAAAAAAAGTTTGTTTTTGTATTTTTCCAAAGTGAGAAGCAGGGGAGGGGGAAGAGGCAGATAGAGACAGACACTCCCGCATGTGCGTGACTGGGATCCACCCGGCATACCTACCAGGGGGTGATGCTTGGCCCCTCTGGGGCGTTGCTCCGTTTTGGCTGGAGTCATTCTAGTGCCTGAGGCGGAGGCCATGGAGCCATCCTCAGTGCCTGGGCCAACTTTGCTCCAATGGAGCCTTGGCTGTGGGAGGGGAAGAGAGAGACAGAGAGGAAGGAGAAGGGAAGGGGTGGAGAAGCAAATGGGCGCTTTTCCTGCGTGCCTGGGCCGGGAATCAAACCCACGACTTGCACACGCTGGGCTGATGCTTTACTGCTGAGCCAACTGGCCAGGGCCAAGAAAATAGTTTTAAAGTATAAAACATGTGGAACTTGCAACAGAATCAAGTGTTTGTTATTAGTGTTAATATATTCTTAACACCTAATGGGAGGGGTTATCTCTCACTACCTTCAAGGGAAATTCTTATTAACGGTGATCACAGGGAGTTTATAAAAACACATCGGGGGTCAGCAACTTAAGATGCTGGCTCTCACTCTGCGGGGAGAAAGGCACAGTTTGCTGGTTCTCACTCTGCGGGGAGAAAGGCACAGTTTGCTGGCTCTCACTCTGCGGGGAGAAAAGCACAGTTTGGTCAAGCAGGCAGTCTCCAGAGTCAGATTGTCTTGGGGTCAAGTCCTATCTCAGACCATTTGATATTTACTTCAGAAAGTTACTCACTTTCTTAAAAACTCAGTTTTCACATGTGAAAAAATGTATCTACTTCCTGGGACTGTGAGAAATAAATGGGAAAAATGTAAAAAATGCTGAGCATTGTGTTTAAACAATAGGCAAGTGCTGAATAAGTGGGTTAGCTATTAACATCACTGTCTATTCCCATTGTCATCATTTAGACCTCCAGCTCCTTACTCCCCCCCCCCCCCCACCACAAGAGGTAGAAAAGAGTAAGAACCAAGCAAGCGCCACTCTAATGGTTCTTTCTCTTCAAATAAGTTTATTCAATATTGAAAATGGTGTCTTGAGTGTTACTTCTATAAAGTCACCTCTGCAAAATAAAGTCAACATCACACTGGATGAAGAAATTCCAGTTGGCAAAGTGATTGGAGAATGCCAGGCGACTGATGAAGATAATTTGGGAGATTTAACCTTTGAACTAGATCCATGGAATGTTGACTTTGCAGTCGACAAAGGTAGGTTTGGAATTGTTTTCAGCATTATATCTCATATCCTATTGTTATCGTTTGTTTATGTCTCCTCTCTAAGACTGAGTTTTTTGAGGGTAGGTATTAGATTGTCTTTATTTGCAGAACTCCTGCAAGAAGCACATAGTACAGGGGTTCCCAAACTTTTTACACAGGGGGCCAGTTCACTGTCCCTCAGACCATTGGAGGGCCGGACTATAAAAAAAACTATGAACAAATCCCTATGCACACTGCACATACCTTATTTTAAAGTAAAAAACAAACAAACAAACAAAAAAAAACCGGGGACAAATATAATATTTAAAATAAAGAACAAGTAAATTTAAATCAACAAACTGACCAGTATTTCAATGGGAACTATGCTCTTCTCACTGACCACCAATGAAAGAGGTACCCCTTCTGGAAGTGCGGCAGGGGCCAGATAAATGGCCTCAGGGGGCCACATGCGGCCCGTGGGCCGTAGTTTGGGGACCCCTGACATAGTAGATGCTTGATAGAAATCTGTTGAATAACTCTGCAAGACCAGTTCTTTGTCCATGAGGAGCTAACACGTGGCTTTTCAGGGCTGCTACAGAATGACTGCCTGAGCTCTGTGGTCAATGTGACCTTCCAGCTCATCTTCTCAAGATGTAAATCATTCAGCTCTGCTACAGGTCCAAATTTTTGTGAGAGAGAATCTAATTGGACTTTTTAGAGTCAGTCATTCACTTCTCAGCCAATCAGCTATGGCTAAGATTGGGTGTCAGTCAGATTATGTGGTATGTAAGACTTCTTCTGAGGCTGAGGGGAGAGGTACTGGTCATCTTTAGTACATATGCAGGTTTGAGCCACTGTAGCAGAAGCTGTCGGTGTTCCACCTGTATCTCCTCAGGCTTTAATATTTCAGTTTGACTTCCAACTGCCTATATCTGCATTTCTTTGCTTGAGGGATTACCTGGGGTATGACATCTGTCCTATTCCTCCTTCACAAATAGCAAGTTCAAAGTGTTGGAATAATACTACCCATCCCGTAAGATCTCAACCAGATACTGAAGAGAAGTGCTGTATAAGTAATGGGAGTTTGTCATGGAACCCTGGCATGGAACAGTGTTGAGTGTGTATTCTGCACTGGCTTCCAGAGCTTCCCAGTGATATTAAGTTCTAGTTGTGCACAGTGGTGACTTGCTTGGTAAAAATTTTTTACTGGCAGCCTTCCCCTCTCTGTCTCACTGCACCCATGCCACGTTGCCTGGGCTCACCTCTCAAACAATCTATTGCACACAAAGCCTCATCTCCCGTCTTGCTTCCAGGAAAGCCCCAGCTGAAACAGCCACTGTCCCCTCTTATCTGAATTACTGCACAGATCTCTTAACTGGGCTTCTGTTTTCATACTTACCCCCTCCATTAGGCTCAGCAGAGCAACAAAGATGAATGTTAGGAAAAAAGGAAAATTGGGTCCTACCCCCTTCCAAGTGAAACCCTCCTGTGATTTTCCTTTGCACTTGGAATGCAATCCAGACTTCTGACCTTTGGCCCAAGAACCTGTCTTCTCTGTCTCTTGTCTCTCTTTCTCTTCAACATCTTTGTTTCTTGTCCACCCCTTGTCCATTACACTGCAGCCATACCACTAGGCTGCCTGCTTCTGGACCTTGGTCCTTGCTTCAGAATCTGACCATTAGACATTAAATTTATCATATTATAGTTTTTATTTCCTTAATAATATGTCTGTTGAATGTTTGTTACACTTGTTTAGAGATTTGACTCCCAGCCCTGATTGTCAGTTCCATAAAGGCAGGGACTTCATTGTGGTATATACAGAATTCAGCACAGTTCCTGGCACATAGCTGTCATTACATAAATATTTGTTGATTGAATGAGTGGGTGGGTTGGGTGGAAGGGAGTACAGTCAGTTGTGATCTTGTTGCTGTGTTTGCTGTGTATTCTCTTTGCTGGGAATGATCTCCTAATCACCACCATCTGTTTAATTTCAATGTCCTTCAAGACCTAACTTAAGTGCCTCCTCTTTTAGAAAGTTGTCCCTGGTCCCCTAAGTAAAAAAATAAAAGTCAATTTTGGTATTTATTTATTTATTTATTTGTATTTTTTGTATTTTTCTGAAGCTGGAAGCGGGGAGAGACAGTCAGACAGACTCCCGCATGCGCCCGACCAGGACCTACCCGGCACGCCCACCAGGGGGCGATGCTCTGCCCCTCGGGGGCGTCGCTTTGCCGCGACCAGAGCCACTCTAGCGCCTGGGGCAGAGGCCAAGGAGCCATCCCCAGCGCCCGGGTCATCTTTTGCTCCAGTGGAGCCTCTGCTGTGGGAGAGGAAGAGAGAGACAGAGAGGAAGGAGAGGGGGAGGGGTGGAGAAGCAGATGGGCGCCTCTCCTGTGTGCCCTGGCCGGGAATCGAACCTGGGACTTCTGCACGCCAGGCCAACGCTCTACCACTGAGCCAACCGGCCAGGGCCTTCAATTTTGTTTTTGATATCAGCTAACATAATATAATTGGTGTGGGTATTTTGGTGATACACAATTACACATTGTGCCTACATTTTAAATCAGTCTCTTAATGTTACTGAACAAGACCTAATTCATACTTTATCTCTTTAATTGCTATGTAATAAAGTAATTTTGAAAATAACAGCATGGGCCAGTTTGCAGCAAGATGTGTTGTTTTCTTACAGAGCTTGGGACCGTGGTTACTGCTGCCCGCCTTGACGTGGAGAGAGCTGGGTTCACACGTGTTCAGTTCTTTTCTGTTAAGGCTTGTGACTATGACCAGCAGTGTGCAGCAATTCCAGTGGTGGTCAATATCCATGGCATTAATGACAACTCCCCCTTCTGTGATCAGTATATGATTAGGTGAGCTGAGATGAGTGGATTGGCTTAACAATTCAGAGTGAGTGGAGAGTAGAGGTATTGCTATATTTGCTGGCTCAGCTAAACATGTGGTTAATCATCACACTGACTCTTGTTCAGTCTCATATTCTGGTCTTCAGAAATGACCTGTTGAGAGCTGAGCTTCCTGGATCTGATAGTTAGTAAGTTGTTAAAAGCGTATGTTTCGAAGTCACAGACTTGGCTTGGAATCCTGGTTCTATCACTTATTAGCTATGTGATCTTGGATAATTTACTTAAGCCCTTTGATCTTCAGTTTCTTTCTTTATAATATGGGATAACAATAGTACTTACTCTATAGGGTGGTTTTGAAGAATAAATGGGATAATTTCTGTAACATTCTGAGCATAGTGCTGAGCATGTGGTCTGTTTCAAATATGTTATTTATCACAGTTCCATAATCCCTTTTCTGAAACCATGGTCACTAGATATGTTTCAGCATAAAATTTTTTTTTGAATTTTAGAAAGGTACCATATATTATGCCAATACCCCTGATTCAAATCCATGAATATCTCTGCAGTAAAATACAAGGGTGGGCAAAAGTAGGCTTATGGTTGTAAGCATAAGAAACAGAGACTTTATTCTTGTATTATTATGTATTAATTATTATTATTATTGGTTATTAACCAATTTTTGCCCACCCATGTATATGAATACTCCCAGTAAGTGAGACAAGAAAGAATTGACAGTTCAGGTAATGTTTGGATGTCAACAATTTAAGGTCAGGTCAGGTTTTGATGACAAAAGATTATGAGACTATTCTGAGTGTCAGAGCTTTTGGATTTTGAAATTTGAATAGGGATTATGGGGCTGTACTCCCATCAGCCTGGCTGCTTTTACTACTTGAAGCTCAGTCTCCAAACCTACATCTCTGTCACTCTTCTATGTCCCCTGAACCCCAAGCTCTCAGCAACGCAGGACAGTTGCCTCATCTTTCCCAAGCTTTAATCCTAATTATCTAGCTTTTTGGGGGTTTTTTTTGTGTTGTTTTTTTTTTTTGTATTTTTCCGAAGACAGTCAGACAGACTCCTGCATGCGCCTGACCGGGATCCACCCGGCACGCCCACCAGGAGGTGATGCTCTGCCCATCTTGGGGTGTCACTCTGCCGCAATCAGAGCCATTCTAGCTCCTGAGGCAGAGGTCACAGAGCCATCCTCAGCGCCCGGGCAAACTTTGCTCCAGTGGAGCCTTGGCTGCGGGAGGGGAAGTGAGAGACAGAGAGGAAGGAGAGGGGGAGTGGTGGAGAAGCAGATGGGCGCTTCTCCTGTGTGCCCTGGCCGGGAATCGAACCGGGACTCCTGCACGCCAGGCCGATGCTCTACTACTGACTAATTATCTAGCTTTTGATAATTACTACCCACATGGTCTTGTTTGGACCTCCATTAATTGTAGATGATAATCGCATCTACCCCTCTGCATTGTTATAAGGATCAAAAACAACCATGCTTGGAATTTGTTCAGTATAGGGTTTGGCATATCATCAGTAATGTTATTCTTTTTTTCTCCTCCTCTTTTGCCTTTTTCTTTCCCCAGGAGATAATTAACCAAACACCTACCACACACTGTACCCAGTGCTACAGTCCCTGGAGGTGACGGGAGAAGTATTTGCTATGCGCATTTGCTGTCAGGAGGTTATATCTTGTCAGGGTGTTAAGATGACTACATACAAAACAACAGTATAAAGAATAAGATGGTTTAAACTTTGTGTGCTTTTTTTTGTTAAGAGGAGGGACATGTGGGGTTGGAATATTCAGGGAAACTTCCTGAAGGAGTTAGATCTATGCTGGTCTTTGATGAATGAATAGAATTTAGACTTTGAAGGCTTATGAGTGAGCTCGGGGTCAGAGAGAGCCCAGGGAACAAGTGAGTGCACACTCGGAGAAGAAGGTAAGTTCACTGTGGCTACAGAGTGGTAAGAATTGTCCCTCTTGACCATGCCACACAGGTGCTCTAGACTGGAACGTTTCCACTTGGGCGTCTCCACTCAGGTGATGTCCTTGATAGGCTGCTAAACCAGTACCTGGCTGGGTGCAGGTGAAAAACACTCCTAGAAAACGAGGAAGGTCTTACCAAGTTCATAGTGGCCTTTTGGGAAATGGCTGCCCAGACGATGCTCCACACTGGGACTCTCCGCCCCAGGATAAATAGAGCAGTCACACACGTGCTATTGAAAGTACTTTAAAACATTATATTTTAAAAGACTATCCAGCTAAACAAATTTTTCCTCTTAAAAAAACAGGTACACAGGCAAAGAGGTGATTGCAAATAATACAGTAGTTGCAAAACTCTTGTGTCACGACCTTGATGAGCCTCCTGATATGATACATTATGCTCCACGCTCGGGACCAATTGGTTCTGGACAACTCTTTGAGCAAGTGCCAAATGCTGGATATTTTATCCAGGTGAGCACCAGCTGTATTGCCCAGGAGTTTCCTAAGGAGGTGGAGTCAGTTCATGGCCGCAGTCAGGTCCTGGCAGATTCAGCAAGAGGAGCCCTGACACCGCAGAGCACGTCTGGCCCCTCTGCTGTCTTGCTGGAGAGCATGTGAGCAAGTCCTTCATTATCACACTGCCAGCTATCTTTTTCTTCTTGTAAAGTGCACAAAATAACTCATTTTTTATTTAGTTGGGGAAATGAATCAGAGGCTAAAACTTGTATGTTGATTTCCTCAGAAAGAAGCCCATGTGGCTGCGTGTGCTGTGAGGAACAATCTCTTGGCATTGGCAGTGGTGGCTCAGCTCCTCCTCTCTCTGCCTTCTAGAGAGTTTCAAATGGCGGAGGATGAAGCAATAAGCTTTTCCTCACTTTCCACGATGATGTGCTGCCTGGAAGAAATCCTTTTAACTCTTACTTTCCACAGGTCTTTATTTCAAAATGCCACTCCCTGTTAGGTTGGCATAATTGTTTCCTAACCCAAACCTCACTGAACACCACCCCCGGCCAGGAGATCTGGCTCAGAGATCCACCGAAGACCTCTCTTTTACTTTGGTCCTGACACTAAATGTTCTTGACAAACTCCAAGAAATAAACACTGAATTTTTGTATATGTTGTGAATTTTGGAAGGTTATATAATGAACCAAGAGGTTTTCTGTGTTGATGTTCATTTTGAAATGCCATGTCAAGCTGTCACTTAAAAAAAAATGGAATTTGGGTAAAGATGGAAGTTTTGTAAACAAGATGCTAACAACTAACGTCTGGGCCTTTATAGACGCTTGCTTTGTTTATGGATGACCCCTCGACCCATCATCAACTCCAATTCATTTCTACATTTTCATACCATTCGTTAGGTCTTAACTGTCACGTATTTCTATAAGCTTCCTTTTACTACCATAATTGGCTTAGTTCTCCTGGATATGAGCTCCCTCCCATTATAAGTTCTACTTCTGTCAAAAATTTATTAGATTCTGTTATAACTGCCTATTTAATTGTTGTATTTTTTTCTGAGTCCATTTGTGTATCTCCTATAGTGCTAGGTGCATACTGGCTACTCAATATACTTGAATAAATAAATGAATTAATATATGAATCAGATACTACATTTTAAAAATGTAGTTTTTACCAAACACTTGTACACTTGGGTCATATTGACCCTTTACAATTGAGCTTAGTGCCAATTTTATATTAGAATTGTCTTCAAGTTTCTGTTCAGGATGATATAGTTTATTGTTATATTCCCTAATGTCTCTGACTCTACCTGGAACTTAATTAGTACTCAGTAAATATTTTTTAAATTATGAGTAACTTGTCATAATAGGATTAATGCACATTTATTATAGTGCTTTATCAATTATGAAGTACTTTCCCTTTGTTCTCCCAAAATGTTTCCTTCTGTGTATCACACTTGACCAGTCTCAGGCATATTCTGATGTCATCTTTATTGAGAAAAATGACCATACCCTTGCCTTTTTCAGAATGATTTATTACTTAAAACATGTACATTAAAAAATGTCAGGCCCTTCTACTGAAATAATTTTGTTTTAAAAGGTTGCCAAAGAAATGGATTATGAAAACCCAGAGATGGTTGCAGTTGGACATACCTATGAAATGACAATTTCAGTATTTGATGACCTACATCCCTCCCACACAGGTAAGCTTGACAAACTCTTCAAGGAGCATTAAGTAAGGCATTCACTTTAGACTCTTTACTTTAGATTTTAAAATATAAAGAGTCATTATTTCTGGGGCAGTTTTGTTAAGTTAGGCAAAGGCGGAAGGGCAGAATTAAATACTTCATTGGAAGTTATCATTAGATCTGGGAAGTCTTATTCACCTTCTAGCAGCACCTTCAACAATACACACAGTTCTTAAACACAGCTCTGCCTAGAGATCCTTGGTGTTTGAAGTGGCAGGGGATATGTAGAGCCCACCCCTTATGCTTGACAATTTTAATGACTTTTTTAATGTACATGTGAGAAATAAATTTCTGTTGTTTATAAGTCATCCCAGCTAGGGTTCACTACTATAACAGAATACCCTAGATGGGATGACTTATAAAAAATAGAAATTTATTTCTCACACTCTGGAGGTGGGTAAGGGCTAGCAGATCTGGTGTCTGGTAAAATCCACTTCTAAGGTCTTCTCATTAACTTCACATGGCAGAGGAAGTGGGGGAGCTGCCTGGTGTCTTTTTTTTTTAATAAGGGCTTTAATTCTATACATGAGGATTCCACCCTTATAACCAAAATGCCTCTGAAGGCCCCACCTCCAAATATCATCACATTGGGGAAATAGGTTTCAACCTATAAATTTTAGAGAGACACAGATATTCAGTCCATAGCATTTAGTAATGCCAAACATTTATTATTTGAAAAGATCCAGATATTGGTAACATGTAGTGTGAACATATAGGTAATTGGATGCTTTTTTGATATTTTATTGGAATTATTTTACATAATATAAGTACAGCTATTATTAACACAAACCACGGGACACCTGCCAGTTTCACAGCTCATTCCTTTTATGAAAGTACAAAGAACTGTCAGTCCTCTCTACCATTTGGTCTTCTCATAACTGTCATACCATTCTGGGTTAGCCTGTGCCAGAACAAGCCTTTGGTGCACTGAGATTAAATCCACCCAGACTGCATGGTCATAGACCTTTGATGTGTGTAGAGTTAACAGTCACATTTTTTCTAGTTGTAAAACACCCTGAGGCACAGATGTGATTGTATACTGTGGAGCCAGAGCAGCATGCTTAGCTAGTGAGTAAGTTTAACCAACCATTTGACATCTGCTTCTTTCTGCTTATTGCTGTACAAATGAGAGCTCCCATTGAGTGACTCCAGGGGTCATTTATATGTTCAATTACACATTACCACACATTAAGAGTGAATGTGTTGCTGTGAGGCATTTGTGAAAAGAGGAATTTACAAAGATTTCTGAATACATCTATTATTAATGCCTGGTGTCTATTGTATCTGAAATGTGTGGTCATAAGTGATCTAGTTGGTGACTGGCATCAAAGACATTCAAGATGACATGAGTTTTTGGGTTGTGAACACGGAGCTAGCAGTGAAATGTCAATGCTTGGTAAAGAAGAACCTAGAATAGGAAAGACAATTGGGTCTTCTTTTTTGTGCTAACTCTGATCCATTGGTGGTGTGTTCCTGGATCATTGAGTTGCAAAGGATTCTGAGGTTGCATCTGGAAGCAGTGGAAAAGAACTTTGTCTTGGACATAGGAGGGCGGAATGATGGTATCTGTCTACAGCAGTGGTAGTCAACCTGGTCCCTACTGCCCACTAGTGGGCATTCCAGCTTTCATGGTGGGCGGTAGTGGAGCAACCAAAGTATAAATAAAAAGATAGATTTAACTATAGTAAGTTGTTTTATAAAGATTTATTCTGTGGACAAATTCTTTGAAACATACAATCTTCCAAAAATCAATCTGGAAGAATCAGAAAACCTAAACAGACCAATTATACCAAATGAGATCGAAACGATTATTAAAAAACTCCCAACAAAGAAAAGTCCAGGGTCTGATGGTTTCACAAATGAATTCTACCAAATATCCAAAGAAGAACTAACTCCTACCCTTCTCAAGCTATTTCAAAAAATTCAAGAGGAAGGAAGACTTCCAAGCTCCTTTTATGAGGTGAGCATAATTCTGATTGCAAAACCAGGCAAAGACAGCACAAAGAAAGAAAATTATAGGCCAATATCTCTGATGAATATAGATGCTAAAATCCTCAACAAAATATTAGCAAACCGGATCCAACAATATATGGAAAAAATCAAACACCGTGATCAAGTGGGATTTATTCTGAGGAGGCAAGGCTGGTACAATATTTGTAAATCAATCAATGTGATTCATCACATAAACAAAAAGAAGGAGAAAAACCACATGATAATTTCAATAGATGCAGAAAAAGCATTTGATAAAATCCAGCACCCATTCATGATCAAAACTCTCAGCAAAATGGGAATACAGGGAACATACCTCAACATGATAAAAGCCATCTATGAGAAACCCACAGCCAACATCATACTCAATGGGAAAAAATTAAAAGCAATACCCTTAAAATCAGGAACAAGGCAGGGGTGCCCCCTTTCACCACTCTTATTTAACATAGTCTTGGAAGTCCTAGCCACAGCAATCAGACAAGAAGAAGAAATAAAAGGCATCCACATTGGAAAAGAAGAAGTAAAACTATCATTATTTGCAGATGATATGATATTGTACATAGAAAACCCTAAAGTCTCAATCAAAAAGCTACTGGACCTGATAAATGAATTCAGCAAAGTGGCAGGATATAAAATCAATACTCAGAAATCAGAGACATTTTTATACGCCAACAATGAACAGTCAGAAAGAGAAATTAAGGAAACAATCCCCTTCACAATTACAACCAAAAAAATAAAGTACCTAGGAGTAAACTTAACCAAGGAGACTAAAGACTTATACTTGGAAAATTACAAAACATTGATAAAAGAAATCAAGGAAGATACAAACAAGTGGAAGCATATACCGTGCTCATGGTTAGGAAGAATAAACATCATTAAAATGTCTATATTACCCAAAGCAATCTATAAATTCAATGCAATACCAATTAAAATACCAATGACATACTTCAAAGATATAGATCACATATTCCAAAAATTTATATGGAACCAAAAAAGAACATGAATAGCCTCAGCAATCTTAAAAAAGAAGAATAAAGTGGGAGGTATCACACTTCCTGATATCAAGTTATACTACAAGGCCTGTACTCAAAACAGCCTGGTACTGGCATAAGAACAGGCATATAGATCAATGGAACAGAACAGAGAACCCAGAAATAAACCCACAGTTCTATGGACAACTGATATTTGACAAAGGAGGTAAGAAAATACAATGAAGTAAAGACAGCCTCTTTAACAAATGGTGTTGGGAAAATTGGACAGCTACCTGCAAAAAAATGAAACTAGATCACCAGCTTACACCACTCACAAAAATAAACTCAAAATGGATAAAAGACTTAAATGTAGGCCGTGAAACCATAAGCATCTTAGAAGAAAACATAGGCGGTAAGCTATCCGACATCTCTCGGAGAAATATATTTGCTGATTTATCTCCACGGGGAAGTGAAATAAAAGACAGGATAAACAAATGGGACTATATCAAACTAAAAAGCTTTTGCACAGCTAAAGACAATAAGAACGGAATAAAAAGACAAACTACACAATGGGAGAACATATTTGACAATACGTCTGATAAGGGGTTAATAACCAAAATTTATAAAGAACTTGTAAATCTCAACACCAGGAAGACAAACAATCCAATCAAAAAATGGGAAAAAGAGGCCCTGGTTGGTTGGCTCAGTGGTAGAGTGTTGGCCTGGCATGCAGAAGTCCCGGGTTCGATTCCCGGCCAGGGCACACAGGAGAAGCGCTAGTCTGCTTCTCCACCCCTCCCCCTCTCCTTCCTCTCTGTCTCTCTCTTCCCCTCCCGCAGCAGAGGCTCCATTGGAGCAAAGATGGCCCGGGCGCTGGGGATGGCTCCTTGGCCTCTGCCCCAGGCGCTAGAGTGGCTCTGGTCGCAACATAGTGACGCCCCGGAGGGGCAGAGCATCGCCCCCTGGTGGGCGTGCCGGGTGGATCCCGGTCGGGCGCATGTGGGAGTCTGTCTGACTGTCTCTCCCCGTTTCCACCTTCAGAAAAATACCAAAAAAAAAAAAAAAAAAAAAAAAAAAAAAAAAAAAATAGAAATGAGTAGACACTTCTCCAAAGAGGACATACAGATGGCCAATAGGCATATGAAAAAAGCTCAACATCACTAATCATTAGAGAAATGCAAATTAAAACCACAATGAGATATTACCTCACACCAGCCAGAATGGCGCTCATCAACAAAACAACACAGAATAAGTGCTGGTGAAAATGTGGAGAAAAGGGAACCCTCCTGCACTGCTGGTGGGAATGCAGACTGATGCAGCCACTGTGGAAAACAGTAGGGAGATTCCTCAAAAAATTGAAAATCGAATTGCCTTTTGACCCAGCTATTCTACTTTTAGGAATATACCCCAAGAACACCATAGAACGGCTCCAAAAGGAGAAATGCACCCCCATGTTTGTGGCAGCATTGTTCACAATAGCGAAGATCTGGAAACAGCCCAAGTGTCTGTCAGAGGACGAGTGGATTAAAAAGCTTTGGTACATATATACTATGGAATACTACTCAGCCATAAGAAATGATGACATAGGATCATTTACAATAACATGGATGGACCTTGATAACATTATACGAAGTGAAATAAGCAAATAAGAAAAAACTAAGAACTATATGAATCCATACATAGATGGGACATAAAAATGAGACTTAGAGTCATGAACAAGAATGTGATGGCAACAAGGGTGGGGGTGGGGGGAGGGGGAATGGGGTGAGGAAGGAGAGAGGGGATGGGGGAGGGGAGGGGCACAAAGAAAACCAGATAGAAGGTGACAGAAGACAATTTGACTTTGGATGAGGGGTATACAGCATAATCAAATGTCAAAATAATCTGGAGATGTTTTCTCTCAACATATGTACCCTGAATTATCAATGTCACGACATTAAATTTAATAAAAAAAAAGATTTATTCTGCCGAACTTAGTAAAAATCCGACATAAAGTACTTGGTAATTAATTATTATTATATGTTTTAACTTGCTGTAACTCTGCTTTATAAATTTTACAAAGTAAAGTTACTTCCCTACTTTATAAATCCCCATTACTGTGGAACCGGTGGGCGGTTAGAAAATTTTACTACTAACAGAAATATAAAAGTGGGCGGTAGGTATAAAAAGGTTGACTACCCCTGGTCTATAGGTTTACAACCAAAGGGAACTTAATGCTGAACTTTTAGCAACAGACCTAAAGTTCTTAAAATCACTTTTGACTCACAGATTTAAGAGTTTTAATGGGGCTTAATTTACAAATGTGATTTGTAGACTTGAGTGACCCAACTATGTTGAAAAATGATAGGTAGGCAGGCATGCCCAGAAGTGTACCTGTTATATTTTCTCTGTTTCCCACTGGTGGAGTTTTATTTTTTCATGTAAAAGCCTGACTGATTTTTTAGGAAAAATGCTGGTCCTGCAGCTACTCATTCTGTTGGTTAATTCATCAAATAAAGAATCTGTTTCCCTTACTAGGTTTGAGCTTTTCTTCAATACAGAGAGAGAAATAAAAAGTCTCACTGAAATAAATCCACATCCTCTCTGGTCCTCACACACCACGTACAAAAACTGCTCAGAAGGGGTGCTTTTAACACCCCCACATGGTTCAATCTATTTTTATAAGCCAGATAATTAGCACAATTTTCTTTTAATTTTATTTAGACAATTAATTTTAATGAGGTGACATTGATCAATTAGAGTAGAAAACATCTCCAGATCATTTTGACATTTGATTATGTTGTATACCCATCACCCAAAGTCAAATTGTCTTTCGTCACCTTCTATTTAATTTTCTTTGTGCCCCTCCCTCCCCCTGCTCCCTCCCTCTCCTTCCTTCCCCTCCCCCTGGTAACCACCACACTCTTGTCCATGTCCATGAGTCTCAATTTTGTGTCCCACCTATGTATGGAATCATACAGTTCTTAGTTTTTTCTGATTTACTTATTTTACTCAGTATAATGTTATCAAGATCCATCCATTTTGTTGTAAATGATCCGATGTCATCATTTCTTATGGCTGAGTAGTATTCCATAGCATATATGTATCACATCTTCTTTATCCAGTCATCTAGTGAAGGGCTTTTTGGTTGTTTCTATGTCTTGGCCACCGTGAATAATGCTGCAATGAACATGGGGCTGCATGTGTTTTTACGTACCAGTGTTTTTGAGTTTGGGGGCTATATACCCAGTAGAGGAATTGCTGGGTCATATGGTAGTTCTATTTTTAGTTTTTTGAGGAAACACCATACTTTCTTCCATAATGGTTGTACTACTTTACATTCCCACCAACAATGTATGAGGGTTCCTTTTTCTCCACAGCCTCTCCAACATTTGCTATTACCTGTCTTGTTGATAATAGCTAATATAACAGGCGTGAGGTGTTATTGTAGTTTTGATTTGCATATCTCTAATAGCTAGTGAAGATGAGCATCTTTTCATATATCTGTTGGCCATTTGTATTTCTTCTTGGGAAAAGTGTCTGTTTATGTCCTCTTCCCACTTTTTTATTGGATTGTTTGCCTGTTTGTTGTTGAGTTTTGTGAGTTCTTTGTATATTTTGGATATTAGGCCCTTATCTGAGCTGTTGTTTGAAAATATCATCTTCCATTTATTTGGCTGTCTGTTTTGTTGTCAGTTTCTTTTGCTGTGCAAAAGCTTCTTTGTCTGATGTAGCCCCATTCATTTATCTTTGCCTTCATTTCCCTTGCCTTTGGAGTCAAATTCATAAAATGCTCTTTATAGCCAAAGTCCATGAGTTTAGTACCTATGTTTTCTTCTATGTAATTTATTCTTTCAGGTCTTATATTTAGGTCTTTGATGCATTTTGAATTAATTTTGGTACAAAGGGAAAAACTGTAGTTGAGTTTCATTCTTTTCCATGTGGCTCTCCAGTTTTGCCAGCACCATATATTGAAGAGGCTTTCTTTTCTCCATTGTGTGTTGTTGGCCCCTTCATCAAAGATTATCTGACCATATATATGTGGTTTTATTTCTGGGCTCTCTATTCTGTTCCATTGATCTGAGTGTCTATTTTTTCTGCCAATATCATGCTGTTTTGATTATTGTGGCTCTATAATATAATTTTAAGTCAGGTATTGGAATGTTCCCAGCTTCGTTCTTTTTCCGTAGGATTACTTTGGCTATTCGGGGTTTTTATAGTTCCATATAAACTTGATTTTTTGTTTCATTTCTTTAAAAAATGACATTGGAATTTTTATTGGAATTGCATTAAATTTGTATATTGCTTTCGGTAATATGGTCATTTTGACTTAATTATTTTTCCTATCCAAGAACAGGGAATATTTTTCCATTTCATTGTATCTTTTTTGATTTCCCTTAACAATGCTTTGTAGTTTTCATTATATAGGTCCTTTACATTCTTTGTTATTTTTATTCCTAGGTATTTTTTTCTTTTTCTTGCAACCGTAAAAGGGATTATTTTTTTTAGCTCATTTCTTTCATTATTGGCATATAGGAAGGCAATAGACTTCTATATATTAATTTTGTATCCTGCGACCTTACTGTATTGGTTTATTGTTTCTAATAGTCTTTTTGTGGAGTCTTTGGGGTTTTCGATGTACAGGATCATATCATCTGCAAAAAGTGAAACCGTTACTTCTTTTCCAATATGAATGACTTTTCTTTCTTTTCCTTCCTTCCTTCCTTCCTCCCTCCCTCCCTCCCTCCCTCCCTCCCTCCCTCCCTCCCTCCCTCCCTCCCTCCCTCCCTTCCTTCCTTCCTTCCTTCCTTCCTTTCTTTTGTATTTTTCTGAAGTTAGAAGTGGGGAGGCAGTCAGACAGACTCCCACAAGCACCTGACTGGGATCCACTCAGCATGCCCACCAGGGAGTGATGCTCTGCCCATCTGGGCCGTTGCTCCATTGCAGCTGCAGCCATTCTAGTGCCTGACGTGGATGGAGGTCATGGAGCTGTCCTCAGCGCCCGAGGCCAACTTTGCTCCAATAGAGCCTTGGCTGTGGGAGAGGAAGAGAGAGGGAGAGAGAAAGGAGAGGGGGAAGGGTGGAGAAGCAGATGGGCACACCTCCTGTGTGCCCTGACTGGGATCGAACTCGGGACTTCCACATGCCGGGCTGATGCTCTACTGATAAGCCAGCCAGCCAGGGCTGCCTTTTATTTATTTCTCTTGTCTGATTGCTCTGGTTAGAACTTCCAGCACTACGTTGGATAAGAGTGGAGAGAGTGGGCAACCTTGTCTTGTTCTTGATTTTAGAGGAAAAGTCCTCAGTTTTATGCCAGTTAATATGATGTTTGCTGATGGTTTGTCATAAATGGTCTTTATTATGTTGAGATATATATTTTCCTTCTATACCCATTTTGTTGAGTGTTTTAAACATAAAATGATGTTGTATTTTATTGAATGCATTTTCTGCACCTATTGATAGGATCATATGGTTTTTGTTCTTTGTTTTGTTGATATGATGTATTACGTTAATTGTTTTACATATGTTGAACCATCCTTGTGATTTCGGATGAATCTCACTTGATCATGATAAATTTTTTTTTTGTAATTTTCTGAAGTTAGAATCGGAAAGGCAGTCAGACAGACTCCGCATGTGCCCAACTGGGATCCACCCAACATGCCCACCAGGAGGCGATGCTTGGCCCATCTTGGCATTGCTCTGCTGCAACTGAAGCCATTCTAGTGCCTAAGGCAGAGGCCATGGAGCCATCCTCAGCACCCGGGGCAAACTTTGCTCCAATGGAGCCTTAGCTGCAGGAGGGGAAGAGAGAAACAAAGAGATAGGAGAGGGGGAAGAGTGGAGAAGTAGATGGGTGCTTCTCCTGTGTGCCCTGGCTGGGAATCGAATCTGAGACTTCCACATGCTAGGCCAATGCTCTACCACTGAGCCAACTGGCCAGGGCCATGATGAATTATTTTTTTAATGTGTTATTGTATTTGATTTGCTAGTATTTTGTTTAGAATTTTAGCATCTGTATTCATTAGAGATATTGGTCTGTAGTTTTCTTTTGTTGTGTTCTCTTTGCCAGGTTTTGGTATGAGGGTTACGTTGGCCTCATAAAATATGTTTAGAAGTATTGCTTCTTCTTCAATTTTTTGGAAGACTTTGAGTGAAATAGGAACCAAGTCTTCTTTGAATGTTTGATAGAATTCACTAGTATAGCTGTCTGGCCCTGTACGTTTATTTTTGGGGAGATTTTTGATAGTTCTTTCTATTTCCTCCCTGCTTATTGGTCTGTTTAGGCTATCTACTTCTTCATGACTCAGTTTAGGAAGATTGTATTGTTCTAGGAATTTATCTATTTCTTCTAGATTGTTAAATTTGGTAGTTTTTCATAGTATTCTACAATAATTCTTTGTATATCTATGATATCTGTGGTGATTTCTCCTCTTTCGTTTTGGATTTTGTTTATATGAGTCCTTTTTTTTCTTAGTGAGTTTTGCCAAGGGTTTGCCAATTTTTTTGATCTTTTCAAAGAACCAGTTCCTTGTTTTATTGATTTTTTAAATAGTTTTTTTGTTCTCTATTTCATTTATTTCTGCTCCAATTTTTATTATTTCCTTTCTTCTGCTGGTTTTGGGTTGCTTTTGTTCTTCTTTTTCTAGTTCCTTAACATATGGTGTTAACTTGTTTACTTGAGCTCTCTCTTGTTTGTTCATATAAGCCTGTAGTGATATGAACTTCCCTCTTATTACTGCTTTTGAGCATCCCAGAGATTCTGATATGTCATATTGTCATTTTCATTTGTCTGTATGTATCTTTTGATCTCTGCTTTTATTTCTTCTTTGACACACTCATTTTTTTTAGAAGTATGTTGTTTAATTTCCACATTTTTGTGGGTTTTTTTACTTCTATTTTGCAGTTAAATTCTAGTTTCTAGTTTCAAAGCTTTATGGTCAGAGAATATGCTTGGTATAATTTCAATCTTTTTGAATTTGTTGATGTTAGTTTTGTGGCCCAACATGTGGTCAGATCCTGGGAATGTTCCATGTACACTGGAGAAAAATGTATACTATGGTGTTTTGGGATAAAATGTCCTGTAGATATCTATCATATCCAATTGTTCTAGTGTTTCGTTTAAGGTCCATATTTCTATATTGATTTTCTGTTTAGATGAACGATCTAGAGCCATCAGTGGTATATTGAGGTCTCCAAGTATGATTGCATTTTTAGATTAGTTAGTAGATGTCTTGTATACTTTGGTGCTCCTTGATTTGGTCATATATATAAATATTAAGAAGTGTTATGTCTTCTTGATTCAGTGTTCTCTTTATTATTATGAAATTACCATCTTTGCCTCTGATTACATTTGTTGTCTTGTAGTCAGCATTGTTAGATATGAATATGGCTACATCTGCTTTTCTTTGGATGTTATTTGCTTGGAGAATTGTTTTCCAACCTTTCACTTTGAATTTGTTTTTATCCTTGTAGCTTAGATGTGTTCCTTGAAAGCAGCATACAGTTGGATTTTCTTTTTTGATTCATTCTGCTACTCTATGTCTTTTTATTGGTGAGTTCAATCCATTTACATTTAATGACACTTGAGGGTTTCCTATTGCCATTTTATATATTGCTTTCTGATAGCTCTGTATCTTGTTTGGTTCTTCTCTTTTGTTTTTCTGTTATTTGTTTTTGTTTGGTTGTATTCCATACTTCTTTTCTGTTTTTCCTTTTTTTAAGCCATGTGTTTCTGTAGTGTTTTTTTCAGGAGTGGTTACCACTGAGTAATAAAAAGGATATATATCATATTCATTGTAGTACATTATCTCATGAGTGCTTCTGTACTCTATCCTCCTTTGCTACTATTAATCTTTATCCTCCTCCCCCTTTTTTGTCACAGATTAATCTTGTTTTTGTGATCTTGATGGAGCTTTTACTTGTAATTTTGTTTTGTTTTGTTTTTTGTATCTGATCAGATAACTCCCTTTAGTATTTCCTGAAATAGGGTTTTCTGGTGATAAATTCCCTAATCTTTTCTATATCTGTGAATGTTTTTATTTTCCCTTTGTATTTGAAGGATAGCTTTAATGGATATAGTATTCTTGGTTGGAAGTTCCTCTCTTTCAGTACTTTAAATATTGGGGTCCACTCTCTTCTGGCTTGTAGAGTTTTTGCTGAGAAATCTGATGATAACCTAATGGGCCATCCTTTATATGTTGTATTCTTCTTTTCCCTGGCTGCCTTGAGGATTTTTTCTTTGTCATTGGTTTGTGATAATTTCATTACGATGTGTCTTGGAGTAGGTCTGTTTTGGTTAAGGTAACTTGGTGTTCTGTTTGCTTCTTGGATTCGAGGCTCTAATTCTTTCCACAGGCATGGGAAGTTCTCATCTATTATTTGTTTGAATATGTTCTCCATTCCATTTTCTCTCTCTTCTCCTTCTGATATACCCATTATTCTTATGTTGCTCTTTCTAACGGAGTCAGACAATTCCTATAGAGATTTCTCATTTTATAAAATTTGTGAGTCTTTCTCCTCTTGTCTCTGTAGTATCTCTAGTTGCCTGTCTTCTATGTCACTAATTCTCTCTTCTATCTGGCCTCTTCTATTAGCTAAGCTTGTTGCCTCGTTTTTCAGTTCATGTATTGAGTTTTTCATATCTGTTTGATTCCTTTTCATAGTTTCAATTTCCTTGGTGATGTATTCTTTTTGTTCATTGAATGGTTTTTTGAGCTCTCTAAATTGCCTTTCTGTGCTTTCTTGTATTTCCTTGAGTATTTTTAGGACTTCATTTTTAATTCTCTATCATTTAACTCCAAGGTTCCAAGCAATTGAATTTTTTTCTAGAGATTTTTCATCATCTATTTGAGCTACATCTCTGTCTTTTATATCCATGATATTTGATTTTTTTTCCTTAATGGCATTTGAGAGTGGTATTTTTTATAACACTAATAAGGGATGATTAAAAAATAAAATAATAATTGAAAAATTACTTTGAAAACATGAAAATTCTATTATAATAAGTAGAACAAAAACTACATAGAATGGGAAGCCAGAGCTGGGGAAAATGACAAAGAGATAAGAAATGAAATAAAACACACAAAATGCCACAAAGAAAAATATGAATCCAGAATAAAATAATTTGTTGATAAATGGTGACCAAATGAGAGGAAAAGTAAAAGAGAAAAAAGATAAAAGAAGAAAGAAAAGGTTAAGATTTCTGAAATATAACCCTCATAAAAAAACAAGAATGAAAAATGTAACACCTATGGATTATGAAGTTCAAAATGAAAAGGAAAGAATAAGATGGAAAGAAGATAAAATGACCAAACTGGGGAAAAAAAGATAAAAAAAAACAAGAGAAAAATTTAAAAAAGTTATAAAAAAATGTAGTTTTTTTCTGGTTTTGAGAGGTAGCTTCTTATTTTTTTCTTTTTTGCTTTTTAGCCAGTGGCACTGTACTACAGTGGAGTAGAGATTTGCTGATGTGTTGCTATGGCGATGATGTAGGCTGGGCCTCAATCCTGTTTGTAGGCAGGGCTTGTTAGGGTTTGCAGGCTCCGACAATGGGAGTGTTAGTTTTCCAGGTGCCTCTCCCCACATCTCTCCCTCCTGAGCCAGCAGCCTGGGGACTCAGCTGTGAGGTTGCCTCAGCCACTGCTTGCAGAACAAGAGGCTCTAAAAGCTGCCGAGTCCTTCCTCCAGCACTGCTCAAAGCACAGTTCTGGTTAAGGCTGTGCCAAGCAGAGCCGCCAGCAAAAGCAGGCAGGGCAGGGAGCCGACTGCTGATCAGGCACCTTTCTAAGGGCCCCTGGGCATATCTACTTTGCCTCAGTGCTCTGCAGGTCTAATTTCCACAGGCTTTTTTTCTTTGTTCCCTGTTTGGAAGCCCACAGCCCAGCTCCCATGACTCCTGCAGTGCACTTGGAGTTCTGCTCTGCAGGAATGCGCTTTGTGACCTATGTCGGCATGTGGAGGTGCCCTCCTGGATAGGTCCAGGCCTAGGGATCTTGGCCCTTGTGTACTTCCCGTGCTGTTGGTCTGGCAGCTGGGACCACACAGAAATACCAGCTACAGCCCATGCAGAAGTCCACTGCTGACAATCTCGGGCCTAGCCCCTCCACCCAGGAACATGGTGCGCCATGCCAGAGGCACCAGAAAGAGCCACTCACAGACCTCCCGCAACTGCAGACCAGAACCACACAAAGCCCAAAGCCACTTTGGTGCTGGCCTCTGTGGGCAACCTGCTCCAGCCACCTGCATTAGAGTCTGCCGCCCATGCTCATCCCCCATCCGTGATCTCGGGCTGAGCCGGCATGCTCTCTCCTCTGCTTGATCATCTGCCCTAGCCCAGCTTCTTCCCTCTTCCCAAAATCCTTCATTTCTCTTGGTTCCAGGCAAAAGTGGCCCTTCCTCAGGTCAGTGAGGAAAGTGGAATACTCCCGTTTTCCATCTTATTTCCTTCAGAGTGGATTATATATTCAACCACCTTTTTGCCCAGTCGTACCTTTGTCTGGTGTGTGTATATTTCAGATGCTCCTGAGATTGTTTCTCTGTCTCTAGTTATTGAATTTGTTGAAATTTCAGGGGGAGATATCGGGAGCACCCCTCACAGTGCCATTTCTGTGACGTCACCTCAATTAGCACAATTTTGAGTATTTATGGATGCAATAAAAACCATAGTATAGCAGAACTGGGAACGGCACCTGCTCTTGTAGAATCTGAATGGGATTTACTGAAGGAAACATACAAGCTTTCACATAAATCATCTGTCTCTGTGAAACAATGCTTTCTAACTTTTCCTGGGGTCATAGATATATTTGAAATGCTGATGAAAAGTACAGACACTGGCCCTGGCCGGTTGGCTCAGCGGTAGAGCGTCGGCCTAGCGTGCGTAGGACCCGGGTTCGATTCCCGGCCAGGGCACATAGGAGAAGCGCCCATTTGCTTCTCCACCCCTCCGCCGCGCTTTCCTCTCTGTCTCTCTCTTCCCCTCCCGCAGCCAAGGCTCCATTGGAGCAAAAGATGGCCCGGGCGCTGGGGATTGCTCTGTGGCCTCTGCCTCAGGCGCTAGAGTGGCTCTGGTCGCAATATGGCGACGCCCAGGATGGGCAGAGCATCGCCCCCTGGGGGGCAGAGCACCGCCCCTGGTGGGCGTGCCGGGTGGATCCCGGTTGGGCGCATGCGGGAGTCTGTCTGACTGTCTCTCCCTGTTTTCAGCTTCAGAAAAAAATAAATAAATAAAAAAAAAAAAAAAAAAAAAAAAAAGTACAGACCCTGTTCCTAGAAAAAAAAAATAATACTATATACCAAAATATAAAAAATGCCATAGATTCTGTGCAGTGAAGGTTCCCCAAATAAGTTTTCATGTTTGACATATGTGGCATATATTTTCAGGAGATATAATATACAAGTGTTCTTCAGAACATGATTTCTACAAGATAGTCTACTAAAGAAGAATTTCATGGTCAAATAAGTGTAGATAGTAATGCATACCCAGAGATTCAAAATACATAATATCATGCAGAAACCTCATGGAGTCTTGCCATAAAGAAATCTTTTAATCTTTATTTAACTCAACATTTTGCATTTGACATATTAAACATTTCAGAGGAGATACTGTAGGAGATGTGGGCAGGCACAACTAATTCCCATACCTACTCTGCAACTTGTCTGTGTGTTACCTAGTAAAACACTTAACTCTGAGAAACTCACTTACCTCATCTGTAAAATGCAGACAAAAAACTACTAATGACTTGTCTAGTAAATGTTAATTATTATTTCATTTTTATTACAAAATATTTATTTCTTCTTTGTAATTTGTTTGTTTTTATGTTTGATCATGAAGTTTCTTTTTTTGACAATTTTCTTTTTTTTTGTTTTTGTTTTTTTTTTTGTTTTTTTCATTTTTCTGAAGCTGGAAACAGGGAGAGACAGTCAGACAGACTCCCGCATGCGCCCGACCGGGATCCACCCGGCACGCCCACCAGGGGCGACGCTCTGCCCACCAGGGGGCGATGCTCTGCCCATCCTGGGCGTCGCCATGTTGCGACCAGAGCCACTCTAGCACCTGAGGCAGAGGCCACAGAGCCATGCCCAGCGCCCGGGCCATCTTTGCTCCAATGGAGCCTCGGCTGCAGGAGGGGAAGAGAGAGACAGAGAGGAAAGCGCGGCGGAGGGGTGGAGAAGCAAATGGGCGCTTCTCCTGTGTGCCCTGGCCGGGAATCGAACCCGGGTCCTCCGCACACTAGGCCGACGCTCTACCGCTGAGCCAACCGGCTGACAATTTTCTAATATTCTAGTTTGAGTTTGTTGGTCTGAAATATAAAATTCTTTTTCTATGACACACTCTATACAAACATCTGGATGAGATTAGTAAAAGATACAGATATTCACCACTTCTTACTTAACTTTTTATAGTGTAAGCAAGCTTTCTTGGGCAGAATCCCATTTTGTCCTCACACATACACTGTGAAGTGGGAGATTGAAACTGATGTTTTTCCCTTTTTATTGTTGAAGAAGTGGGGCCACTGAGGAGTTAAGCTAGTTCAAAACAATAGGGTACGTGTCAAAGCCAATCCTTGAACATGCATTTTCTGAGTCTCTTTCCATTTCACATCCTCAGATATACAATAAAAACAAAATATAGAATGTCATGCAGGGTTGAGAATGACATCCCAAGAAACACTCTAATGGAAGAGATTGTACTTCTGAAAAATACAGTAAACTTTCTTTTGTAAAATATACGTCTATTTATTTATATGTGCTATATAGGACATATACACACATATATCACTACTGTATAAAATAAAATATGGCAAAGATATATGACATTATATATCTTTGACTAGTTGTTTGGCTAGAATTAATTTGTGTTCCTTGAGAATGCAGAGTCTGGAAACAGGGATTATTTGGGACCAGAGAGAATCCCATTGAAGTTTCAAAATCCTCTAGCAAGCCTGCTCCTGGGAGCACATTTAGCTTGTTTGTAGACTAAAACCACCAGCACAACAAAACATTTATTCACTGTTCAATTTCACAGTGACTGTGACGATCATTGTACAGGTTGCTCCGGCCAATGATTTCAGCCCTGTGTTTAAAGCTGCGCACTACTCATTCTCTGTCCCGGAAACATCAGGAGGTAAGAGATCCCCCTCTCCACGGTGTTGAAGCACAAGAAACTCCGATCAATCTCAAAGGAGTACCAAGGGAAAGATGACAAAACATAAGCAAGAGAGGGAACAATGTGGGGCTCCAGACCTCCAGAGAATTTATTGCTGTTGGCAACGACTTCAGTGTATCATCCTGATGGTTGCCCAAAGGCCTTCTTGCAATTTGATGTCAGAGCTCAGATTTTTTGTAATGGACAAATTGACAGGATAAAAATTTTGTTTCATTTCTGTTTTCTCTTGCCTCTGAATTAGGTCCAATGTAAAGATTGCAGGGACAATGTGGCCATTGTCCAATCAATTTATATCCTGTGAACATCTGAGGTCAGATATCAGGTCCAGAGAAAAATCCTGGTCAGGATTCTTTTTGAGTCATGAGTTAGAAATGAATTAGAACTTGTTTTTTAGCAAAAACCCTGGAACGTTAGATTTGAAAGGGATAGCAGAGATAATGCTTATATCTTCTGTCATCCAGCATATCCCTTTCTCAGCATCTCTGGGTGGTGGGTCCTCCAGGGTTAGCTTGAATACTTCAAGGGATGGATGAAACCGATTGTGTGCTGAAGTTAAATCATACTTGCTCACAAAAGACAATTATTCAATTTTTAAGAATTTTATAAACTGATTATTACTGTCATTAAAACTTCATTTATATAAATTTAGTTATATAAATTATATTAAAATAAAATTAATACTAAAAAAATTCAGCTCTTCTTAATTATGTTACAATATTTTGCTATTATCTATAGCCTCGAGGTTGTTTATATCTATTTAATCTGCATGGTGAAATTCTGTATATGTGAAGGTTTACTATTGCACCACTCTTCCCAATTTATTATTATTATGTTGATAGGTCAATATTGGCAATAGTGAGGGTATTTACACCATGGAAATAGGCAAAAACTGCATATCAGGGCTTAATTTTTTTCTTATTCTTTTAATTAGAAATTACATTTAATGGGGTGACATTGGTCAATAAGAATACATAGGTTTCAGGTAAACACCTCTATAGCATTTGAATTGTTGATTGCAAAATATTCTTCTGGTAATCAAAAACTCAATTCAGCAAAGAACTCATTTGCATCATCGATAAACTAGTGAAACTCTGACAGTGTTTCTCTTTCACCTTCTGCTTTAACATAAAGAAAACATTAGTTAACATTCATGTTGGAACTACTATCATTTGTCAATTACAATCGTAGTATGTGTATGGACAGGGGAGTTAGGCAAAGATCAATGAAAGTATTCTGTGGGAATCGTATATATAGAAAGTCACAATAAAAAATACTATGCATTTTATTATTATTTTTACAATTTTATGCTATGTATTTTTTATATCAATAAAATTTATAATAAGCTTATGTATTGTATGGACATATTCACACACACACACACACACACACACACACACACACACATTCTTTTTTTTTTCTTCAGAGAATTGGTTGCTAATCATTTGCCAATACATTATCAAGTAAAACCCACTACATTGAGCCAGGTTATTTCCTTGACAGACTACACTGATTAGACAATTGTTTTGAGGAGAGACTAGGAAGCAAAAACCCATGTATTTGGATTTCAGTTCTTTGTTGGCCTAACTATGCAGTTTTGGACAAATCCTTAAAACTCTCTGTAAAATAAGTGCACATCTAGTACTTTTATTCTAGTTCTGGAACATAACATAGTTAAGTCTTACAATTTATGACCAGACAATTCCAGAAAAATTACATATAAACAAGATCCTGCTCCCTCCACAGAATTTTGCTGTCATCTCAGAAGTACTCAATGTTGATTTCTGGGTAATCTTTTGTTGATAGAGTCTCAGTGCCTTAACTACTTTCCTCTCTTTGTATTTTCCCAGGCCTAAAGTAGTCTTCTAGCTCTAGGGAGTTTTATTAAAGGAGCTTTGTAGTGGGTCCTTTGGCAGAAGTTAAATAGTTCACAATTTTCTAATTATATTCTAGCTGATAAATTAAAATTATGAAACAGAAGATCTGAGCATTGGCTTCAAGGGTCCCTAAATAAAAGACCCATAACCTTCATTAGAATTGAAAGATTTCCATGACCCTCCACAATGCAACAGCCAAGAGTGTGGGGAAGAGCTAATTCTTAAACTAAGCCCTAGGCTGTAAGGACTTTGTCAGTTTACAGCCTGTCACCCACAATTAAATAGTTTCTTTATTGTAAGTTTTTAGTCTTTATTATCAGCAACTGAAATGTTCTCTGTTGCTGAGACTAGTCATTGTGTGGTAGTATTCGCTACATGGAGGAGGTATGGTACCTGCCTGGAGTTTATAATCAGTCAGAGAAATGATTGAAGGGTAAGTTTGTTATACCTGCTATCTGCTACTATAAGTATGGGATGTATTAACCCCACCCCCAAATTAGAGTAATACAACAGTAAATACTTATTTAGCGCATGGGTCTGAGAAGTGACAGAGCTGTCTCTTTGGTTTTGGCTGGGGTTTCTCAAAGCTGTGGCATTGGGCTGGCTTTTTGCTGCTCTAGCCTGGCTTCTTCTGAGGCCACTGAGGATTTGGCTCCTGTCTGGTCTTGCAGCAGGCTAGTCTGAATGTGTTCTGGGGCAGAGGGGGAGGGGAAAAAGTAAGGTAAGCCTAACTGCAGGGGTGCTTCTCAGGCCTCGCTCATCAGTTTTGCTAATATCCCATTGGCCAAAACAAGTTACATGGGAGGACAAAAAGCATGACAGTGGGAAGGATAAAGAATATGAGCCTATTAATCCAATTAATTTGCCACATTCATCTTTCTTCTAAAACTTTATTTGAGGGAACTACACACTAAAATCATAGCAAAGTGATTTTAAAAATGTGGATTATAGATTCAACAGATACAGATTTGAATTCTGACTCTAACATTATTAGCTTTGTGACCTTGGGTAGTTACTTAAGACCATTGGATGATATTTTCTTTATCTTTAAAATGGGGACAGTAATAGTAAATATATCATAAGGTTATTGAGAATATTCAAAAAGATAATGTGTGTAAATACATAGCATTTACTATATACCAGACATTATTCTAAATGCTTTATATATTTAATATTTAAATTTACTTAATCCTCACAACAACTCTATATAATAGCTATGGTTATTATTCCTTATTTTCAGGTAAGAAATATGAGTCCCAGAGAGGTTATAGAATTTTTCAATGAGTTACATCTAGTAAGTTGCAGAGCTGAGATTTGGAACCCAGGCACTCTGGTTCCAGAGTTTGTACTGTTAACCATTATCTGATGCTAATCTTAGCATATTGCCTGGTAGAAAATAAGCATGCAATACATGTAAGTAATTATTAATATTATGAAGTTATTGTTAACTCATATAATTTGATTTATGCCATGTGGTTTAAAGTGGAAGAAGACTGTCTATAAATCCTCCTTCCATCATGTAGAGCTGGGGTTTTCAAACACATTTCATTGTCCAAAAGGGTTCAGGTTGATCCTTTGAGAAAATATGGTACCATTTTGAAGGCAAAGACCTATTAAGCTTTTTAAAGTCATGCATCTGTGTAGCAAGAATGAACCTTAATAAATGTTACTGGCAGCTTTTTACAAAGTTGGAAGAGTGACTGCCATTGATGAAGACCACCCACCAAACTGTGTGACATACAAAATAACCAATGGAGACATTCAAGTCATACAAAGATTCTGGATTCACCCTCTCTCTGGAATGATTGAGCTCGCCACACAGCCAGACTATGAGACTGTAAAGCAGTATAACTTCACTGTAGAAGGGGTGGACTGTGACAAATTTCATCCTCGCACAGCAATGACCATGGTAAGTAGAGGGCTACAGGTTTGGATATAATAAAGATCTATTAAGTTCTAATATATTAACATTGAAATGGTCAAACAATAATAATGAAAAATGGTCAAGTAGTAGCAGTAATTCTCATGAGATTGAAAAATGGTAGTAATTGCAAATATACATCTAGAATTTATCATGGGCAAGCTCTTGTTCTTGATACATTTTATATGTTGATGTAGTTAATCTTCACATTAAATCTTCATGGGAAGAAATATCATCATTTTCACTTTACAGAAGAGAAAATTCAGGCACAGAGTTAAGGAAAATTACCTCAAGTTACTCAGGGTTTGTAGAACTGCACTCAAACCTAGGCAGTCTCTAACTGGGAGGTAATGTTTACAGTGCAGGTAGTTAATCAAGGTGCATTCTTTCATTGGTCATCATCGTGGGGAAAGTGTATGTGGGTATCTAAATTATTTTGGAGACATCAAAGGACTTAAAAGATATCAAGAATGAATACTGCTATGTTGATGATGTGGTATGTGTTATTAATAACTATAGGGTGTTGTCATTAGAAAAGAGACAAAAATAGGATTGAAGAATTTTAAGATCCCCTGATGATTACTGTGCATTTCCTCCTACTGTACAGAGACCCCTGGCTTGCTGCACATGTGGTGATTAGGTTTCCTGAGTGTGTCATTGTGAAGAAAACATGAGGCCCATTCACATCAGCAATTAGAATGACTTTCACAGAGACTGAACTACAGTCATGTGAGCAGAATTGTGTGGCTTGGTTGTCTCAGAAAAATACCTATGAGAGTGATCTCCATACTTAGGTATCTATAGCAGTTTTTCTTGCAGACATTTATGAGCTCCCAAAATAGTATAAGATGATATCACTTGCAATTATCATTCACTTACTACAAATGAGAAGTGGGGAAAGCAGATTAAAAAGAAAGCAACTTCAGGACTGAAAAGATGGCAGCGGAGTAGGCAAACTCACAGACGCCCAGCTCTCACCACCAAACTGGAATACAAATCAATTTAGGAAAAATCAACATGAAAAACCAACTCTGAACTACAAGAACAGCTCTCAAAAAGCAAGGAGCAAAGAAGAAGCCACAAAAAACCTGGTAGGGAGCGCCTGAATCTCCCCTGCTTACAGGAATGGAGGGGGGGGGGGAGGCTGAGAGCCCAGAGGGGATCTCACACAAGGGAAAAGGGGAGAAACTACTGCTCACAGCCACTTGCCTGGCGACCAGAGAGTGAGGTGTTGAAAAGACCAGATTATCTCCCAAGTGGAAAGGACAGGGAGAGGGACAGACTGTGAGGGGCTAGGAATGCAGGAGATGAACTAAAAAAGCTGACTCATCCGTGCTGGAGGCGGCCATAGCTGGGGGAGGGACTGAACCTTTCACAAAACAGAGCTGAATTGCTTCCGGATCAGAGATCGCTGGACATCTATCCAGCTCCAATCAGTGCAACAAGACACAGCTGAAAACAAGAAGTGGGGAGGAGGGGCAGTAACTCAGGTCTCCATGGAGATCTGAGATACACCTCCCCCTACTAAAGCTGAGAAAACACCCTGCCCCCAGAGAGATTAATTGGCTAAAGAGGCCTTCAGAGTCTCAGGTTACACCCAACACATTCCTGGATACAGTTTCAAGGAAGCCCCCTGCTGAGATCAGTAAAATCAGTAAAAAGACTATCATCTGTTAAGAAAACAAACAAATCAAGACTCCAAAGCTGCCCAAATCCGAAAGTGGATTACAGATAACAGCTGATACCACCCCAAGAAGACCTAGAAATAACTGAAAACTGGAGACAGACAACACCAAGCATAGACTCAACCAACTCTACAAATAAAAAACCCAAAAACAATGAGAAAACAAAGAAGTGCAATCCAGATGAAACCACAAGAGACACCTTCAAAAGATGAACTGAGTGATATGGAAATAATCAAACTTCCAGATGCGGAGTTCAAAATAATGATTGTAAGGATGCTTAGGGATCTTAGAACAGTGGATGGTCATTATGAACACCTAAATAAAGAAATAGCAAGTATAAAAAAGAATCAGTCAGAGATGACAAATACAATATCAGAAATAAAGACCACAATGGAAGGAATTAAAAACAGGATAGATAGAGCTGAGGATCGAATCAGCGAGTTGGAGGACAACTGGAATGAAGGCATGAAAGCAGAGAAGAAAAGAGAAAAGAGACTCAAAAAAGTCAGAGGAAACCCTTAGAGAGCTCTGTGACAACATGAAGAGAAATAACATCCGCATCATAGGGGTTCCTGAAGAAGAAGAAAAAGAACAAGGGATAGAGAATTTGTTCAATCATATCATAGCTGAAAACTTTCCTAAATTAATGCAAGAGAAACTCTCACAAGTCCAAGAAGCACAGAGGACTCCATTAAAGAGAAACCCAAAGAAACCTACACCAAGACACATCATAATTAAAATACCAAAGCTAAGCGATAAAGAGAAAATATTAAAAGCTGCAAGAGAAAAAAAAGTTATCACCTACAAAGGAGCCCCCATAAGGATGACATCCAACTTCTCAACAGAAACACTTGAGGCCAGAAGGGAATGGCAAGAAATATTCAAAGTAATGCAGAACAAGAACCTACAACCAAGACTACTTTATCCAGCAAGGCTATCATTTTAAATCGAAGGAGAAATAAAAAGCTTCCCAGACAAAAAACAACTCAAGGAATTCATTACAACCAAACCAATGCTGCAGGAAATGTTAAGGGGACTGTTATAAACAGATCAAAGTGGGAAAAGAATATAGCAAAAAAGGAATACACCCTTAAAGAAGAAAATGGCAATAAACAACTTCATATCAATAATAACCTTAAACGTAAATGGATTAAATGATCCAATCAAAAGACATAGGGTAGCTGCGTGGATAAGAAAACAGGACCCATACATATGCTGTCTACAAGAGACAAACCTTAGAACAAAAGATACACATAGATTGAAGGTAAAAGGATGGAAAAAAAATTTCATGCAAATGGAAATGAAAAAAAAGCTGGGGTAGCAATATTTATATCAGACAAATTGGACTTTAAAACAAAGGATATAGTAAGAGATAAAGAAGGCCACTACATAATGATAAAGGGAGTAATCCAACAGGAAGATATAACTATTATAAATATCTATGCACCTAATATAGGAGCACCCAAATATATAAAGCAGACTTTGATGGATTTAAAGGGCGAGATCAACAGCAATACTATAATAGTAGGGGATTTCAATACCCCACTAACATCACTAGATAGATCCTCAAGAAAGACAATTAACAAAGAAACAGCAGACTTATTGTAAACACTAAATCAACTCGATTTAATAGATATCTTCAGACCCTTTCACCCTAAAGCAGCAGAATATACATTCTTTTCAAGTTCTCATGGTACATTCTCTAGGATAGACCACATGTTAGGGCACAAAAGTGCTCTCAACAAATTTAAGAAGACTGAAATCATATCAAGCACTTTCTTCGATCACAATGGCATGAAACTAGAAATGAACCACAACAGAAAAGCTCAAAAATTCTCAAACACATGGAAACTAAATAGCAGGTTGTTAAATAATGAATGGATTAAGAATGAGATCAAAGAAGAAATAAAAAAATTTCTAGAAACGAATGACAATGAGCATACAACAACTCAAAATTTATGGGACACAGCAAAAGCAGTACTGAGAGGGAAGTTCATAGCACTACAGGCACACTTTCAGAAGCTAGAAAAAGCTCAAATAAAAAACTTAACCCTGCATCTAAAAGAATTAGAAAAAGAACAGCAAGTAAAACCCAAATGTAGTAGAAGGAAGGAAATAATAAAGGTCAGAGCAGAAATAAATGACATAGAGGCTAAAGAAACAATACAGAGGATCAATGAAAGTAGGAGCTGGTTCTTTGAAAAGGTAAACAAGATTGATGAACCTTTAACTAGACTCACCAAGAAAAAGAGAGAGAGGACTCAAATAAATAAAATTAGAAATAAGAGAGGAGAAATAACAACTGACACAACAGAAATACAAAATACTGTAAGAAAATACTACGAAGAACTGTATGCCAAAAACTAGACAACCTATATGAAATGGACAAATTACTTTTTTTTTAAAATAAATTTTTATTAATGTTAATGGGATAATATTAATAAATCAGGGTACATATATTCAAAGAAAACATGTCTAGGTTATCTTGTCATTAAATTATGTTGCAGGGCCCTGGCCGGTTGGCTCAGTGTTGGAGCGTCGGCCTGGCGTGCAGAAGTCCCGGGTTCGATTCCCTGCCAGGGCACACAGGAGAGGCGCCCATCTGCTTCTCCACTCCTTCCCCTCTCCTTCCTCTCTGTCTCTTCCCCTCCCGCAGCAAGGATCCATTGGAGCAAAGATGGCCCAGGCGCTGGGGATGGTTCCTTGGCCTCTGCCCCAGGCGCTGGAGTGGCTCTGGTTGCAACAGAGCAACCGCCCTGGAGGGGCAGAGCATCGCCCCCTGGTGGGCATGCCGGGTGGATTCCGGTCGGGCGCATGCGGGAGTCTGTCTGACTGTTTCTCCCCGTTTCCAGCTTCAGAAAAATACAAAAAAAAAAAAAATTATGTTGCATACCCCTCGCCCAGAGTCAGATTGTCCTCTATCACCCTCTATCTAGTTTTCTTTGTGCCCCTCCCCCTCCCCTTAACCCTCTTCCTCCTTCCCTCCCACGTCCTCCCTACCCCCACCCCTGGTAACCACCACACTCTTGTCCATGTCTCTTAGTCTTGTTTTTATGTTCCACCAATGTATGGAATCATGTAGTTCTTGTTTTTTTTTTTTTATTTACTTATTTCACTCCTTATAATGTTATCAAGATCCCACCATTTTGCTGTAAATGATCTGATGTCATCATTTCTTTTGGCTGAGTAGTATTCCATAGTGTATATGTACCACATCTTCTTTATCCAGTCTTCTATTGAAGGGCTTTTTGGTTGTTTCCATGTCTTGGCCACTGTGAACAGTGCTGCAATGAATATGGGGCTACATGTGTCTTTACGTATCAATGTTTCTGAGGTTTTGGGGTATATACCCAGTAGAGGGATTGCTGGGTATAAGGTAGTTCTATTTTCAGTTTTCTGAGGAACCACCATACTTTCCTCCATAATGGTTGTACTACTTTACAGTCCCACCAACAGTGGATGAGAGTTCCCTTTTCTCCACAGCCTCTCCAACATTTGCTATTACCCGTCTTGTTGATAATAGCTAATCTAACAGGTGTGAGGTGGTATCTCATTGTAGTTTTGATTTGCATTTCTCTAATAACTAATGAAGATGAGCATCTTTTCATATATCTGTTGGCCATTTGTATTTCTTCCTGGGAGAAGTGTCTGTTCATGTCCTCTTCCCATTTTTTTTATTGGATTGTTTGTTTGTTTGTTTGTTGTTGAGTTTTATGAGTTCTTTGTATATTTTGGATATTAGGCCCTTATCTGAGCTGTTCTTTGAAAATAACATTTCCCATTTAGTTGGCTGTCTGTTTATTTTGATATCAGTTTCTCTTGCTGAGCAAAAACTTTTTATTCTGATGTAGTCCCATTCATTTATCTTTGCCTTCACTTCTCTTGCCATTGGAGTCAAGTTCATAAAATGTTCTTTAAATCCCAGGTCCATGAGTTTAGTACCTATGTTTTCTTCTATGTACTTTATTGTTTCAGGTCTTATATTTAGGTCTTTGATCCATTTTGAATTAATTTTAGTACACGGGGACAAGCTGTAGTCGAGTTTCATTCTTTTGCATGTGGCTTTCCAGTTTTCCCAACACCATTTGTTGAAGAGGCTTTCTTTTTTCCATTGTGTGTTGTTGGCTCCTTTATCAAAGATTATTTGACCATATATATGTGGTTTTATTTCTGGACTTTCTATTCTGTTCCATTGGTCTGAGTGTCTATTTTTTCTGCCAATACCATGCTGTTTTGATTATCGTGGCCCTATAATATAGTTTAAAGTCAGGTATTGTAATACCCCCAGCTTCATTCTTTTTCCTTAGGATTGCTTTGGCTATTCGGGGTTTTTTATAGTTCCATATAAATCTGATGATTTTTTGTTCCATTTCTCTAAAAAATCTCATAGGAATTTTGATGGGAATTGCATTAAATTTATATATTGCTTTGGGTAATATGGCCATTTTAATTATATTTATTCTTCCTATCCAAGAACAAGGAATATTTTTCCATCTCATTGTGTCTTTTTCTATTTCTCTTAACAATGCTTTGTAGTTTTCATTATATAGGTCCTTTACATTCTTTGTTATGTTTATTCCTAGGTATTTTATTTTTTTTGTTGCAATTGTGAAGGGGATTATTTTTTTGAGTTCATTTTCTAATATTTCATTGTTGGCATATAGAAAGGCTATGGACTTTTGTATGTTAAATTTGTATCCTGCGACCTTACTGTATTGGTTTATTGTTTCTAGTAATCTTTTTGTGGAGTCCTTCGGGTTTTCGATGTATAGGATCATATCATCAGCAAAAAGTGATACCTTTACTTCTTCTTTTCCAATATGGATGCCTTTTATTTCTTTCTCTTCTCTGATTGCTCTGGCCAGAACTTCTAGTACCACGTTAAATAAGAGTGGAGAGAGTGGACAACCCTGTCTTGTTCCTGATTTAAGGTGGAAAGTCCTCAGTTTTATGCCATTTAATATGATGTTGGCTGAGGGTTTATCATATATGGCCTTTATCATGTTGAGATATTTTCCTTCTATACCCATTTTGTTGAGAGTCTTAAACATAAAATTGTGTTGTATTTTATCAAAAGCCTTTTCTGCATCTATTGATAAGATCTTGTGGTTTTTGTTCTTTGTTTTGTTGATATGGTGTATTACGTTAACCGTTTTACGTATGTTGAACCATCCTTGAGATTCTGGGATGAATCCCACTTGATCATGATGTATTATTTTTTAATATGTTGTTGTATTCGATTTGCCAGTATTTTGTTTAGTATTTTAGCATCTGTATTCATTAGAGATATTGGTCTGTAGTTTTCTTTCTTTGTGCCATCCTTGCCAGGTTTCGGTATGAGGGTTATGTTGGCCTCATAAAATGTGTTTGGAAGTATTGCTTCTTCTTCAATTTTTTGGAAGACTTTCAGTAGAATAGGAACCAAGTCTTCTTTGAATGTTTGATAGAATTCACTAGTATAACCGTCTGGGCCTGGACTTTTATTTTTGGGGAGGTTTTTAATAGTTTTTTCTATTTCCTCCCTGCTGATTGGTCTGTTTAGGCTTTCTGCTTCTTCATGACTCAGTCTAGGAAGGTTGTATTGTTCTAGGAATTTATCCATTTCTTCTAGATTGTTGTATTTGGTGGCATATAGTTTTTCAGAGTATTCTACAATAATTCTTTATATCTATGATGTCTGTGGTGATTTCTCCTCTTTAATTTTGATTTTATTTATTTGAGTTCTGTGCCTTTTTTCCTTGGCGAGTCTTGCCAAGGGTTTGTCAATTTTGTTGATCTTTTCAAAGAACCAGCTCCTTGTTTTTTTTTTATTTTTATTATTATTATTATTTTTTTTTCATTTTTCTGAAGCTGGAAACGGGGAGAGACAGTCAGACAGACTCCCGCATGCACCCGACCGGGATCCACCCGGCACGCCCACCATGGGGCGACGCTCTGCCCACCAGGGGGCGATGCTCTGCCCATCCGGGGCGTTGCCATATTGCGACCAGAGCCACTCTAGCGCCTGGGGCAGAGGCCACAGAGCCATCCCCAGTGCCCGGGCCATCTTTGCTCCAATGGAGCCTTGGCTGCGGGAGGGGAAGAGAGAGGCAGAGAGGAAAGTGCGGCGGAGGGGTGGAGAAGCAAATGGGCGCTTCTCCTGTGTGCCCTGGCCGGGAATCGAACCCGGGTCCTCCGCACGCTAGGCCGACGCTCTACCGCTGAGCCAACCGGCCAGGGCAACCAGCTCCTTGTTTTATTGATTTTTTCTGTAGTTTTTCTGTTCTCTATTTTGTTTATTTCTGCTTTAATTTTTATTATCTCCTTTCTTTGGGTGGTTTTGGGTTGTCTTTGTTCTTCTTTTTCTAGTTCCTTAAGGTGTGAAGTTAAGTGGTTTACTTGGGCTCTCTTGTTTGTTCATATAGGCCTGAAGTGATATGAACTTTCCTCTTATTACTGTTTTTGCTGTATCCCAGAGATTCTGATATAAGAATTGTCATTTTCATTTGTCTGTATATATCTTTTGATCTCTGCGCTTATTTTTTCTTTGACCCATTCATTTTTTAGAAGTATGTTGTTTAGTTTCCACATTTTTGTGGGTTTTTCCCCCTCTTTTTTGCAGTTGAATTCTAGTTTCAAGGCTTTATGATTAGAGAATATGCTTGGTACAATTTCAATTTTTCTAAATTTGGTGATATTGTCTTTGTGGCCCAACATATGGTCAATTCTTGAGAATGTACCATGTACACTAGAGAAAAATGTATACTCTGTCGCTTTGGGATGAAGTGTCCTTTAGATGTCTATCATATCCAGGTGTTCTAGTATTTTGTTTAAGGCCAATATATCTTTGTTGATTCTCTGTTTAGATGACCGATCTAGAGCCGTCAGCGGTGTATTGAGGTCACCAAGTATGATTGTATTTTTGTCAGTTTTTGTTTTAAGGTCAATAAGTAGCTGTCTTATATATTTTGGTGCTCCTTGGTTTGGTGCATATATATTAAGGATTGTTATGTCTTCTTGATTCAGTGTCCCCTTAATCATTATGAAATGACCATATTTGTCTCTGAGTACTTTTTCTGTCTTGTAGTCAGCATTATTAGATATGAGTATTGCTACACCTGCTTTTTTTGGGGTGTTGTTTGCTTGGAGTATTGTTTTCCAGCCTTTCACTTTGAATTTGTTTTTATCCTTGTTGCTTAGATGTGTTTCTTGTATGCAGCATACAGTTGGATTTTCTTTTTTAATCCATTCTGCTACTCTGTGTCTTTTTATTGGTAAGTTTAATCCATTTAAATTTAGTGTAATTATTGACACTTGTGGGTTCCCTATTGCCATTTTATAAATTGCTTTCTGTTAGTTTTGTATCTTGTTTGATTCTTCTCTTTTGTTTTTCTATCATTTGTTTTTGTTTGTTTGTATTCCATACTTCTTTCCTCTGTTGCTACCTTTTTTTAAGTCAAGTGTTTTTGTGGTGTTTTTTTCAAGGGTGGTTACCATTAAGTAATGAAAAGGGTACCTACCATATTCATTGTAGTACCCTATCTTATGAGTATTTCTGCGCTTCATCGTCCTTTGCTACTGTTAATCTCCATCCTCTCCCCTCCTTTTTATCTTTTGTTGTCACAGTATAAATTTGGTTTTATTGTGTTCTTGGTGGAGCTGTTACTTGTGGTTTTGTTTTGTTTTGTTCTTTGAATCTGGTTGGAAAACCCCCTTTAGTATTTCCTGGAGTAGGTCTTTCTGATGATAAATTTCCTCATCTTTTCTGTATTTGTGAATGTTTTTGTATCTCCTTCGTACTTGAAGGATAGCTTTGATGGGTATAATATTCTTGGCTGAAAGTTCCTCTCTTTCAGGGCTTTAAATATTGGGGTCTACTCTCTTCTAGCTTGTAGAGTTTCTGCTGAGAAATCTGATGATAATCTAATAGGCCTTCCTTTATGTGTTGTACTCTTCTTTTCCCTGGCTGCCTTGAGAATTTTTTCTTTGTCATTGGTTTGTGCCATCTTCATTATGATGTGCCTTGGAGCAGGTTTGTTGGGTTTAAGAAAACTCGGTGTTCTGTTTGCTTCTTGAATTGAGGCTTTAGTTCTTTCCACAGGCTTGGGAAGTTCTCGTCTATTATTTGTTTGAGTATATTCTCCATTCCATTTTCTTTCTCTTCTCCCTCTGATATACCTATTATTCTTATGTTATTCTTTCTGATGGAGTCAGACAATTCCTGTAGGGCTTTCTCATTTTTTAAAATTTTTGAGTCTCTTTCTTCTTCTCTCTGTTGTGCCTCAAGTTGCTTGTCTTCTATTTCACTAATTCTACCTTCTATCTGGGCTGTTCTATTAGCTAAGCTTGTTACCTCATTTTTCAGCTCATGAATTGAGTTTTTCATTTCTGTTTGATTTGTTTTTATAGTTTCAATTTCCTTGGTAATATATTCTTTGTGATCGTTGAGTTGTTTTCTGAGCTCCCTAAATTGCCTTTCTGTGTTTTCTTGTATATCTCTGAGTATTTTTAGGATTTCTATTTTAAATTCTCTGTTATTTAGCTCCAAGGTTTCCAATATGTTAAATTTTTTCTCCATAGATTTTTCCACATCTATTTGTGTTACCTCTCTATCTTTTGTATCCATAATATTTGATTTCCTTTTTCTTATTGGCATCTGAGGGTGGTCTTGTTGATAGCACTAATTAGAATTAATAAAGAATAAAAAGTAAAAAAAAAATTTTTTTTTGGGAAAAGAAAAAAAAAAGGAAAAAAGAAAAAAAAAGGAAAAAAGAAAAACACCCCACAAAAAAAAACCAGTAATAATTTATTATTTCCCCCTTTTTTCTTTCTTCTCTTCCCCTCCTCTCCCCTCCTTAGGGAAATATCGTGATGACCTGTGAATTATATTATCCTAAATGGAACAAAAACTGCCTATAACATAGGGCCTGATTTGGGGTGAAGAGTTCAAGGGGCAAAAAAGGGAGTAGGGACCTACTAAATGCAAAAAAAGGAGAAAACCTTAGACAAGTATAAAATGATTTTCTTTTAAGTGATGGTCGACTAAGAGATATAATGAGAGGGATAAGAGGGAAACAGAAAAAAGGAGAAAAAAATAATAATTAAAGAAGAAAAAAAATAAAAAAATAAGTAAAAGTCTGTTGTATTAAGTGGAGCAAAGACTAAATACAATGGAGACCTTGGGTTGGGAGGAATGCTAATGAGTTAAAAAGCAAAGTAAAAAGTACCCAAAATGCCACAAAAACAAACAAAAAAACCCCAAAACAAAAGCAAAAAAACCCCCCAAAAACCTTGAGTCCCAAATTAAATAATTTGTTCATGATTGAGGATTGAATGGGAGAAAAGTAAAAGGAGAAAAGAAGAAACAAATAGAAAGGGAGAAATAAGAAAAAGAGAAAAACAAAGGAAGAAAAAAAGGAAAAGAAAAAAAACAAAAGGGGAGAGAGTGAGAGTTAAGGGTTTTGGAGTGTAACCCTAAAGGAGAGTAAGGACGAAGAAAAGAAATGAAATGTAACACTCATGGGTAGTGTAGTTCAAGACAAGGGAAGAATAAGATGGGCAGAGTATAAAAAGACCGAGGTGGACAAAATAGTAATAATAATAATAAAGGCAATAAGATAGAAGAAACAAACAACAACAAAAAAATCGTGGAACAAGTTATAAAGTCTGTGGATTTTTCTTGATTTTGAGAGGTTAACTTCTTCCTTTTTCTTTTCTCTCCCTCTTCCTGGTCAGTGACTCTGTACCCCAGGCTCTGCCCCTGTGTCACGCTTAGGTAGGAATTTTCAGTTGATGGGTTTCTATGGCAATGTCATATAATTGGCTTTAGTCTCGTTGGTAGTCAAGGCTTGTTGGCATTTGCAGGGTCCAACAATGAGAGAGTTTGCTTTCCCAGAGCCTCTCTCCTAGTCTCCATTTCCTGAATTAGCAGCCTGGTGATCCAGCTATGAGGCTGCCACTGCTTCTGCCTGGGGAGTAAGAGGCTCAAAGAGCTGGGAAATCCCCACTCTATCCCCACTCAGCGCAAGGCTCTGGGTAAGGCTCTGGCAGTCAGAGCCTCCAGCGTAATCAGGCGGGGCTGGGAGCCAATTGTTGTCAAGGTGACTTTCAATAAGCCTCTAGGCCTGTTCAGCGCCTAGCATTCAGTTGGACCACTCAACCCAGGCTTTCCACACTTTGTAGCCTGTTTTGGCTGGGAAGAAGAGGCACTAGTCGCTGCTTGCTGTATAGATCTTAACATCTGCCAAGTCCCTCTTGTTAGCGTATATCCCTGAATATGAAGGCTCTGTCAATCAGAAGTTTCCCCTGCCCCTTTAGAGAGAGGCACTAAAAAATATCACGCCTCTTGTCTTGGATCGCTGAACTGAGAGAGATCTTATCAATTAGAGCCCCGTGGGTGCGCAGATTTCGTGGGTTAAGCTAATTTCAGTGATTGGATCCGAATCTGTGCTCCAGAAAGTATTTCACGCTGCCCGCGCGCCCCTCCCCCAACGCTTGATTGTTAGCTTGAATGGCTGGGTGAGGTGCCCCGCCCACGGAGAGAAGCTCCGGAATAGGGAAGATAGCTTTGGCGCCCTTCCTGCTTGCTTTGCCGCTGGCGGCTGGGTTGCACTGGGCACGCAGGAGAATGGGGCACTCTGGGTGTGCGGGTGAGTGGGGTGCTCTGGGCTCATGGGTGAGTGGGACATTCAGGGCACGCTAGCAAATGGGGTGCTCTGGGCACGCCGGTGGCTGGGGACGCTCGCTCGCAGTGTGCAGGCCGCTGGGGACGCTCGCGGCGCAAGGGAGCTCGCTCTGTGACCGGACCACGGCACGGTGGCGCGCGCGGTTTCTCACGGCATGCCGGCGGCTGCTCGCAGCGCTCAGGCTGTTCCTCCCCGAGTGTGGGCAGGCAGTTGCACGCATGGGTTGACTCACCACAGGCACACTCCCTCCTCGGCTTGAATGAACGTCCGTGTGGTAGTTAGCTTCCTCCACACCCTCAGCTCTATCCCGTCTCTCAGATTCAAGTGATAACAGCCCTTTCGCCTTCAGTGTGTGTGGAACTCTGGAATGCTCCGAGCATAAATTTTTCTGTTTCTAGTTGATAAATTTGTTGAGATTTTGGGGAGATCTGTCGTATGCGCTGCTCACGGTGCCATTTCCGTGACGTCACTCCTCGACAAATTCCTTGAAACATACAATCTTCCAAAAATCAATCTGGAAGAATCAGAAAACGTAAACAGACTGATTACAACAAATGAGATAGAAACAATTATCAAAAAACTCCCAACAAAGAAAAGTCTGGGGCCCGATGGCTTCACAACAGAATTCTACCAAATATTCAAAGAAGAACTAACTCCTATCCTTCTCAAACTATTTCAAAAAATTCAAGAGGAAGGAAGACTTCCAAGCTCCTTTTATGAGACAAGCATAATTCTGATTCCAAAACCAGGCAAAGACAACACAAAGAAAGAAAATTATAGGCCAATATCTCTGATGAATATAGATGCTAAAATCCTCAACAAAATATTAGCAAACCGGATCCAACAATATATGGAAAAAAATCATACACCATGATCAAATGGGATTTATTCTGGGGAGGCAAGGCTATTACAATATTCGTAAATCAATCAATGTGATTCATCACATAAACAAAAAGAAGGAGAAAAACCATATGATAATTTCAATAGATGCAGAAAAAGCATTTGATAAAATCCAGCACCCATTCATGATCAAAACTCTCAGCAAAGTGGGAAAACAGGAAACATACCTCAACATGATAAAAGCCATCTATGAGAAACCCACAGCCAACATCATACTCAATGGGCAAAAATTAAAAGCAATCCCCTTAAGATCAGGAACAAGGCAGGGGTGCCCCCTTTCACCACTCTTATTTAACATGGTCCTGGAAGTCCTGGCCACAGCAATCAGACAAGAAGAAGAAATAAAAGGCATTCAAGTTGGAAAAGAAGAAGTAAAACTATCATTATTTGCAGATGATATGATATTGTATTAATATATAGAAAACCCTAAAGTCTCAATCAAAAAGCTACTGGACCTGATAAATGAATTCAGCAAAGTGGCAGGATATAAAATCAATACTCAGAAACCAGAGGCATTTTTATACGCCAACAATGAACAGTCAGAAAGAGAAATTAAGGAAACAATCTCCTTCACAATTACAACCAAAAAAATAAAGTACCTAGGAGTAAACTTAACCAAGGAGACTAAAGATTTGTACTCAGAAAATTACAAAGCATTGATAAAAGAAATCAAGGAAGATACAAACAAGTGGAAGCATATACCGTGCTCATGGTTAGGAAGAATAAACATCATTAAAATGTCTATTTTACCCAAAACAATCTATAAATTCAATGCAATACCAATTAAAATACCAATGACATACTTCAAAGATATAGACCACATATTCCAAAAGTTTACATGGAACCAAAAGAGAACACGAATAGTCTCAGCAATCTTAAAAAAGAAGAATAAAGTGAGAGGTATCACACTTCCTGATATCAAGTTATACTACAAGGCCATTGTACTCAAAACAGCCTGGTACTGGCATAAGAACAGGCATATAGATCAATGGAACAGAACAGAGAACACAGAAATAAACCCACAGTTCTATGGACAACTGATATTTGACAAAGGAGGTAAGGAAATACAATGGAGTAAAGACAGCCTCTTTAACAAATGGTGTTGGGAAAATTGGACAGCTACCTGCAAAATAATAAAACTAGATCACCAGCTTACACCACTCACAAAAATAAACTCAAAATGGATAAAAGACTTAAATGTAGGTCGTGAAACCATAAGCATCTTAGAAGAAAACATAGGCAGTAAGCTATCTGACATCTCTCGGAGAAATATATTTGCTGATTTATCTCCACGGGGAAGTGAAATAAAAGACAGGATAAACAAATGGGACTATATATCAAACTAAAAAGATTTTGCACAGCTAAAGACAACAAGAACAGAATAAAAAGACAAACTACAATGGGAGAACATATTTGACAATACGTCTGATAAGGGGTTAATAACCAAAAATTATAAAGAACTTGTAAATCTCAACACCAGGAAGACAAACAATCCAATCCAAAAATGGGCAAAAGAGATGAATATACACTTCTCCAAAGAGGACATACAGATGGCCAATAGGCATATAAAAAAATGCTCAACATCATTAATCATTAGAGAAATGCAAATTAAAACCACAATGAGATATCACCTCACACCAGCCAGAGTGGCGCTCATCAACAAAACAACACAGAATAAGTGCTGGCGAGGATGTGAAGAAAAGGGAACCCCCCTGCACTGCTGGTGGGAATGCAGACTGGTGCAGCCACTGTGAAAAACAGTATGGAGATTTCTCAAAAAACTGAAAATGGAACTGCCTTTTGACCCAGCTATCCCACTTTTAGGAATATACCCCAAGGACACCATAGAACGGCTCCAAAAGGAGAAATGCACCCCCATGTTTGTGGCAGCATTGTTCACAATAGCAAAGATCTGGAAACAGACCAAGTGTCTGTCAGAGGACGAGTGGATTAAAAAGCTTTGGTACATATATACTATGGAATACTACTCAGCCATAAGAAATGATGACATAGGATCATTTACAATAACATGGATGGACCTTGATAACATTATACAGAGTGAAATAAGTAAATCAGAAAAAAACTAAGAACTATATGAATCCATACATAGAAGGGACATAAAAATGAGACTCAGAGACATGAACAAGAATGGGATGGCAAAGGGGGGGGGGACGGGGAGGGGATATGGGGCGAATAAGGAGATAGGGGTTGGGGGAGGGGAGGGGCACAAGAAAACCAGATAGAAGGTGACAGAAGACAATTTAACTTTGGGGGAGGGGTACACAGCACAATCAAATGTCAAAATAATCTAGAGATGTTTTCTTTCAACATATGTACCCTGATTTATCAATGTCACTGCATTAAATTTAATAAATAAATTAAAAAAAAAAAGCAACTTCAAGTGACTCTGTTTTTTTGGGTGTTTTTTTTTTAATTGTTTTGACCAAAATTTAAAAAAATTTTTTTATTTATTCATCTTTAGAGAGGAGAGAGAAGGAGAGAGAGAGAGAGGAGAGAGAGACAGAGAGAGAGAAGGGGGAGGAGCTGAAAGCATCAACTCCCATATGTGCCTTGACCAGGCAAGCCCAGGGTTTCGAACCGGCGACCTCAGCATTTCCAGGTTGACGCTTTATCCACTGAGCCACCACAGGTCAGGCTGTTTGTTTTTTGTTTTGTTTTGTTTTGTTTTTTTTTGTTTTTTACAGAGTCAAAGAGAGGGACAGATAGGGACAAACAAGAAGGGAGAGAGATGAGAAGCATCAATTCTTCGTTGTGGCACCTTAGTTGTTCATTGATTGCTTTCTCATATGTGTCTTGACTGGGGGCTACAGCAATGCAAGTGACCCCTAGTACCTTGGGCTCATGCTGGCAACCTTGGCCTTCAAGCCAGCGACCTTTGGGCTCAAGCCAGTGACCGTAGAGTCATGTCCATGATCCCACACTCAAGCCTGCCACTTGTGCTCAAGCTGGTGAGCCTGCGCTCAAGGTGGATGAGTCTGCATTCAAGCCGGTGACCTCGGGGTTTCGAACCTGGGTCCTCCATTTCCCAATTCAGTGCTCTATCCACTGTGCCACTGGCTGGTCAGGCCAAATGACAGTTCTTATAAAAAAAAAAAGTATATTTTGGCTAAAGACAGAAAAGGAACCTCCTTATTCCTTCTTTTTAAAATTGAACTACAATTGATATATAACATTATATTAGTTTTAGTTATGCAACACCATGATTCGATATTTGTACAAATGCAAAATGATCACTGCAATAAGTCTGGTTAACATCTGTTACCTTACATCATCTGTTACCAGGATTTCGAACTGGCGACCTCAGCATTTCCAGGTCGACGCTTTATCCACTGTGCTACCACAGGTCAGGCTGTTTGGTTTTTTTTTAGTTTTTTTTTTACAGAGTCAAAGAGAGGGGCAGATAGGGACAAACATAGTTTACACAATTACATAGTTACACAATTTTCTTCCTTCTTTTAAAAAATATTTATTGGGCCCTGGCCGGTTGGCTCAGTGGTAGAGCGTCGGCCTGGCGTGCAGAAGTCCCGGGTTCGATTACCGGCCAGGGCACACAGGAGAGGCGTCCATCTGCTTCTCCACCCCTCCCCCTCTCCTTCCTCTCTGTCTCTCTCTTCCCCTCCTGCAGCCAAGGCTCCATTGGAGCAAAGATGGCCTGGGCGCTGGGGATGGCTCCTTGGCCTCTGCCCCAGGCACTAGAGTGGCTCTGGTCGCGGCAGAGAGATGCCCCGGAGGGGCAGAGCATCGCCCCCTGGTGGACGTGCCGGGTGGATCCCGGTCGGGCGCATGCGGGAGTCTGACTGTCTCTCCCCGTTTCCAGCTTCAGAAAAATACAAATATATATATATATATATATATATATATATATATATATATATATATATATATATATATATATTTATTGAACGTTTACTCTGTGCACAGCACCGTGGGTTACAAAAAACATGTTAAGATGCCATTAAGGAGCTTAAGATTTTTTAACATAGGAAAAGTTAAACAGTATATAGCAAGTAAATTGATGATATAGATAAATGTGATTTTTAAGTTCAGAAAAGAGAGATAAGTCTTTAGACTCCAAGTTTAGAAATCCATCATCAACATTGTCACTATCATCATCATATCACCCACCCTTTACTGAGAACCTCCCAAAGGCCAAGTGCTGTGATGTCTCATTTAGTCTTCAGTTCCATTCCATGAGATAATTACAGATTCTCTTTTTTACATATAGAAGAATTTTCATTCCCAAGGTTTAGAATTGAGTAATTTATCAAGTTTACGCAGCTACAATGAAGTAGGAGGATTAACTCTGGATTCTTAATCACTGTTTTATGCCCTGAATTATCACTCTAATCCATAAGCAAAATCAGATAAGGTGTCTCTACTTTTACAATAGATCCTGAATCCTTTCATTCTCACCCATTCACAACTAACACCCTGCCTGTGCCTCTATCATCCCAAGCCTGGTCTGGTGCTTCTGACTGCTAGCTGGAACCTCTACTTCTACTTGTGCTTTTTATAATCTACTCTTCAAACAGCAGTCAGAGTGAAACTTTAAAAAGACATTACCCTCTTCCTCAAAGCTCTCCAATGGCTTCCCATCATACTTAGCATAAGCTCTAATGTAATCTTTTAAGGTCTGCTGGGTCTTTTTGTCTTTAGCTTCTAGCTCTTTCCTTTTTACTTCAATCCAGCAGTACAAACTTCTTGCCATTGTTTCAACACTCCAAGAATGTCTGTGTTAGGTTCGGGGAGGTGTGCTGTGGCTGCCAGAGTCTAACTCTTGGAGGAGAAGGAACAGGGAAATGCTGACAGGGTCCCTGTGAGGCCGAGAACAAAGAGATCAGCACAAAGCTGGGCAAACATCCTGCATTCTATTGGTCAGAGACCCTTATCAGAAGTTTATGTTTGAAATTTGCCACTGAGCTAAACCCCTCCCCTGTTGCTATGCTGTGCGCGACCCCCCTAGCGAATAGCGAACTGCCACATCTGCTTCTGTATAATGCTTGCTCACTTAGGATATATAAGGACCTAGTAAGCGCCAGGCGTGACTCTCATTTGCAGCCCCTTGTGGATATGATGTCTCCGGATGCCTTGAGAGTTCGTCCCTGCGCAGGTTAAACTTGGCCAATAAAGTTAGATCCAAACCCCTGAAAGTCTCCGATGTTTGTTCTCGCGCTTGGTGAATGCAACAGCCTGCACCTCAGAGCCTTTGCCTCCAGCTGTAGTCTTACCATCCAGACAACCACAGAACTCATTCTCACTTTAATCACATTTCTGCACAAAGAAAACCTACTCACAGAGGTCTCTTCTGTTGTATGTGATGATGAAATTCTGAAGCAACCCATGTGTTCATCAAGATGAGAATGAATGAGAAAATATGGTACATGCATATGATGAAATACTGAGAATCAAGAAGAAATAGAGAACTAGTTCTCCAAACAGCAACAGGGAAGAAGCAAGAAAACATGCTGTTTTGTGGAAAACGTAGGAAAAAAGAAATAGCATATCATTTATGCAAATTAAAACCACATGACAAAACACTGCACATCCTGTGAGGATATATACTTGCTTGAGGGCATATTATATATGGAGAGGAGGAAGGAAATAAGAGATTGAGTCAGGAAGAAAGGCCTTCCCTGAACACTCTATTGAAACAGTTCCCTTGCTAACCTCAATCTCCAAGTGTCAATTCCCATGACATTGACTACTGTATTTGTTGTTTATTGCTTTGCCTCTTCATTTAGAATATAAATTGCAATAGGACAGGCTTTTTGGTTTACCAGAGTATCTTTTGTGTCTAGATCAGTGCTTAGCACATAGTAAGTGTTAAATATTCATGAATGGGAAAATATATCCTGCTCTAACTGTCTTAGGAAAGGAGAGATTCAGATCTCCTTTTTACAGATGAGGAAAATGAGATGAAGTCACTTGTACCAAATAAAGGATCTGGCAAGGTGAAGGGCCAAAGTTTTAATGCAGATTTCTGATTTCAAGTCCTGTGCTGTTTCCATTATATCACAGCAATCTTCCTAAAATCTTATGAAAACACCTCACATATTTAATAGAACAGTTAGCTATATACTATATTCAATCTATAGAAGTATCATTAAGGGGTGAATTATTTCCTGGGAATTTAGCTGTGTTGTTAAAATGTTACAGAAAACATTTAAAAATATAACACTTGCAAATACAAGCACATCAGGGATTCTTCCCCAAACATTATTGAAAAAGTTATTACTTATCTAAGAGGTGGGAAAATAACCTTTCTAAGCTGACTTGCATTTGATCACTGACATTTTAAAATCCTTGATATTTTGATCTTTTTCCATGTAAATCACAGTTTCCTGGTTTATGGTATTTTAAATAAGAAAAGGTTGATAACAGCTCTTGATTAAGATCAGAGCATACTTTGAAGTAATCATACTGTTACAAAAAAAAATATCGTGCCTGGGAGAATGATGCAGAGGAGGTCTTAAATTATGAACAAAGAAGTAAATGCAGGATATATTTGCCTTTGAGCATAGATATTTATAAGGTTCAAAGGATTACAATTTTTGGAAGCATTATTCTTCAGCTCTCCTTTCTTCATCATTTATGTAGTTTGTAAATTTTCCACAGGTTCTTCTAATGAGCCCAAAGCTCTCCCAATGGCTACACTGAATGTCACAGTAGATCCAGGAATAATAAGCCAACTGAATAGTTGATTGACAGCCAGAACTCGAATCTGCAGGAACATTTCTTAAAATTCAAAAATTTCAGACTTTTAATTTAATAATTCTAAGTGATCTGTTTCTACACAGATGCTTATTTCTGACTTTGTGTATAAATAGTCATATGATTTGGATGTGATGTTTCTTTCTCCCTTAATGCTGACAGGTCACTGTTGACATCAAAGATGAAAATGATGAAGCGCCTGTCTGCATACCCTCTCTATATAAGGCGGTCATTTTTGACAATGTTGTTGCTGGGACAAATGTCAATGGCTTCAAACTAAATTGCCATGACAGAGATTCACAAGATTTTGAAATGCGCTTTGAGACAGTTTCTGGTGAATAATTTTATTATTTCTTTTAATCATGTGCATATGTTAAATTGATATTAGTTATACCCTCTTGGACATGATATACCCTTAGAAATAACTATGTATATAAGGTGAAGCTATTTCATATCTATGGCAATAAGTTTCATTAAGGGAGTCTTTTCACTTCTACACATCCAATCTAATCCTTCTTGTGGAACTATCAGTGATAATGATACTTGACAATGAAGAAACTTTGAAACTGCATGAGGAACACTGAAGGTTAAGCGGTAAGGAACTAAGTCTACTGTCCTTGGTGCTGGCTGAAAACAGCAGCCACCTTTCCATGGGATGGTAAGACATTTTCTCTAGGACAGATGTTTTCAACTGTATTACTATTGGGTTCACAAAGATCCATATCATCTTGTGATATATGGAAGAAACTTATTGGAGACTAAATATGACTAAAACTATATAAGACAGAAATGGATCTTATATTCATAGAAGTCATTATTCATTAAACTAGTAGTAATATCAACAATTATAAAAATTATAAAGTATGTAAAGTTCTACTAAGAAAAATTATTGAGTACCATGAGACCGTATAACAAAGAGAAATACCTAAAGTATGGAGGCAGACCTGTTGTCATGTATTTGAAAGAATAGGAGTGTACACATTTATAAACACCTTGCTAGTTAATTATCAGGACTGGTTCAATGTCTGTTTCTCTTGCTAGATCAGTGGTTCTCAACCTGTGGGTCGCGACCCCACCCACAGGTTGAGAACCGCTGTGCTAGATGATAGTGGGGGACTATGTGCTTGTTGTTTACACAGTGTCTTCAGGGCTGTTGAGACCGGACTTGAAACTTAGTAGGGGCTCAATAGATATTTGTGGCCCGACTGGCACATAGACTAAGCTAAAGGTAGAAATAAAATCTCTCTAAGTGGGAGATAAAAGAAGGTGAAGCAATTAAGGTGGAATAATTTGATAATAACCTAATGTTTGTTGACCTTATATGGAGATCAGACTCATGATCCTAACCTTTAAAACATTTTTTTTCTAACCAACTGGATTTATCACTTACTAGATTTCAATTTATTATAAACTTTGTTAGATGTAGAAATTCATAGGCTAGAAATTTTATTTATTTACATCTATTGTCTTTCACAAGCTACATATGTCTGCTGAGAAGACCTTTTAACAACACATCATAAAATAATTATAATTTTTAAATTATCCCATTTAAAGGAAATGAGAACCATCATTTTGGATTTGACCCAAGTCGAGGTTCAAATACTCCAAAATTAATTGTGAAGAATCCTTTTAACTTTGACTCTGGAGCTGACATGCAGAGGCAGTGCCACCTCGTGGTGCATGTAATTGATGACAACCTGAAATACGGCAAAGCCACCACGCCCAGGACGGGCACTGCTATTATAGATATTTATGTCTCAAGAGCCAATGTGCCACCTCTTCCAACCATCAATGCTGAAGTAAAGAGTTATGGAATTTAATTGGGTCTCTGTGTGGGAAATGTTCTCTCGTAAATTCCAGCTTCCTCTTGAAAGGCTAAAGGCTGTAAGGGCATCCCTTCACCAAGATACCTTTCCACTTGCTCACTGCCCCACCATCCACTAGGCCACTTTTGAGAGTGTGCATCTGTGAGTATAAACTGTGAGTATAAACCATGGGGGAGAGAGAAGTTGTGACAGTTGCAGGTGGAGCATAGAGGAGCTCCAAGGAACTAATTCTGTGTGAATGGTTTGAAAGTCCTGCTCACCAGAAAGGTCCACAAGGCAGTGATATCAGTCAGTTAAAAATGTCCAGAAATGGGCACTTTTAAACATTATTCTATAGTGATCATAGTCACGAGCACTTACCATGTGCCACACATTGGGCTACATGGCTTATATTCATCATTTCATCTAATGTTTGGTCCAATTCTGTGAAATTTAACAGACCAGTTAGTATTTTGTTATTTCAAAACTTGATAAGCAAAGCATCTTCAGGATTCCAGAATGGCTTCTGAGTCAGCCAAGGGTAGAATCTGTTCAGGAGACAGTATCTTTTATTGTCCCCTAGCCTTTAAAACAGTCTTCTTTTTCTTTTTCTTTTATAACATGGATGATAAATTTTTCCACTAGAATATTTGATTTTCAGCAACACACTGTTCTCTCATGCTGCGCAAAGGGTTCTGTCCTTTGTAGAGTAGATAATGGAGGCAGACAAGCCTGAAAAGTCTGATGCCGTCTAGTCTACCCCCTTGATTTTTACGGATGAGAAAACTGGAGTCAAGAGAAGAAATATTTTTGTTCAGGTTCGCCGAGCAGTCTTTGCAGTCATTGAATACAGTTCAAGTCTTCAGATCCTTAAACTGGTGCCTTCTGTGGGCTTGGGTGTTCTCAGTATCGCCTGTGGTATTTACAAAAACTCATATATCTTAGTCAGTTCCCCACTGTCTGTATAGGACCACGGCTCTATACTGATGCTACTATTTGTAAACAGATGCTCTCTGGAAGCGTAAACTACTGCTCTATTTGCTTTGAAATAATATTTCTCTTCCAGCAAAGAAAAGGCCTGACCATTGTGTACACAGCCATCAACACATATACTTCCAGTGACTGGTACATTCCTTTCATCCTCACTCTGCTGGCTGTTTTCTCTGCTGGCTTGGTCTCCTGGGTGTGTTTCCTGCTTTGGAGATATGGAAACACTATGGAGTGCTGTCAGAGGATGACCAAGGAAGTCTCCAAGGCCAAACCCAAGTATGTGATTTTTCTTTTTAAGCTTCTGATGCAAAGAGTTGAAATCAGGTTAAGGTTTGATTTTTCCCTGAGACCTTCTGCCTACATGCTTTGGAGGGGCACAGAGGAAAGTGCTGGGTGGTTCCCTTCACCATGGCTGCAAACCCGCTCTGTCTTTACAAAACAACAACATATCCTCGGGTTCTACCTTAGAACATCTGAGACAGATTTTCTGTAAGGATATTTTAAATAATCAATTTGTAACAGACAAAGCAAAACAATTCTCCATATTATTTTGAGCCAAGCAGTTCACAGGTAGGTGTTTGAAACCTCTGGGACTAGCCAAGAGACAGGTGATAAATCCAGGCACCCTCTCCACACGTGTTTTGAATTTGTGTGACATTCGGCAGAGGCCAAAGAAATGGAGAGAAAATGCAGATGCTTTTATCACCATCCAAAAGTAGTTCTTCAAAGAACAAGTAGAATAGCACGGCCTCAAAAGTACAGTTGATTATGAGTTTTTATGAACTAAGAGATAATTTATGACTCAGTGATGAAAGATGGTGATGGTTAATAAGATCAGTTTATTATTCACCATACAACATTAAAAAAAAATTAGGAGTGAGAGTTGTGATCATAGTCATGTGCTGCAAAAACTGAGTGGTTTTTTTTTGCCATGTGGTAGCATAATGAAGCTTATATTTTGTTAAATTTTCTTTTTATACAGGAGAATACAGTATATTGCAGGTAAGATACAGATTGCTAATTGTCACATCATTTTTATGAATTATGTGATTTCAAAAAGCCACTCATCAGATACCTTACATTTATGTATATATTTATTTATTTATTTATTTAACAGGAGATAGAAATCAAACAGAAAAGATTGTCATGGAAAACAGAAATAAGAAACCAGAAGTACTAACAGTAAGTTCATTTTTATAATTTTTATGATCCCACTATGATAGAAGATGTAGGACTACATTTCCTCTGTAATTGTTCAATTAAAAGTTCCTTCACATAAACATATGGTAAACCTACTCAGGCATTGTAGAAAGGAAATAGAATTATTTCAATTTGTCTGTTTCTGTTGAGTGTCTGTGTATTACAAAACTAGGATTTCTGATCTTGTTTTGATCAATAGGTCAAAATCTGCAAATATTGTAAGTATATTAAAAAAACAATAACAAAAATAAACAACTCTAGACAAGTGGAAATGCAGCATTATCTACCATTACTTAAAAATGCTATCTAGATTTAAAAATAGGTTATATATGTGAAAAACTGAGTAGGTCCTTCAACCCTGGAGTTTCTTAGAAGATGGTAAAATCTACACCCTAGAGTACTGAAATCTTGAAACTGGCTGATGCTCTTTGTAAAGCCAGTAGCCACAGCCACCATCACAGATGCCTGGCCAACGCAGGTTTGCATTTGATTCAGACAGACAATAATGAAACAATAGAGCCAAGAACGGTGGGCCATTAGCTTTAATTCTAGCTTGCACCCAGCAGGCAAGAAATACACACAGTGGGAAAACACCTCCCTTTCCATTCAGGGCTCCCAAAGCCACTGACTTTTCCGAGTTTCCTAGAATCAAAGGTTTGTATCTCACCAGCCTTATTCACCTCTCTTCCCCATCTCCTTCTCTTTGCACAAACTCTGTACAAACTGGCTCTCCATCAGCACTCCACCATCTTGGCTGCTTCTCCTCATCTCCACATGGCCTTTCTCTGCTTTCCTCCAGCATGGGCTCCTCTGCCCCACTTTATAGTGTAAAAATCAAAACCTTTAATCCAATATACAAACAAGGAAGTCTCTGATACAAAGCCACTTATCTGAGGCATAATGGGATTCCTCATGAGAGTGCACCACCCACATCATGAACAGTCAGGGGTGTGGGGAAAAGCTTAGTCTTAAAACTAAGCCTTAGGCTATAACCACCCTGCCTGCTTACAGCCTGTCCCCCACACTCAATGCAAACTATAAGCAAGCAAACCTATATCATATTTACAAACTTATTTGACCCACACTCTTTCATTAAAACAACTCATGTAAACAACTGTACAAGGGTAAAGGCTGTTCCAGGAAATATAAATGTGGAGCAGAATAAGAAAAGGCATTTTTAGTCTCCATTTCCCTTTTCACTCTCTACCTGCTGCCCCTTAACAACGGACATTTCTATCTGCATCCTGAATGACTGTGATGTTGTTTCAGGAGCCGGCTCTCTCTCAATGCTCCCTTCCCTTGCCTCTCCTCTCATGAAACTGATGGTGGCCAATCACCTGTATTGATGTGCTAGGGCTCCAAAACAAACTAGCACAGATTGGGTGGCTTAAACAACAGACATTCATTTTCCTCCAGTTCTAGAGGTGAGGAGTCTCAGGGGAAGCGTTGGCAGGCTGGGTTTCTTCTGAGGTCCCTCTCCTGGGCTTGCACAGGGCTGCCTTCTTTCTGTGTACTTACATGGTTGCTCCTCATTTGTTCTGTGTCCTCATCTCCTGTTCTTATCATGACACCAGTCGTATTTGATTGAACACACCCATATGACCTCATTTTACCTTAATCACCTATTTACAGCCTTATCGTTAAATATCATCACATCCTGAAGTACTGAGGGTTAGGGCTTCAACATATGAAATTTGAGGGTATACAATTCAGCTCCTAACACTTCCATCTAAGATAAGAGACTTTACATCAAGAAAAAGATCTGAACTGTTGTGTGGGCTGGGGCTTGGGTGAGGCTTGGGCTGGGCTGGGGTTGGGGCGGGGTGGGGGGCTGGGGTGGGGCTGGAGTGGGGGAGCTGGGCAGGGGCTGGGGCTGAGGTGGGGATGGGGCGGGGCTGGGGCTGGTGTGGGGGGTGGGGCGGGGCTGGAGTGGGGGAGCTGGGGCAGGGGCTGGGGAGGAGCTGGGGCTGAGGCGGGGCTGGGGCTGAGGTGGGGATGGGGCTGGGCTGGGGCTGGTGTGGGGGGGGGCGGGGCTGGGGCTGAGCTGGGGCTGGCATGGGGCGGGGCTGGGGCTGGGGCAGGGCTGTGGAGGGGGGCTGAGGCGGGGGTGGGCGGGCTGGGAGGAGACAATAATGGCAGGAAAGTTTTGAACCCAGGCCGCTAGCCCTCTACGTTAGAAAAATGAGCCTGACCTGTGGTGGCGCAGTGGATAAAGCGTCGACCTGGAAATGCTGAGGTTGCCGGTTCGAAACCCTGGGCTTGCCTGGTCAAGGCACATATGGGAGTTGATGCTTCCAGCTCCTCCCCCTTCTCTCTCTGTCTCTCTCTCCTCTCTCTCCCTCTCTGTCTCTCTCTCTCTCCCTCTCTCTCTCCTCTCTAAAAGTGAATAAATAAAAAAAAAAAAAAAAGAAAAGAAAAATGAAGTAATGTATAAGAAGTCACCTGTTCAAAGTATTCCACACATGTCCAAATTAATTTTATCAAGCTGAAGTTATTGCTATTATTTTTTGTTTTTCAGAAGGAAATCATGATGTATGAAACCATTTTTGATGGAGAAGCTATTGACCCAGGTACGTGCTGCATCATCTTTTCAGTGAAGTCCACGTTACCCACTTCGATGCTAAGCTGTGTGAATAAATCACTTATTCATTACTAGAAAGCCCGGCAGTCATACGAAATGACTGCTGTTCTAGATATTATAAATTGTAATTAAAATGATTTGTGCAAAGGTGTCTGCTAATTCAAACTGAATTACCCAGGGCAGGCAGCGAGGACGCCCCTTTGCTTACTGCCCCACGGGCTTTCCCTCTTCTACTTGCTTAATTGCTTAAAGTAGAGTGCAATGAAGGAAACCACTGGCGGTACATTTCTTAAGAGCCACCACTAGCTCAATAAATAAAGGTGATTTAAATAATAAAATGTTAATTCACATGTCAAAGATCTCTTTGTACACAACATTTCTTGTGTAGATCTTTCCATCATTTTTAAGCTCGCCTTGCAGAGGACCATCAATTATTTTTAACTTTACTTCCGTTCTTTCACGAACTCTTGAACAGGCAACATAAAATCGACCATGTCCAAATGCAGGCTCAGGTAAAAAAATGCCAACACGCTTAAGCGTTTGGCCCTGAGACTTATTGATGGTCATAGCAAAGGCAAGTTTTACAGGAAATTGTCTACGTCTCAATTGAAACGGCAACCCTGTTTGAGATGGAGCCAAATCAATTCTTGGAATGACATGTATTTCACCTTTAGAGGAGCCAGTCAAAGACTTAGCTATTATGACATTATTTTTCAATTGGAGAACCTCTAGTCTTGTACCACTGCAAAGACCCGTTCTGGTGTTAAGATTTCTTAACAGCATAATAATTGCTCCAATCTTTAACCTCAATTTGTGAGATGGCATGCCAGAAGGCGGGACTATTTGAATGCCGTGGCAACTTCACCCCATTGGCTAGTACAGTTATGCAAGCAACGAATAAGCTATCGGCGACAAACAGACACTTAAGCCGCATATAATAAAGATGCTGTGCATAATGTGACTGTCCTAAAGCAAACCATTAAAGGCTGGGCAGGTAAAATAAATGCTGAAAGGGGCCATGTAAGACAGTTCAGTTATCAATGGTAATTGAGGCTTGAAAGACATGGCTATTTCTGGATTCCATCAAATTATGACCACATTGGGATAGGCCTGGAGTTGCCAGAATTCTTGACACTTAAAAAGTGTTACATAAAGATAGAGGGTGACGGAGGACGATCTCTCTTTGGGTGATGGGTATGCAACAGAACTAAATGACAAGATAACCTGGAAATGTTTTCTTTGAATATATGTACCCTGATTTATTGATGTCACCCCATTAAAATAAAAATTTATTTATAAAAAAAAAACCAGATAGAAGGTGATGGAAGACAATTTGACTTTGAGTGAGGGGTATGCAACATAATCAAATGTCAAAATATTCTGGAGATATTTTCTCTGAACATATGTACTCTGATTTATCAATGTCACCACATTAAAATTAATAAAAAAAGTAATAAAAAATTAAATTAAAAAAAGAAAAAGAAAAAAAAGTGTTACATAAAATCTAAGTGTTATGTGAAATCTAAGTTCCATGAAATCTAAGGGTCACACAAAATCTAAAGTGTTACATGAAATCTGGCCCTGGCCTTTTGGCTCAGTGGTAGAGCGTCGGCCTGGCGTGCAGGAGTCCCGGATTCGATTCCTGGCCAGGGCACACAGGAGAAGTGCCCATCTGCTTCTCCAACCCTCCCCCTCTCCTTCCTCTCTGTCTTTCTCTTCCCCTCCTGCAGCCAAGGCTCCATTGGAGCAAAGTTGGCCCAGGTGCTGAGGATGGCTCTGTGGCCTCTGCCCCAGGCGCTAGAATGGCTCTGATTGCAACAGAGTGACTCTCCAGATGAACAGAGCATCGCCCCCTGGTGGGCATGCCAGGTGGATCCCAGTCGGGCGCATGCAGAAGTCTGTCTGACTGCCTCCCCGTTTCCAACTTCAGAAAAATACAAAAAAAAAAAAAAAAAAAGAAAAAGAAATCTGCCCATTGTTAAATGTAGGTTAGTAATTGACTTAAAACAAGCTTTGTGGTGCAGGCCAAATAAAACACATTTTTCCTCCTGTTTCCTTTTGTTGTGTAAACTACCCCAAGATTTCCTGGCTTAGAACAACAACCATTTCATTAGATCTCAAAATGTTTTGGGTCAAAAATTTGTGCAAGTATCACCTGGGCAAATCATTGCTTTTCTCTATTGAAAGGAACTTCAGTGATATTCGGTGGCGGCCGATCTGGTCTGGTGGGTCCAAAGTGGCTTAATCATATGCCTGACAATGTGGTGGGGATAATTGCATGGATGAGCTCAAATGGGTCCCACTTACTCTTTAAAAAATTTAAAAATATTTTTTTATTACAGTTGGCATTCAATATTACTTTATATTAGTTTTGGGTGTACTGCATAGTGGTTAGACAATTATAGAATTTTCAAAGTGATCCCCCAATAATTCAAGTACCCACCTGACATCATACATATAAAATTCTAAAAAATTTTAGAATGTGTATTTAATAAATACCTATTTAGCATGCTTATTCAAAGCACATTATAATTTTAACCTATTTAAATTTTTATTGGGTTAAATATATATAAAATAAAATTTACTATTTTAACTATTTTTAATTGTATACTTCTATGGCATTAAACACATTTACGTTACAGCAATTACCTGCTCCTAGCTCCAGAATTTCCCACCTTCCCAAACCATGTTTCTGTACCCATGAAACACTACTGCTCATTTCCTCCTTCCCTCTGCCCCTGAAAACCACCTTCTCTGTATCCATGAAACACTACTGCTCATTTCCTCCTTCCTTCTGCCCCTGAAAACCACCTTCTCTGTACCCATGAAACACTACTGCTCATTTTCTCCTTCCCTCTGCCCCTGAAAACCACCTTCTATTTTCCATCTCTGTGAATTTGACTACTTACTTGATTACTTTAGGTACTTCCTATAAGTGGAATCATATAATGTTTCTCCTCCAATGATGGCTTTATTCTACTAGGCATAACCTCTTCAAGGTTCATCCATGTGGTAGCATGTGCCAGAATTTCCTTTCTTTATAAGGCTGAGTAATGTTCCCTTTTCAGTGTTTACCACACTCTGTTTATTCATTCATCCGGCAGTGGACATGTGGACTATTTCCACCTCTTGGCTATCAATGCTGCAATATCACCTATTTAATTTTAATATTATTTCCTTGTACTGAAAAGCTTTATATTTGACTATGCAGTTGCAGACTTATGACAAGATCTTATTAGGACACTTTTAATATCTAATCATAGCAAATATTTGTTGAATTCTTACTATGGTACATCATTTGAAGGGCAATTTAAAAATAGTTTGACATGTTCTTTCTTTAAATGTTTGATTTTAAACTAATTACAGATTGACAAAGAATTGCAAAAATTGTACAAAGAGGTACTCTGTACCTATCACCTAGCTTCCCCCAAAGGTAACATTGTTCCTATCTACAGCACCAAACCAGAACATTGACATTGGTCAATGAACTGGATTATAGATTTTACTAAGATTTGACCAGTTTGGGCATGCACTAATTTCTTTATATGTCTGTGTGAATAGTTCTACGACATTTAACCCTTTGAGTAGTGAGTTTTTTCATGCTTGCTGACTCCCAGGAGTGAGGTTTGTTTTTTTTTCAAAAAATAAAATCAGTTCCAGTTACAGTTCTATGAACTTAAAATCATGTTTGTTGATAACTAATTTATGGAAACAAGAAGAACATACATTTGCCTTTTTAATTTTATTTTTTTAATTATTTTTATTTATTTATTTTAGAGAATAGAGATGAGAGAGAGAGAGAGAGAGAGAGAGAGAGAGAGAGAAGGAGAGAGGAGCAGGAAGTATCAACTCCCATATGCTTGACCAGGCAAGCCCAGGGTTTTGAACCAGCGACCTCAGCATTCCAGGTCGACGCTTGATATACTGCACCACCACAGGTCAGGCACATTTGCCTTTTTTAAATGTTGCCTTACACATTTTATTTTTAAAATAAAAATTTTTGTTACAATCTTACTCTGGATGGTCAGTAAGGCGTGAGGATGTACATGAATGTTCATAGTCCTCTAAAGGGTTAATTACCAGTATAGATTCCTGTGACCACTACCATGGTCAAGATTCAAACCCACTTCTTCACCACAAAAGAGCTCTCTAATGGGCAATTTTTAGTTCATGTTAAATCACATACAGCTTCTAGTTTTTCCTTTGGTAACAGAGCAAGCTTGGAAAGATAACTTGTCACTATGCTGGCGATGTAGCAAATATTCGATAAACACTTTGTGAGATCAGCAAATGCTTTGTGAGGTCATCATAATTTGCTTTCTCTGTGTTTTGTGTTCTCCCCACAGTGTCCGGGAATGTGTATGAATACAATAGCAGGACAGGCACAAGAAAGTGGAAGAAGCCCCCCAGGCACCAGGAGGCGCCCTTGGCAAACATGCCCTCCCTTCCAGAGTCCCACTCTTCTGAGGAGTCCACATCCGTAAAAATTCCCATGCAGAAATAGCATTTTCCTGTGTCTCTGAATAATTTATTTCTTTTTTGGTGTATGTCACTCTCAGGAATTTTTCTTGGCTATCTAAAATTGAACTGTAGATGTGAGGTCAACTGCTTTGTTTATTTGTTTATAGCTCTCTATGATCTTCCAGTTCAAGGTGTCTGGGTGAGGGCAGCAGGACTGGTTGACCCTGAGTCTCTTAAAATGCTTTGCTGAAAACTAGAGGCTAAATTGATAATGTTCATTGTCCGCCTTTGCCCAGTGGAGGGTGTGCTTGTTACACCTGGAGACTTTGTTTTATTCACTCCAGTAGCCCCAGCACATGCTTGGCACACAGTGGGGACTCCATACATATTTGATAAATAAATGAATTTGAATATATAAATTTAGATCTCTCTTCTTTAATTCAAATTGCTTATTACTCCTATAATGCATGAAACAGAAATGGGAATTATTTTTAGAGAACATTTTTGATTTCCAGTCATAAAAAAGGAATTCTTTTCAGCATTTTTAAACAGCACAAATGATCTTCCTTTTACTTTGCTCTCTGTAACACTATGGAGAATGAACCTTGGAAACTTTAATTATTATTAAAGATGACTTGCCAAGGAAATGTAGGCATCTCACCTTTTGAGAGCTTTGTACTTAGGTATATTTTAATTTTTTTAAAATTTAAAAAAAATTTTTTTTTTTTTGTATTTTTCTGAAGCTGGAAACGGGGAGAGACAGACAGACTCCCGCATGCGCTGCCCACCAGGGGCGACGCTCTGCCCACCAGGGGGCGACGCTCTGCCGCAACCAGAGCCACTCCAGCACCTGGGGCAGAGGCCAAGGAGCCATCCCCAGCGCCCAGGCCATCTTTGCTCCAATGGAGCCTTGGCTGCGGGAGGGGAAGAGAGAGACAGAGAGGAAGAAAGGGGGGGGGGTGGAGAAGCAAATGGGCGCTTCTCCTATGTGCCCTGGCCGGGAATTGAACCTGGTTCCTCCGCATGCCAGGCCAATGCTCTACCGCTGAGCCAACCGGCCAGGGCCTGTACTTAGGTAAATTTTAAATACACATGAGCTCTCTGGTGACTTCCCTGCTTGGGCATCAGAAGACACAGGATAGCAGGACACCGGAGAGGTCTTGGTGATAAAGTCTAAATTCATGTTTAACCCAAAATAGAGTTCAACTTTTTTTAAACTATATCTTATTCAAAGTAAAACACGCTATGAGCCATGAATGTGAGTCAGAGGATAATGGGTGATCAGAATGCCTTGATATGCACCCTCCTTCGCATGTGTGCAGAGGGTTTCTTTGCGGTCCTGGGACAACTCATCCCCCAGGAAGAGAGACCATCTAAACATGAACAGGCTCATTTTAAATTTTGAAATTTTGTCTAGCTAAGATGGGTCAGTCCTCATGGGGCATTACGGTGTGGAGGACATCAGTGGGTTTTAGGTCTGGAGCCTGCACAGGCTGAAGTTCGGTTTTCTTCTAGACTACCTGTACAATACATACAATGGTCTCTGCCTCATTTCTATCTTATAATTGAGATTCTACATGTGGCAGTGCTTTATAAACCATAGGCATTATCTAAGTGTAAAAAAGGGTTAGTTTCATTAGGTCAAAACTGGCTTGTGAGAGAGCAGTGGCTTTGGAACATGGAGAGGGTCACTCCTCGATTTTAAGCCAGCCGTTGTTGGAATTGGCTGGTAATTAGCTTCACAACTTTTGGGAAAGGAGTGTACTGTGTTGTTCCAGATGGCATGATAATTCTTCACCAGGGGAGAGACTAAAGATTGGGAAAATGCTCTTACCTCTCTAGAAAGACTCCCACTAGACCAATTACAGTAAGATGGATGTAGACATGTGGGTCTCCATCTGCCACCACTTGAGCTTTAAAAAAAAGAAACCCAAAGCATTCATAAACTTCCTTCTCAAAATCTGCCTGTGCTGAAACCAATAAAAATTGGTGAGTTGTGTTAGCTTTCCTTTGTTTAGTTTTTTTTTTTTTTACAGAGACAGAGAGAGGGATAGACGGGGACAGACAGACAAGAATGGAGAGATGAGAAGCATCAATCATCAGTTTTTCGTTTTGACACCTTAGTTGTTCATTGATTGCTTTCTCATATGTGCCTTGACCATGGGCCTTCAGCAGACCGAGTAACCCCTTGCTTGAGCCAGTGACCTTAGGTCCAAGCTGGTGAGCTTTGCTCAAACCAGATGAGCCGCGCTCAAGCTGGCTACCTTGGAGTCTCGAACCTGGGTCCTCCGCATCCCAGTCCAACACTCTATCCACTACACCACTGCCTGGTCAGGCTGTTTAGCTGTTTTGAGTTTCAGTTTCAGATCTGGATAAGAGAGAATGTATGCATTGCAGACTACAGGGAGTTTGGAAGGAAGCTAAAGAGGGCTGCACTCAGGAGCAAGATCTGGAAATCAACCTCTTTTTTGGTTCATAATCAATTTGCCTTCAAACTCTAGATGCTCTTTTCCACTTTCCCACAGGGCCTCAATTAAATAATAATGACTGTGTTCATTTTCTGAGGCTGCCGTCAGGAAAGAACACAGACTTGGTGGCTTAAACAACAGCAAATATTCTCTCACAGTTTGGGAGCTAGGATCCTCAAATGAAACTTCGGCAGGACCACGCTCTCTCGGGAGGCTTGTGGGGAGAAGCTGTTTCTGGCCTTCTGCAGGTCTGGTGGCTGCCCTCATATAGCTGGCATGTGGCTACTTCCCTCTCATTTCTGTCTTTAGGTCACTTTCTCTTTGAGGTGTCTGTCAATTTCCCTCTACCTCACTCCTATAGGGATGTCTGTTATTGGATACAGGAACCCCCTGGGTGAGACAGGAGACATCGCCTCATTTCAAGTGCCTTAACTGCTGCAAACCCATTTTTCCCTACTAAGATCATGTTCACAGGTTCTAGGAATCAAGACACAAACATATCTTTTTTGAGGGTCACCCATTCTACAAACTATAATGATTTTAAAAGTCTTTTAAATGGGTTATAAATTAATACTATCTTTCTGGAGAATAATATGATGTTTTAGTTTGTTTATCAAGGCCCTGGCCAATTTGATCAGTGGTACAGTGTCAGCCCGGTGGGTGGAAGTCATGGGTTCGGTTCCTGGGTTTGATTCCTGGTCAGGGCACAGGAGAAGTGACCATCTGCTTCTTCACCGCTCTCCCCCCCCCTTTCCTCTCCCATAGTCATGGCTCAAATGGTTCAAGCAAAGTTGGCCCTGGGCACTGAGGATGGCTCCATGGCCTCACCTCAGGCACTAAAATAGCTCAGTTGCTGAGCAATGGAGCAGTGAGTGGCCCAGATGGTCAGAGCATCACCTGGTATGAGAATTGTGAGTGGATCCAAGTCGGGGCACATGCAGGAGTCTGTCTCTGCCTCCCTGCCTCTCACTTAATTAAACAAATACATTTATTGAGTGCCTAATATGTGTCAGGAATGTATTAAGGCCTTTAATCAATAAAAATATAAGGGTAAATGCATTCTTGACCTGGTAAATTCCTTGCTTGAAATGTCCCTGTAGATAGGAAAACACAAAAGATCTATGAGATTCTTTTTTTAGATGGTTCCTCATGGTAGCATTGCTAGAGAAAAACAAGTGGAATAAAATCAAAGTGTCTATTTAAAAAAGGGGTCAGCTGGAAAATTATATCATGTTCATATTGTACTCTAAGATTTTTTAAAATTAAGCCCACATCAATATGCAAGATGTATTAAGTGATCAACAATATTGTAAACTACAGAATTTAATTAATATAAATAAAGACAAACATCTATAGAGATATACATGTTGGTACAGGTATAAACTTGAGGGGCAATGGGCAGTCGCAGGGAACTCAATAGCTACTACCTTGTACAGACATTCTGGGGAAGGGTATGCAGAGGATGAAGGCAGATATTTTTACTTTTCCTATCAATGTTTATGAACAATTGAATTTTCCAAACTTGTACATGTTATTTTTACTTTTTGGTAATGTTATCTGGTGATGAGACTTTGGTACATTTATTACTTTTTAAATACTTTATTCTGAAATTTTGTGAGAAGACTGAGGCTTTTCTTTCAAATTAATTTGAAATTAGGTTTAGTTCTGTCTATTGCTTGGGGTATTTTCTTCCTTAATTTGTGTAATTATTGTTGCTTTTCATCTGTCTCTTTTTCTCCTTTTGCAATTGATTGTTCTCATGTTAGTTCTTCCGGACTTAGTAGCTAAATCTCTTATCCTTTCCTCTCATGACTTCTAATTATTTCTCTGCTCTTAGAGATTTCTTTCACTTGATATTCTGGGTCACTAATCTTAGTCTCACCAGAGATTGCCCTCAATTATTATATCTCATCTACTGATTTTTTTTTCTTTCTTTCTTTCTTTTTTTTTTTTTTTTTTTGTATTTTTCTGAAGTTGGAAACAGGGAGGCAGTCAGACAGACTCCCTCATGCGCCCAACTGGGATCCACCTGGCGTGCCCACCAGGGGGCGATGCTCTGCCCATCTGGGGCGTTGCTCTGTTGCAACCAGGGCCATTCTAGCACCTGAGGCCATGGAGCCATCCTCAGCATCCGGGCCAACTTTGCTCCAATGGAGCCTCTGCTGTGGGAGGGGAAGAGACAGACAGAGAGGAAGGAGAGGGGGAGGGGTGGAGAAGCAGATGGGTGCTTCTCTTGTGTGCCCTGGCCGGGAATCAAACCTGGGACTTCTGCACACCAGGCCGACACTCTACCACCGAGCCAACCAGCCAGGGCCTCTCATCTACTGATTTTTAAGTTTTAAGATCATAGTTTTAGTTGCAGGCAGGTGTGTGTGTGTTGGGGTGTTTTGCTCTGTTAGGCTCTCGGGCCCCTTGGACTGCTTGTCTTTTCTTTTTCTTCTTCTTTTTTTTTTTTTTTTGTCAGCTTTGGGCCGAGGTGGAGTTGCTATAGACCTTTTGGAGGCAATGAGGGCCTCTCCCTGTGTGGGCTGACGATGACGGGACAGCAGAGGACATCATGGGCTCCCTTGTGAGGACAGGGCTTTGCTGGTCATCTCTGTTTCAGGGACAAAGGAGACTTACCCAATCCTTTTGGTGCTTCCAATCATCCCTGTGGGCCAGTGAGACATGGCATCTCCTTATTGGCTAGTGTCTCGTCTCTCTGGCCGTGGGGAGAGGTCCTGAGAGCTTGATCTCCAGGAGTGAGACCCAGATCCATGCATCAGGGCTCTCTGATGCTGGTCCTACCGTCTCTTCTGGTGCAGAGGGGGAAAAGCTTGGCAAGCCGTCAATCACTTTCTCCATGCCTAATCTGTGTACTGCCTGGAGCTACCCCGGCCAGCTGAGAGAAGCATGAATCTAGCCTAGCTGAGCAGAACAGCCCAGCAAGGCAGCCCCGTTCAGTCAACCTTCCCCTGACACTCACACATATGAACTCCAGTAATAAACACTTGTTTCACGAAGCCTCCGGTTTGTTATACAGCAAAACCTGATACCAGAAAACAGGTGGGATGCTGTCCTTTCATATTTAATAACACAGACACAAAAATGTTATTTAAAAAATTGAGACCCAAGGAAATATTGAAAAGGTGAAAAAGAAAGAGCTGATATAAATTTCATTAAGATGAATTTGTAGAACCTCAGTTAAAAGAATCACTGAACTGTCTTTTGCTTGATGACGGGAACTGTGATCTATTTCAAGTTTCATTTTATAGTGCCTGGCCCAACAGAAGGACCAGCAAACATTTATTAAATAAATCACTTTCAAAATATTCCTAGACAAATCTTTATCTGTGGGCTAATTGAAAGAATTTCCTTTGTCCCGCCCGGATAGCCCGGTTGGTTAGAGCAGTGGTCCCCAACCCCTGGGCTATGGACCGGTACTGGTCCGTGGGCCATTTGGTACCGGTCTGCAGAGAAAGAATAAATAACTTATATTATTTCTGTTTTATTTATATTTAAGTCTGAACGATGTTTTATTTTTTAAAAATGACCAGATTCCTTCTGTTACATCTGTCTAAGACTCACTCTTGACGCTTGTCTTGGTCACGTGATACATTTATCCGTCCTACCCTAAAGGCCGGTCTGTGAAAATATTTTCTGACAATAAAACTGGTCCGTGGCCCATAAAAGGTTGGGACCACTGGGTTAGAGCACTGTCCCAATACACAGAGGTTGCCAGTTTGACCTGCTGTCAGGGCACATACAAGAACAGACTAATGGGCCCAGGCCGGTTGGCTCAGTGGTACAGCGTCGGCCTGGCGTGCAAGGGGTCCCGGGTTCAATTCCCGGCCAGGGCACACAGGAGAAGCACCCATCTGCCTCTCCACCCCTCCCCCTCTCCTTCCTCTCTGTCTCTCTCTTCCCCTCCCGCAGCGAGGCTCCATTGGAGCAAAGATGGCCCGGGCGCTGGGGATGGCTCCTCAGCCTCTGCCCCAGGCGCTGGAGTGGCTCTGGTCGCAACAGAGCGACGCCCCAGAGGGGCAGAGCATCGCCCCCTGGTGGGCAGAGCTTCGCCCACTGGTGGGTGTTGGTGGGTGTGCCGGGTGGATCCCGGTCGGGCGCATGCGGGAGTCTGTCTGTCTCTCCCCGTTTCCAGCTTCGGAAAAATACAAAAAAAAAAAAAAAAAAAAAAAAGAACAGACTAATGTTCCTGTCTCTCTCTCTCTTCCTCCCTCCCTTCCTCTCTTCCTAAAAGAAAAATTTAAAAAATATATTAAAAAAGAATTTCCTTACAGTGTTTCCAGTGTTGATTCTGGTCTGCTTAAATACCTTACAACAAGAACTTCATTACCTACCAGGCAGCTCTTTCCACTGTCAAACAACAATCATCAGAATCATTTTATTGAAGAAGAAGAACATCTGGTTGACAGTATGAAATCTGAGCTAAATAATTCAGAAATACGGTTTCTCCTTATTAAGAAAGCCCAATGGATGAAGCAAGCATATTTCCACCTTCTGATGAAGAAGCTCCCATGGCCCTGGCCAGATAGCTCGTGTGGTTATCATTCTGAAGCGCAGAGGTTGTCAGTTTGATCCCCGGTCAGGGCACATACAGGAACAGATCTATGTTCCTGTCTCTCTCTCCTTCTTTCCCTTCCTCTCTCTTTCTCTCTCTAAAATCAATATAATTAATATTAAAAAAGGAAAATAAAAGAAGACACTTCTCTGGACCAGAGTGTCTGCAGAATCGCTTCCATTCAGCATTGTTACCTTATCTTTCAACCTGCTCCAAGAGCACACCACTTAGTCCGTAATAAATGATTTACTCTGGTTATATAAAGCAAAATGATCCCTTTTGAATCAGTATTACCTTGGAATGTAATTACCAGCATCTCATTTTGTTAGCTTATCATCCAATGCTCTCAGGATGGCTTTAAATAGAAAAAATTGGCAGTTTTATTGTATTCTTGATGTCTTGCAAACATTACCTATTTGTATGACTGTAGGGTCAGTCTACACACTTCACTGGATCTAAAAAGAAATTTAAGTTGTGCTTATTGCTGTGAACTAAGATTTAAACAGTTCATTATTTAATATTATGAAGTATCTTAACAGGTAAGGCTCCAAGACAAAAACTTACCTCTCACCCTTTAATTTTAAGAAGCCAATATGAAAGTCTGTTTTCAATTTATACAAAGTTATTAGCAAAATATATAACGCATAGTAAGTGTTTGAGAAAGGTTATAAGTTACATTTATTTTTGTATGCAACTATATACTATTACTACTGAGCAAAGAGAGGAGGAGTGACTTCTTGTCAGAATGAACGGGACGTTTCTCCATTCAATCCAGCCCAATAGTTAACTGATGGCCGGCGGGTTCCATTCCTCATTTGACTTATATGCTTTTTTTTTTTTTTTTACTTTCTCCAGATCCAGTTTACTTTTAGGTATTACCATATATTGCAATTGTACGCCTACCCCTTGGTCCTTGAGTTGCCCAGTACCTGGTACAGATGCTGTCCTGCACATGGCCGGTGGCAGACATGGCCAATGTATTGCAGCACACCTTCGTGCTGAGTGTGGATGCAGCCCATATGGACATGGAGATATGCCACCCAGATTCCCTTTCAAGGAAGGACTTGCTATCCAGCTATAGGGAGTGTGGTCAGCAGACCTTCCGGCTGTCAGCATCTTCAAGGTCAGCCTTAGCTGTACAGGCCACCTGCCTGGGTGTCGTGGTCTTTCCAGGGCAACCTTCACTAGTAACTGAGTCTGGCGTTTGGCTAAGGAAGAGGGGCTCATAAGGGCCCCACTATTTCAGCTCATTGTCAGACAATTCTGATGAGAACACCGGTTCCAGAGTGTCCCCCACCCCTGCCTTGTTGTAGAACAGAAAGTATGTCTACCTAGTGCTCACAGAGCCAAACATTAAGCACTGAATTACTGTGGAGAAAGATCGATTATTTTACCATGAATGGCGCAACCCAGGACAATGGAAACTCATTGATGCTCAAAAACCTGAACTTCTTGATGGCATGTAGGTTATAGATGATATAAGGCAAACTCACAGACACCATAGGTTAAGGGTTTGGGGTCACACTGGGAGCTGACTGGTTGGAAGTGAGGTAAGGGTAATGATTCTTCAAGTCTTGAGGTCTGCTCTGGTGTCCTTCTGTCTGGTCTCATGGGGTCATTCCACCTTAAGGCTCAGGAGCTGAAACAGTCTAGGTCAAGATGTGATATTTAGGCCCTGGCTCATGGCTTTGTGGATAGAGTGTCAGCCCAGTGTATGGATGTCCTGGGTTTGATTCCTGGTTAGTGCACACAGGAGAAGTGACCATCTGCTTTGCTCCCTCTCCCTCTCCTGCAGCCAGTGACTTGATTTGGTTCAAGTGTGACCTTGGGTGCTGAGGATGGCTTGGTTGGTCTGAACATCAGCCTCAGGTGCTAATAATAGCTCAATACTTGAGCATCAGCCCAAGGCAGGGTCACTGGGTGAATCCCAGTTGGGGTGCATGTGGGAGTCTGCCTCACTATCTCCCCTCTTCTCACTTAAAAAAAAAAAAAAAGATGTGCCTGACACAGGCGGTGGCGCAGTAGATAAAGCGTCGGGCTGGGATGCCGAGGACCCAGGTTCGAGATCCCGAGGTTGCCAGCTTGAACGCAAGCTCATCTGGTTTGAGCAAAAAGCTCACCAGCTTGGACCCAAGGTCACTGGCTCAAGCAAGGGGTTACTCTATCTGCTGAAGGCCTGCGGTCAAGGCACATATGAGAAAGCAATCAATGAACAACCAATGTGTCGCAATGCGCAATGAAAAACTAATGATTGATGCTTCTCATCTCTCCATTCCTGTCTGTCCCTGTCTATCCTCTCTCTGACTCTCTCTTCGTCTCTGAAAAAATAAAATTAAAAAAAAAAAAAGATGTGCTCTTTAGCTTAATAGAAACCCATACTTGTGACCCTTAGTAAAGGCCTGGCCATTGTTTCTGTTGGCCCTGGGGGGTTTATGACTAGTTAGGGAAAGGGCTGAGGGAAACTGACTAGAGTGCTAGATACAAGTTGCATCAAAACCATACATTCAATGAGAATCATCAGTTTTACCCCCGGCCATGTTGGCTGAGGCTTGGTCAGGCCTTTGTGCTTCCTCTGCCCAATCCTGCTTCTGCTCCCTTCTCTTCAGGATGCTAATCCCTAATAATGTGACAACTTTTTTCAATGAAAAGGAGGACAAAAATAAATTGAAGAAAATAATATCATAAATAAAAGAAACTTTTTATTCATTGCAACAATAATACACTATAATAGTGGTTTTCAACCTTTCTAATGCCGTGACCCTGCGATACAGTTCCTCATGTTGCGGTGACCCCAAACCAAAAAATAATTTTGGTGGCTACTTCATAACTGTAATTTTGCTACAGTTATGATTCGGAATGTAAATACCTGATATGCATTATGTATTTTCCGATGGCTTTAGGCGACCCCGCTGGGGTCGCGACCCACAGGTTGAGAACCGCTGCACTATAATATAATAAATACATAATAAACACATTTGTAATATTTTATATTGTAATTATGCTTACATGCCTATTAATTTTTAATAATAATTTTAAGAAAAAAGTACTTAAAATGAGTACTTTTCCATTGAATTTTTTTCTCAATGTATCATCTTGTAACAATATATTGGAAATATCTGAACAAGAAATATTCTTCATATTGAATTTTATGGCAAGTGCTGCAGCTAGAGTATCAACATTCAATCTCGATTTCTCACTTGTCCAAAAATCATTAGCAATTGAAAAATCTCTTACAACTGCTGCATTAGTTTCATGGCAACACAATGTAAATTGAACAAGAATAATAAATTTTCACATAGAATATGTTCATTTTTTAAATGGCTGAATATTTCCACCCATCTTTTATCAATTTCGATGTGTTTATTTTCCCATTGTATTAATTTTCCAGAGTTTAAATATACATCCAGTCTTCTAATTTCTTCAAAGAAACAATTGTCGTCATCTGTTTTGATGTCTGGCATTTATTTAGGTAAAAACTCAAGACAAGATTCAATATCTGTCCAATATACTTGCAATGAAGTAAAAAAAACACCATTGAAAATTGTTATTTCCCATGATGTTTGTTTCAGACCATTCTTCCATATATTAAAAACATGTCTGGTAAAAATTCTGCACTTCTTTGATAAACTTTTCTGTTATGCCTGGATTTGATTCCTTTAAGTCTGACAATTTTTTTTTATAATTAAAGGAAGAAACTTTTCTTCAAAACAGAATTATATTGAAGGATAAAGCCATTCAAAATAAGACTATCTTCCATAGCTGAAATGTGTTCATCTTCAATCTTTTGAATCGTTTTGTGAAAAATAGATGTTTGATTATGTATAAAATACATTAATATCTCAGATATTTTATTACTGAAAAACAATTCCAGGATTTTAAGACATTTGTCTAAACTTAAAAAATATGAACAGAGAGGCTCAAATAATTGTAGAGCATGCTATATAGCAGGTGTTAGAGCAAGCCATCTAACTTTTGAATATCCTAAAAGTTTTTGTATTCAACATTTGCTTCTTCACAAAATTGTTTTCAAGTAGCAACACTAACAGTAAAACGACTAAAATGTAAATGCAAATAAACTGTAGTTATTATTACTTCTATATCAATTGGCATGGTACATGATGCTGTGTTGATTGCATTTGATAAATATGTGTATCACAACCTATTCCTAGTATTTTCTTTTGGAAAAACTCTTGTAATTTTACATACACATTATTCACCCCTTTGTGTCTTCACCCACCAAAATTTGCATCTTCACCCACCAAAATTTGTATTGTATTCTCAACCGTTAGTGCAACAACTTTGAATTTCAAATTGTTTTTATTTATTACTCTGTATAGATGGTTTGACAAAATTTCAGAAGTTTCACCCTCAATGGATTCTAAATTTAAAATTTTTACTTGAATGCCATTGGTAACATTAAAATATCTTACTATTATTGGATACAATTTAATTTATTATGACTAGATGCATCAGATAAAATCGTTACAAATGCTGCAGTTTCCAAGTCCTCTGTAAGTATTTTGTCACAGTAATTTTTAAATACTGATTTCAAAATAGCCTGGCATTTTGTCCTGGCACATGAAAATTTTGCATTGTAAAACTTTTTCAATAATTTAGTTGTACAATTCATACTACAAAAACTTTGATTGTGAATTATGGTATGAAATGCAAATGTTTCTTTCCATTGCAGGCAACTGTTTTTCATCTTCAGAATATTTGAAGTTTTAAAAAAACTTGTTACTTTACAACTGGAAGCTGATGCATCTAATGACTGCATATGTTTGTTGGGGGTCAAGTGTTTTGTTATTGTTGGTCTGCCCCCAACTGCAATACAAAATTCTCCACTGCAAATATTGCAGAAAACAATGGTACCTTTCTTTGATATGAGGAATGGAAATTTCTTTTTTAATTTATCGTTGAAATGACATTTTCTTTTTGATTTTTTCATCCTTTAAATAAAATTTAAAATTAAAAATAAAATACAGAGCTACACGAATGATGCAGGCACATTAGGAACTAAAAACATTACATCATGGTAGGCGAATTTTCTGGAAGCTAAATTAACAAAACTAAGTATCAAACAAAACCACTAATTTGGAGTGTATTCATGTGTATTTATCATTTTCTAATTAAAAAAGGTTTGTCTTATGCAACTATTTGATCAAAATGCATTATTAATAGATATGGTTTGCCTGACCAGGCAGTGGTGCAGTGGATAGAGCGTCGGACTGGGATGCAGAAGACCCAGGTTCGAGACCCCGAGGTCTCCAACTTAAGCGCAGGCTCATCTGGTTGGAGCAAAAGCTCACTGGCTTGAGCCCAAGGTCACTGGCTCAAGCAAGGGGTTACTTGGTCTGCTGAAGGCCTGTGGTCAAGGCATATATGAGAAAGCAATCAATGAACAGCTAAGGTGTTGCAACATGCAATGAAAAACTAATGATTGATGCTTGTCATCTCTTTGTTCCTGTCTTTCTGTCCCTGTCTATCCCTCTCTCTGACTTTTTGTCTCTGTAAAAAAAAAAAGAAAAAAAAAAGATATGGTTTGAGGTTAGATTTCTACTTTAAAACTTGAATTTTGGGGAAATACTTGTAAATAAAATTATATTTATTTGGAAATTAGTAAATAGATAATGAATTAATAAAATGTGAATTGTGCTTACCTGTCTATGATTGAATATTCACTGAGAAAGAAATAATCGTGAGTCTACAATGTCGTATGTGCCATGTTGTGTCTCAGTAAGAAGTACACAAAGCCATTCACGCTTGGTATAACGTGTTCTCAAAGGTCTCCCGTACAAAGCGCATGTGTCTCATAATCATGGCTCGCCGAACTGTACTGATCCTTGACGAATAGTCATGTCAAATACAAATATGTCACATCACACGCAGTGGATCAACTCTGCATAAATCGAATATGAACATTTACAGATTAGTCTTCCAATATCAAAAAGGAGGACATACATGTAGGAGTACTCTTTTCGAGGGAAGACGGAACTTACAAAAGGACTGTCCTCCCTAAAGGAGGATGATCGGTCACTTTATTAGCTTAATAAACACCTTATACTACAAACCTTGTACTAGGGTCAGCTTCCAGAGAACCTACCCAGCAGTCACCACCAGTAGACTGAAGCTGATAGGTAGAATTCAGCCCGTCTTCCACACCTGTTCTTCTTAAGGAGTTCTCACTGATAAGTGAATAGCAAAGATACTCAGAACATTCAAGTAATTCCTAAAAATAGGTAAGTTCAAACTCTCCTCTGGCCTGCAGGCCAAAGAGAATATAGCTAAGCATGCGGAACGTGGCTCATTCCAGAACACATACATGACTTCCTTCAAAGTATTCAAATATTTTCCTTCATTAAGTAAGACAGTGTTTCTCAACCATTGACATTAGGGACTGGATAATTCTTTGTTGTGGGGCCTGAGAAAGCATGAACGAGGTGAATAGTCAAGTGGGTGCTGGGGGGAGGAGCTTCCAGACCAAAAGAACACAAGTATGAGTTGGCAAATTTGAGGAACAAGAGGAGGGCTGGCATGGCCAGATTCAGAGAGAAAAGGGGACATGGTGGAGAAGTGGAGGGGAATCCGTGTTGAGTTATCCTGAGGGATGGCTAGGAAGGATGAGCAGAGGAATGACGTGACTCATACATTTAAAAAATCAAATAGTTCTAGCTGAAGAATCAGGCTGAGTCCTTAGGGAAGTGGACAGAACCCCTTATCTTCATGGTGGTATTTCAGGTGGATTCTTCTGAAATTCTGCCAAGGAGTCATTAACCCTGACTTCAGGAATGCACCTGAGGTAGGGAGACAGACCCAGCTGAAGTCCCCTCCATAATAAAAGTGAGGTAGAATTCTAACAAGAAATCCAGAAGAATTTTAGAAAGACGTTTTGGGGTAGGGCTGAAGAATGAACAAGATTTCACGAACCAAGAAGGCAGGGAAGGATGTTCTAGGTAGTAAAAAATAACTCCCATGAAACACTGTGCCATGATCATATTCCCAATTTCTTATAGGTGTTCAGCAGGCAACAGTTCAATTGATTTTTAAGTGATGCTTTAAGCTAGGCATTATTATCTTCATTTTACAGATTACATTAAAGATTGGAGGTTAAGTGACATTCCTGATCTTCCTATAAATATTAATTGAATCCTGTTTTTCTTTTTGTGACAGAGACAGAGAGAGACAGAGGGAGGGACAGATAGGGACAGACAGACAGGAAGGGAGAGAAATGAGAAGCATCAAGTCTTTGTTGCAGCACCTTAGTTGTTCATTGACTGTTTTCTTATATGTGCTGTGACCAGGGGGCTACAGCAGAGTGAATGACTTCTTGCTCAAGCCAGTGAGCTTGGGCTCAAGCCAGTGAGCTTGGGCTCAAGCCAGAGACCATGGGGTCATGTCTATGATCCCACACTCAAACCAGAGCTGCTGTGCTCAAGCTGGTGAGCCTGCACTTAAGCCGAAGGAGCCCACGCTCAAGTCATTGACCTCAGGGTTTCAAACCTGGGTCCTCGGCATCCCAGCCTGACACTCTATCCACTGCGCCACCACCTGGTCAGGCTAATGGAATCCTGTTTTTCAAATATCTGTTGGGAAACAGTCTAATAATGTCTCTGTGTTGTATTTTTTAATTTTAAGAGGTATTTTTAAACTAACATCTACCAAATATTTTCCATGTGCCAGTCTGTGTGTGTACAGTGGCTATAAGCACAGAACCTCAAACCACACTTCCTGGGTTTCAGTTCAGGCTCTACCTTGACCTCTCTGTGTCTCCATCTCCCCGTTTGCATAAGATGACAATAATAGTTCCTTTTTCATGGCTATTGTGAGGATTCAGAAACTTTCTTTTTTATTCTTGATTTCCACATAATTCATTTAGTCTAAATATGAGATAGCATAAAGACGATGAGAATTCAGCATTAGTTGAAGTGATTTTCTAAACAAAACAGTTGGAAAAAGAGGGACATTCATGAAGAAATATTTCCTACTATAAAGACAAGGTATGGAACACAGTTTTTCGTATTAACTATGGAAAGTGATTTAGAAAAGACCCACTAGGATATATCACCATCATCTCACAATAACAGCAACTACATAATTCTTATAATGGTTAAGTAAAAGCTATACTATTTAATTCTCACTGTGACTCTACTTTGTCAATTCTCCAGATGAATTAAGTGTGTTGCCCAAAGTTACATGGACGCTAAGTAGCAGGGCCAGGACTCAAATTTTAAGTTCTTTCTGATTCTAGTGCCCTGTGTGGCTTATTCAGCGAGGGTTGGAGCAATGAAAATCCATGTTCAGGTCTGTCCTCAGTGGGCTGGTTTTATCTGCCTTCCATCAGAATGTTTATAGATAACTTGAAAGGGTCCCTCCCATCCTTCCTCTTCTAGCCCATTATCATCTCTTACCTTTCCAACAAATCTGGTGGGTGATGCTTTTGCAAACAAGCCCTGACACCCCAGCCAAAGTCACTCAAACTTAAATTCATTTCTCCCTTTTTCTTTATTTTCTTTTCCTGACATTGCCACCTGAGTGCACCCTTTTTTTCTGGGTAAAACTTTTATGAAGCAAACTAGGAACAATTTGAGGTATGGAATGATTGGGAATCTGAGCAGTTTCTTAGCTTAGGTCAATACTGAATTATAGCAGAGGCCAGAAAAAAAGAAGACAAGACCTATTTGAAAAGGGAGGCCTCATTCCGGAACCAAGTTATAATCAGATCCTCTTCCAAGAAAGTGAGGCAGCTTGGTGTGGAGAGAGGCAGGAAGAGATATTCATTCATTTGCACAATTTGATTGTCTAGTCCAGGGATAGTCAACCTTTTTATACCTACCACCCACTTTTGTATCTCTGTTAGTAGTAAAATTTTCTAACCGCCCACCGGTTCCACAGTAATGGTGATTTATAAAGTAGGGAAGTAACTTTACTTTATAAAATTTATAAAGCAGAGTTACAGCAAGTTAAAGCATATAATAATAATTAATTACCAAGTATTTTATTTCAGATTTTTACTAAGTTTGGCAGAATAAATCTTTATAAAACAACTCACTATAGTTAAATCTATCTTTTTATTTATACTTTGATTGCTCCGCTACCACCCACCATAAAACCTGGAATGCCCACTAGTGGGCAGTAGGGACCAGGTTGACTACCACTGGTCGAATACATAGGTCTACAAAAGTTTTCTGTAAAGGGTCAGAGAGTAAGTATCTGATGGAAGAGATACTCTCTGTAAAGGGTCAGAGAGTAAGTATCTGATGGAAGAGATACTTACTTTCTGACCATTTTGTGGGCCATTGTGGCCTTTGTCACAGTTATTCAACTCTGATTTTGTCGTTTGAAAACAGTCATGAAAGTTACATAAACATTTTTTGGCTATATTCCAAAAAATGTATTTATGAACACCAGAATTTGAATTCATATAAAGTTCACATGCTATAAATAATAGTCTTTTGATTTTTTTCACCCACTAAAACATGCAAAGCACACCCCGCTCCTGGGCTGGCTTTGTGTCTCAGCAGTAGCCTGCCAGCCCTGCTTGACACAGTACCAGTATGAACACACAGACATGGCCTCGACGTGCAGGGCTGGGTGGCATTGTTCAGCTTCCTCAAAGTGTGTTTCTTGGAACACATTTTAATTAATGTCTCACCAAAAATGTATTTATGCTCAAGAAAGTTTTAAAAACTTTTTTTTTCAGATTTTTATTCATTTTAGAGAGGGGAAAGAGAGAGATAGAAGGGTGGAGGAGCAGGAAGCATCAACTCCCATATATGTGCCTTGACCAGGCAAGCCCAGGGTTTTGAACCAGCGATGACAGTGTTCCAGGTAGATGCTTTATCCACTGAGCTGTTACAGGTCAGGCCTGAAAGACATTCTTAAACAAAATTCCTTTACTACAGGACTTCACAGAGGCTTTAGTATGCTAATGTACATTGTGAATTTCCAAGAGGGGAATGTGGTAAGAGAGACTTGCGAGGTCAAACTTTTTACATTTGGAACAAATGCATTTTATGATTGGTGTCCCATGGAACACACTGTGAGAACACTCTCTTCTGTTTTGAAATAGAAAAATGAAGCCATTTGCTGATGTGCCCTCACTGCCCACTGAAAGCTGTGTCCAGAGCTGAGGTCTCTTCTTCTAGGGCTGTAATCTCTTTCCCATAAGCCCGGCAATGTTTCAGAATTACATTCACTCTTTTGGTAAAAGGATGGCAACAATGAAGGGAAAGACATATTTTGTTATTTTCTAAAGCACACTGTTGCTTCTCATTTGGTTATGTAAACCCTGGTGAATAGCTTGGTTGTGTCTGTGGCTCTCAGTTCTCACAGGCCCCGTGACCCCTCTCAGATTCACCCCACCATCCAATGCTGGATTCGTTTCCAATTTCACTCTTCTCTGTTGTATAACTGCTGCTTAAATAATTAAACTTCAAAGCGTATCTCACCCTAAGCTCTTTGGGGCCAGAGCTCGCAATGCTAAAAGCAGCAGCAATAAGACTGGAAAAGCTCCTGCACATTAAACCAAAGTGGGAGTTGTTTAAAAACAAACACGAATATTAGGGTTTAGTGAGACCAGTTTCAATTAGAATCAGAGAGCCTTTCAAGAAATTTATATAATATGAATGATCTTGAGGCCTCAGGTGCTAAAGGACTTAGGAGTTGAGTCATATCTTATGTGGGAGTTACTGTGCGAAGTCAGCGCATTAGGCAAAAATTGGATAGAGTCAAAATTACCCTTGAGGCCCTGGCTGGTGGCTCAGTGGATAGAGCATTGGCCTGGCATATAGACTTCAGGGGTTCAATTCCTGGTCAGAGCACACAGGAGAAATGACCATCTGCTTCCTCGGCCCCACTTCTCCTTCTCTCCCTCCTCCCTCCCTCAGCCAATGACTCGATCGGTTGGAGCGTGGCACCAGGTGCTGAGGATAATTCAGTTGGTGTGCACCAGCTTCAGATGCTAAAAAATAACTCAGTACTCCAGCATCAGCCTCAGACAGGGTTGCTAGGTAGAACCTGGTCAGGGTGCATGCAGAAGTCTGCCTCACTATCTCCCCTCCTCTCATCTAAAAAAAAAAATATATATATATATATATATATATATATATATTTCCCTTGAAAATTTTTTGAGTCATCCATAAAATGCCAAAAAACCATGACTTTGTTTATATTCTGTAGTCTCTCAGTAGGTCTAAAAACCTAGTCATTTTCCCCATAGTGTTGTATTAGTTCTCTGTTTCTTAGTTTAGCACTAGATGAAGTAGTTGGTTTGCATTTAGGGGCCTTGCTGTAAAGAAATGATCTTACCCTCCTTGTGGTTTATTTTTCCTGAGAGATACGTACCTCCCATATAGCCTGTTTGCTTTGAAATGTCTGGTCATAAATGACTTTAGATAAATCACATTGCAAAATGTGGTTTTATTTTTCATCTGTCCTGCTTGAAGGGTCCCAAATTTCTTTTAAATTTAAGTTTATGTATCACTATCACAATGTCCTTTGCATTGTTGTGATACTTTGTGTTCACAGACTCTGGCTGGATACTCTACTCACACCAGCAAACGTCATGAAAAGAAATGGGGAAATGAAAGGATAAGAAACATTGGTAAGGTTCATTTCAGCTAAAAGGGTTTAAAAACAAGGAAATAAAACAAGATTAAATGAGTAAGATAAATACCTCAACATTCTTCTTGACCTTAGCCCCACCCCTTTCCCCATACTCATGCACAGAGTAGAGCAAAGGAGAGCGATGTCTTTTCTGAGAAGGTAAAGCCATTTCAGTGGATCTAAGCCCCAGCCTTCTGACTGGAGAGTCCATACTCTGATCCCCATTCTACAAGCATGTATACAACCTACCTCTTGGAGCCACCAAAGGGTTGACTAGATGTGGCTGCAGACATCTCTGGAGCTTCAGCCAAATGCTCCACCACTGACCCATGGCCACCACCTGGTAATCAAGGAATTTCAGGCATTGTCTCATGGATGAGGTAGTATTTGAATAGAATTTTTAGAATAAGTAGAATTAGTTGCACTGTAGGTGGGGCTTCAAAATGTCATGTGTGGAAGCAGGAACATTTTATAACAAAAGCATGGAGGAGTCCTCTAGCTGGGACCTGCTCTAATCAGCCTTACTTTCCTGGGATCGAAGAGCATAGAAGATCTTTAATCATGCGTACTGGAATGAATGGCCCATCTAGAGGAGGGCACACACTTTTGCATGGCTGATCACAAACACTATAAAGATGAATCAAGGGGAAAAAGGTTGGAAAACAGATGGGGTCATATTCTGGAGGGCATGTAGGAGACAGAATAAGGCCTTCAAAGACATCCACATCTTAATCCCTGGAACCTGTGACTACATTAGGTGACATGGCAAAGGGGAATTAACATTACGATGGAATCAGTGTTGCTAACTGACCTTAAGATGGAGATATTGCCCTGATTTATCTGGGCGGGCCAGTGTAATCACATGTTCTCACAAGTGGAACAGAGGCAGACGAGGGGTAACCAGAGACGGCAGAGTGGGGAGGACTCAGCCTGACGCTGCGGGTTTCGAAGATGGAGAAGGAGCTGCTTGCTGGCCAAGGATGGGGTGCTTTGTAGAAGCTGGAAAAAAGCAATGAAGAGCAGTCACTACTGGAGCTTCCAGAAAAACACAGCCCTCTTGACACTTTGGTTTTAACCCAGTGAGACCCTTTCAGACTCTGCCCCCAGAACTGGAAGAAAATCAGTTTGTGGCGGTGTACGGCACTAAGTTGGTGATCATTTGTTACAATAGCAATAGGAAGTGAATGCACTGTCTCAGAGAGCTGTTGTATGTCCTGTGAGGTAGGGTCTGGGATAAGTCCAAATTCTTACTAGTCATAGAATCTAGGGTAAACTACTTTACCAATTAGAGCAACTTCACTGACAGTAACTTTCCACAATGATGATGATATTCTATATCTGTGCTGTCCACTATGGTAGCCACTAGCCACATGTGTCTGGTGGGCTTTTAAACTGTGGCTTCTATGACTGAGGAACAGAATTTTTAATTTAATTTTAATTAACTTAGATTTAAAATAAAATAACCTCACCTGGCTAGTGCTTATCACACTGGAGAGCATAGTGTCAGAGTCTTTCTTGGCTTTGTCATATATTGGGTTGGGGAATAAGTTCGTAGCGTTTTTACCGAAGACTTTTATTTAAACAAAAAACAATAATTATATCAATAAGTTAATGAATTATATATTTGCCATTGCTATTTACAACCTCTTCCCACCTCTCGACCAATTTGTTGATGCTGTTCCACCAAAAATCGCCTGGTCTGGTGTCGAAGAAGTTGTTGAGCCAGTTTTTAAGGACCTCTTTGTTATCGAAGGTAACGCCCTTCATATGGTTTGACAGGGAATGGAAAAGATGGTAATCGGTCGGTGCAAGGTCCGGAGAATACGGCGGATGCTGAAGGACCTCCCATTCGAGCTCTTGGAGTGCGGCTTTGACGACTTGTGCAACATGGGGCCTGGCGTTGTCGTGAAGGAGTATGGTTTGACCATGTCGATCAGGTCTTTTCAGTCGAATAGCCTCATTCACACGGTGTAGCTGGGCAATGTAGAGCTCCTTGTTGACCGTGGCATTCTTTTCGAGCATTTCCCAGTTCTTCATCGAATTCAGAAGGCCTTCTGCTGCGGCACGTGTCATCGACGTCAAAGTCGCCATTTTTGAACTTTGCAAACCATTTCCGTGCTGTAGACTCGCCTATGACACCTTCTCCATACACGTCGCAAATGTCCCGGGCTGCTTCGGCAGCTTTTTGACCTTGATGAAAAGCAAAGAAGAGCAGGTGTCGAAAATGTTGATTTTTGCCTCCTGGGTATTCCATTTCTAAGCCTCAAAACTAATAAAAAATTAAATAACTCAAAAATACAATTAACACAGTTTTGTAGAGCAGAAAGAGTTTTATCGAATGAATACTTACCCTTTGCCAAACAGCAAACAAATCATTGTAAAATAAAAGAAAATATAAAAATGCTACGAACTTATTCCCCAACCCAATATATAGGAGGTAATAGCAGAACCTATCTCGTAAGGTTACTATTTACTAATAGATATGTGGTCAATAATATATAATAGCATTTGGGCTATATTCAGTAGGAATAAAAACATTTGCATCCATCCAGGTGGGCAAGGACATCTCACTTTTTTGGAGGGTTGGAGTTAGGTCCTACATCCTTGGAAAAGAGAACAATTTGTCATAATCTTCCATGACTTTCCTCTTTAGCAAGCTGAATAAATTTCCTGCTATACTGACATTTTTCAAACTGTTAAGCCTAACCCGGAGGGACCCGAAACATAGAAGACACGAACAAAGTCCGTCGATTACACACCAAAGCTTTATTGTCTAGCTTGGCCAAGCAGCGGGAACTCCAAGTGGCCCTTCGTTCTACTTAGTTTTTATAGTTTTGTAAGTGGGAAGTACAGAAACAAAAATTGTAATTAGGAGCCCCTTACCACTATTGGTTATAGTCATATGTCCTTTAACATGATAGGATCATGTTCAATTTGCAAGCCATACATTATTTTGTAGAAAACAAAATTTACAAGTCAACACAATGGCAGAAAGATGTCTCTTGGCCCTGGCTGGTTGGCTCAGCGGTAGAGCGTCGGCCTGGCGTGCAGCAGACCCGGGTTCGATTCCCGGCCAGGGCACATAGGAGAAGCGCCCATTTGCTTCTCCACCCCCCCTCCTTCCTCTCTGTCTCTCTCTTCCCCTCCCGCAGCCAAGGCTCCATTGGAGCAAAGATGGCCTGGGCGCTGGGGATGGCTCCTTGGCCTCTGCCCCAGGCACTAGAGTGGCTCTGGTCGCGGCAGAGCGATGCCCCGGAGGGGCAGAGCATCGCCCCCTGGTGGGCAGAGCATCGCCCCTGGTGGGCGTGCCGGGTGGATCCCGGTCGGGCGCATGCGGGAGTCTGTCTGACTCTCTCCCCGTTTCCAGCTTCAGAAAAATACAAAAAAAAAAAAAAGAAAGAAAGATGTCTCTTTACATATTAAAAGGCATTTCTATATTATCTAGTGTTTATCCGCCATCTCTTTGTCTAGAGTCACACGTGTTAACCACACGCATTTACATAGGAGAGGTAGTTTCTGTGGGGACAAATACCCGCAAATGGTTCATTGCTATAAGAAAAGGTTTATTTTGGCTTTTCTCTCCCTGCACTTGGCTAGCCATTTACCCCTTTCCCCACAGGTGTTGTGGAATGTCTGGGGATCCATGTTTTCCTCCCCTTTGCATTTACAATACAATGCCAATCACACAGTACAGAGACTACTCTCACAATTTCTCTGCACACTTTAACCCAAATTAATAAAATGTTCTCCAAGCCTCTTAAAATATTAATATTAATTCTGTAGTTTTTGGTACTTTACAACAGCAGCTCCTCAATACGTCTCCTTTTCTAACCTTTAAATAACACTTGAAGTTTTCTTCTAACCATGTGCAACATTTCTGAATTTCTCTGAACCAGCATTAGGATCTGTCTGAGCTGACACATGTTTGTGTGCCTGTGACAGAGGCAGCTGTCCACGTGTGCACCAGCTCCGTGTTCAGCCTCCCAGGCTCTGGGTCTTGCTCCGCTCCACCATCTGCCACGCCCGACTCTCCTTGCATCCCGGATCCCTGCTGCACCTCTGGGTCTTGCTCCGCTCCACCATCTGCCACGCCCGACTCTCCTTGCGTCCCGGATCCCTGCTGCACCTCTGGGTCTTGCTCCGCTCCACCATCTGCCACGCCCGACTCTCCTTGCGTCCCGGATCCCTGCTGCACCTCTGGGTCTTGCTCCGCTCCACCATCTGCCACGCCCGACTCTCCTTGCGTCCCGGATCCCTGCTGCACCTCTGGGTCTTGCTCCGCTCCACCATCTGCCACGCCCGACTCTCCTTGCATCCCGGATCCCTGCTGCACCTCTGGCCTCTGGTCCCCATTCCAGGCAACCACGAAGAAGATAGGAATTTCATTTGGAGACTTTGCCTTTTTATTTTTGAGAAAGGCCCTTCTCGTGAGTTTTTATTTTATTTTGTGTCATTTCATATCTTTCAGAGACATGTCACCTGGGATCCACTAGGAGATAAGGATTCTGGGTGAGGAGCCACTGAGCCACTTCACCCGCAGGTGCTGTAAAGTACCAAAAGCTACAGAATTAATATTAATATTTTGGGAGGCTTGAGAAACATTTTGTTGATTTGGGTTAAGGTGTGCAGAGAAATTGTGAGAATAGTCTCTGTACTGTGTGATTGGCATAGTCAGGATAGCCCTTGGCATTGTGTTGTAAATGCAAAGGGAAGGAAAACATGGATCCCCAGACATTCCACCACGCCTGTGGGGAAAGGAGTGAATGGCTAGCCAGGTGCAGGGAGAGAAAAGCCAAAATAAACCTTTTCTCATAGCAATGAGCCATTTGCGGGAATTTGTCCCCAACGAAACTACCTCTCCTATGTAAATGCATGTGGTTAACACGTGTGACTCTGGACAGAGAGATAGCAGATGAACACTAGATAATATAGGAATGCCTTTTAATATGTAAAGAGACATCTTTCTACCATTGTGTTGACTTGTAAACTTTGTTTTCCCCAAAAGGATGCATGGCTTGCAAAGTGAACGTGGTCCTATCATGTTAAAGGACATATGACTATAATCAATAGTGGTAAGGGGCTCCTAATTGCAATTTTTGCTTCTGCACTTCCCACTTACAAAACTATAAAAACTAAGTAGAACAAAGGGCTGGCGCATGCTTTCCTTCAGAATTCTGTCGGAGTAGCCGCAGCTTGGCCAAGCTAGACAATAAAGCTTTGATGTGTAACAAACGAACCTTGTTCCTGTCTTCAATGTTATGGGTCCCTCCGAATTAGGCTTAACACTGGGAAAGTATGCATTGCACTTTCTAACCTCTAAAGAGAGGAAAAGAAGATGGTTGTGTTGGGTATTGACTGAGTCAACCTACATTATCTGGCTGTGCGTTTAAACAATTAATTATTTCAAGCAACAATTCAAACCAAATACTTACTATGTATCTGAATATGCTAAGGCTAATCTCCCTTTCTCTCCCTCTCTCTCTCTCTCTCTCTCTCTCTCTTTGTTTTTGAGTCTAATCTCTTTAAGCCTCAGTTTTTTTATCTTAAAAAGTGGAAGGGCAGCATTTATCTGTTGGAGATACATGTGAAGATGTCTTGCAAACTATACAGTGATGGAAATGACAGGGTGGGATGATGTTGGTTCATCCCTTAAAATGTCCCTTTTTCCTGTTCTTTGGTACATTATCCTCATGTGCTCTAATTAAATTCCCTTTTACGGCCCTGGCCGGTTGGCTCAGCGGTAGAGCGTTGGCCTGGTGTGCGGGGGACCCGGGTTCGATCCCTGGCCAGGGCACATAGGAGAAGCGCCCATTTGCTTCTCCACCCCCCCCCCTCCTTCCTCTCTGTCTCTCTCTTCCCCTTCCTCAGCCGAGGCTCCATTGGAGCAAAGATGGCCCGAGCGCTGGGGATGGCTCCTTGGCCTCTGCCCCAGGCGCTAGAGTGGCTCTGGTCACGGCAGAGCGACGCCCCGGAGGGGCAGAGCATTGCCCCCTGGTGGGCAGAGCATCGCCCCTGGTGGGCGTGTCAGTGGATCCCGGTCGGGCGCATGCGGGAGTCTGTCTGACTGTCTCTCCCCGTTTCCAGCTTCAGAAAAAATACAAAAAAAAAAAAAAATTCCCTTTTACAATGGCTCCATTAACCCTATTAATAGCTAGTTTGACATGTCAGGGGCCAATATCTTACGTTGGGTTCCTTAAAAGCAGAGCCCAGCTGGGGATTCTTGTGCAAATGATCCACTGAGGGGGAACCTCAGCAGAGACTTGCAAGGCAGGGAGGGTGGATGAGGAAGGGGAATAGTAAGTGAGATGCATTTGTCAGGTGAAGTTCAGCCTGAGCCCAGGAGGAGCTCTGGAATATGAATTGCACCTCAGAGGCTGTCCTGCCTGGAAGCCAGGAGCCTGGGCTTATTAGTCAATCACTGACCACAGGCTGTCCTTGAGAGTGTGGCTTATAATTCCTAGGAAGCTTTAGACTAAGCAGGTCATCAGCCAAGGGCAAGGCTCTGGAGACAGGCTCAGGTGTGAGCACCAATAGCCAATGATTGCAGAAGCTGGGGGTTGATGCAGGCCAAGTACAGGAAGACCTGGGTAAGGTGTCAATCACAGCTATTGCAAATGATGTAGAAATGGAAACATTGCTTATTCTTTTGAGTTGAGAGAGTCAATCTTATCTTTGTTTTTCAGAGAACAATCTTTATTTATTTATTTACTTGCTTTTTTTCTCCTGTGATAAAAATCTCAGATTAATGGAAATTTTAGAACAAAGCTGAAGATGGTGATCTAATTGCATCAGTAAATATATGATGTGCCTCAAGGCAATAATCCTCCTTCTCATTTTGCTCTGACCTATAGGATAATGTGAGATTCAAGGGGAAAAAATCTATTTTCTTATCAAGACAGTTTAGAGAATTCTTAGTATTTGATGTTAAAAGAGTTGGAGAAAATGAGAGTGAGAAACAATGGTCTTTTATATGAAAACTACAGTGAGTCTGTGAAGAGGCTGAGTAAGGAGTTCTTTTCATGGAGGGAACACCTAGAAGTGAATACAAAGGTAATCACAATCATATTAATATTACTCAACACATCTGGAACACTAAATTGGTCCAAGCCTTGTGCAAAGAACTTTACAACTTGCTCTTATTAAATATCACTACAACTTCACAAAGTAGGAAGCATTATTATCCCCATTTTACAGATGAAGAAATTGTGGTTCGAAGAGATGAAGTTGTTTGCTTAAGGTCACATGGCTGTTAAAAGGCAGAGCTGACACTTTAACCCAAGACCCAAATGATTGTGTGGTGGGAGCACCTGAGGCTCCGAAAACGGCAGATGTGTGTGTGCCCAGGGGCCCAAGGGCTATTTCTTTACCAAAAGAACAGCCAGGAAGTAACAACACAGGAAAGAGGTATTAGTATTTGATGGGGTAGGAACATTCAAAATAAGTTTGGAAATAATACTTTAAACACAAACATACTGTTCTTCACTTCACAATTATTTACCAAGCTCTAGTTTTGTGCCCCTCTGAAGCCAGGCACTGGTGATATGATTGTCAAATGGTTACAGCTGTTACAGCTGTTGCAGAGCCTAGAATGGGAAGATGGACATTACTGTATTTCCCCATGTATAAGATGCACCCTTTTAAAAAAATTTAGGGGGTCTAAAAACTGGGTGCATTTTTTGCAGTGGTTGTAGATCTTTGTTACTTGCATTTCTTGCTTTTTTGCACTTGTCTTTGCGTTCATTGTTTTGCACTTCTTACCGGTATTATGGTAAGTTACATTTGCCAGTTCTGCTCAGAAATGGCTCAGAAAAGATTTTCATATAGTGCTGAATTCAAGTTAAAAGGGATCCAGTTTGCAAAAATGAATGGAAATTGTGTTGCTGAACGTAAGTTTGGCCCTCCTCCAACTGAGAAACCAATCTGAGACTGGCTACGGGAAGAAGAAATCCTACTGAAAACGCCACGGCAGAAGAAGGCCATGAGAGGCCAGTCAGCAAAGTGGCCTGATTTAGAGAGGAATTGAAGACATGGATTGAAGAGCAAAGGGCAACTGGAATTCCTGTGTCCACAAAGATGGTTCAGCCTGAGGCAAGAAGAATGGCTGATGATAAAGAAGTTACTGATTTCAAAGGAGGACACAATTGGTGCTTCAGGTTCATGAAATGGAAGGGACTAAGCATGCGTACATGCACCAGACTTGCTCAAAAGATGCCTGAAAGATATGAGCTTGAATTTCATCATTTTGTCATTCAATGTTGGAAGATACATCAGTTTGAGTTGGGACAGATTGCAAATATGGACAAAGTCCCCCTTCAATGTGATGTCCCAAGTAACAGAACTGTTGATAAGAAGGGGGTGAAAACTGTAATGGTGAAGACAAGTGGACATGAAAAGAGTTGTTATACAGTTATTCTAGCTTGTTGTGCCGACGGAAGCAAGCTGCCTCCTATGCTGATTTTCAAATGCAAAACAATGTCAAAAGAAAACATTGTCTTCTTGTCATGACAAGGGTTGGATGGATCAGGGTGGGATGAAGATCTGGTTTGAGAAAGTTTGGAGGAGACCAGGTGGGCTCTTATGCAAACCTGCCCTATTGGTGCTTGATCAGTTCAGAGCACACATAACAAAAAACACAAAGAAGATTGCTGCAGAGCAAAAAACAAAATTTGCTATCATATCTGGAGGCTTGACATCCCAGCTCCTCCCACTTGATATCAGCATTAACAAACCCTTCAAAGCTGCCATGAGAGACAAATGGAACCAATGGATGAAGCCTTCTGGGGATAATTTGACACCAGCAGGAAGAGTGAAGAAATCAACTGTAGGAGAAGTTTGTGCTTGGGTGAAAGATCCTGGGATAATATCAAGATTCAGATTGTTGTCAAGTCACTTAAGAAGTGTGGCATTTCACATGCCATAGATGGAACTGAGGATGAGGCAATATATGACGACAGTGATTCATCATCAGACACAGATGAGGACAAACTAGTGGATGAGAGTTTTGACAGTGATGAGTCATATGAATTTTATGATGAGTAAAACTTGAGTTCAATAACTTTATGTATTACTGTTGAAGCACTTGAGGCATAGAATCTGGATTATCTAACCAATTGCTCTCTTTCCATGTTTCCTATCTTAGTAAATGCCACTATTATCCTCTTACTTGCCCAGACAACCTGGGTGTCATCCACGACTTCTCTATTTACTTCTACACTCATAGCCAGTTCCTGCCATGACCTGAACCATCAGAATCCTGAAGGCAGCCAGGAAGTCTCGGCCACCATGGTCTCTCTCCTGTCACTACTTCCCAATGGAACTTCCTGTTCTCAGTGTCATTCCTCCATTCAATCCTCCAACCATCCCTCTGCCCAAATGATCTCATTAAAATGTAAATCTTTATGTGCTGCTTGCCTTCCTAAAATCCCCAAATAATCCCTAACTAATATATAGCATTTATCAGGGGCCAGGCACGCCTAATGGATCGATTCTTAAAATCTCGTGGTGTTACAGTAGCCTGCTTTTAAAAACACAGGGCTGGTTTATGCCAGAATTTAGGCAGAAATGCTAGAGGGAATGATGTTTCTCTCAACATAAAAGAGAATTTTAAATTTCCTGAAGGCCTGCCTTAGTTAAGTCCTGTCTTGCGCAGTTCAGAGGTGTAAGCACTAAGTCTAACCTGATCTTGTCTCCTCACTTTTTATGCCTTAGATATTCTGGAATGTAGTTTTTCCTTTTTGTTAACACGTTGCCAACTTAGGTTTCTCACTGCAGATTCAGGTGTCCCATCTTCATTTTTCATCACATCCCTGAATTTTTAGGTTTTAACAGAAGAGACTGTTAAGAGAGGTGCAAACTTGGGAGAGGACCGGACTGGTCCTCTGGCTGCATTAAAATATAAATGGAGGGAGTAGTTTTTTAAAGTAGTAATTTCTCTACACATGCACACACACGTGCATACACACTGATCTTCCAACTCTCTTCATCTTGCCCTATATTATTAGTTCTTTTAACTTATTAAATATTTATTATGTTCCTTTATTGGATTTATTTGTAATTGCCTGGCTATTTCCTTCCATGTATCTTCCTTAGAAATATTAATCTTTACATTTACCAAGATCAATAGCCTCAATGTTTGGGGGTTTGGAATGAAACATAAGTCTAAAGCTCCCACTTGAAAAAAGATTCACCTTCAGGAAGGTGAAAATTAATTTCTTTTGTCTCAGATTCTGGGTTGGAGGACTGTTGGAAATATTATGGAAATTAGTTTTAGCTGATTTTCTGGGGAGAGAATATGTATTCACTCGGGCCATGTGTCAAAGGCAGGAAGTGATGCACTGAAATTAAGATGAGTGAAGTCCTTTATCCTGGGCAAATCACAAGCAATCACCAGTTTCCAGCATTCTATTAGATTTGTTACAACTTTGGTCTAGGAAGAGAGGCATTTGCTGTCCTCTGAAAGCCCTCATCATTTGCTGGGTTTATTGAGTGCTGAATGTTCCTGAACTTCAGACATAGGTCCTGGCTATCATCTTTAACTTACACAGTATGGACCAATGCAACACCCTGGTGAAGCGGGGTGGGCCATCACATCTCCTGTGATGATACAGAGTGAGGAGCCACTGCGCCACTTCACCCGCAGGTGCTGTAAAGCACCAAAAGCTACAGAATTAATATTAATATTTTGGGAGGCTTGAGAAACATTTTATTAATTTGGGTTAAGGTGTGCAGAGAAATTGTGAGAGTAGTCTCTGTACTGTGTGATTGGCATAACCAGGATGGCCCTTGGCATTGTATTGTAAATGCAAAGGGAAGGAAAACATGGATTCCCAGACATTCCACCACACCTGTGAGGAAAGGGGTGAATGGCTAGCCAGGTGCAGGAAGGGAAAAGCCAAAATAAACCTTTTCTTATAGCAATGAACCATTTGCGGGCATTTGTCCCCACGGAAACTACCTCTCCTATGTAAATGCATGTGGTTAACATGTGTGACTCTGGACAGAGAGATAGCAGATGAACACTAGATAATATAGGAATGTCTTTAATATGTAAAGAGACATCTTTCTACCATTGTGTTGACTTGTAAATTTTGTTTTCTCCAAAATGATGTATGGCTTGCAAATTGAACATGGTCCTATCATGTTAAAGGACATATGACTATAACCAATAGTGGTAAAGGGCTCCTAATTACAATTTTTGCTTCTGTACTTCCCACTTACAAGACTATAAAAACTAAGTAGAACAAAGGGCCGGTGTGCTCTCCGTCAGATTTCTGTTGGAGCTGCCGCTGCTTGGCCAAGCTAAATAAAGCTTTGGCCCTGGCCGGTTGGCTCAGTGGTAGAGCATCAGCCTGGCGTACAGAAGTCCCGAGTTCGATTCCCGGCCAGGGCACACAGAGAAGTGCCCATCTGCTTCTCCACCCCTCTCCCTCTCCTTCCTCTCTGTCTGTCTCTTCCCCTCCCGCAGTCAAGGCTCCATTGGAGCAAAGATGACCCGGGCACTGGGGATAGCTCCTTGGCCTCTGTCCCAGGCGCTAGAGTGGCTCTGGTTGCGACAGAGCAACGCCCTGAGGGGCAGAGCATTGCCCCCTGGTGGGCAGAGCGTCGCCCCCTGGTGGGCGTGCCGGGTGGATCCCGGTTGGGCGCATGTGGGAGTCGGTCTGACTGTCTCTCCCTGTTTCCAGCTTCAGAAAAATACAAAAAGAAAAATAAAATAAAAAATAAGCTTTGATGTGTAAACGACGGACCTTATTCCCATCTTTCATGTTTTGGGTCCCTCTGAATTTGGCTTAACACAGAGGACCCTAGACCCAGCCTGCCCAGGTTCACACCCCAGCTCTGCCACTTGGTTATGTGACCTTGTACAAGTAGGTTAGCCCCATGTAAAGCCAGCAGCCAGGGCCAGGCCCACTATCACAGCAGCCCGGCCCATGCAGGTTCGCATTGGATTCGGACAGTCGGTAAAGAAACAGTGGAGCCAAAAACTGATGGGCCATAGTCTTTAATTCTAGCTTGCACCCGGCGGGCAAGTAAAAATACACACTGGGCTCCAAAACCCACTCACATTCAGTGCTCACAAAGCAACTGACTTATCCGAGTTTCCTAGAATCAAAGGTTTCTAGCTCACCAGCCTTATTCTCCTCAGTTCCCCATCTCCTTCCTTATCCCAGATACAAACTCTGCACAAACTGGCTTCTCACTCAGCACTCCGCCATCTTGGCTGCTTCTCCTGGCCACATGGCCTCTTTCTGCTCTCTGCTCTGTTCCCTCTGCTCTCTCATGCTAATCATCCCAGGAAGCAAGAGAACAAACTCTCGTTCTGCCCCCATTTTATATTGTAGCTTCACAACCTCTAATCCAATATACAAAAATAGGGAAGTCTCTAATACAAAGTCACTTCTTTGAGGCATGATTGGATTGTACCACCCCGCATCAAAAAAGGGTGGGAAAGGCTTAATCCCAAAACCAAGCCCCAGGCTACAAGGATTCTCAACACACATTAATATCACCTGGGCGATGGCCTCACGTGGGCAGCGCCATTTTTAACAAAGTGAGCATAATACATTTTATCTGCCCAACACCCCACTTATCTTGGTTGTCTAATATGGATGACAAAAGGACAAACCTCATACAAATGTCGTGAGACTATTAGATGAGATTCTATACTTAAAGCACTTGAAATAGAAGCTGGTCTATACTAAATGCTCAATAAGTGGTTTATTTTTACCAGTCTTGACTGTTAGTCTGTTAAATACTTGTCTTTTACTGTCTTTCCAGGGCCAACACTGGCATTGAGTCAGCAGTCAATAAATATTGATTGAGCAAATAAAGAAATGATTTGGTCAGAGGGAAGGACCTGAAGGGACTGAGAACCAAATGAAAACAAGAACAACAACAATAGTAAGGAGTGAGTGCTCCTCTGAGGAATGGCATTTATTTATTCACTAACTCACTCATTTCTCAGAAAACCCCGGGAGGGGTCCTATTATTATGCTCCCCCTTTTACAAAGGAGGAAACTGAGACCTACAAGAGTTAAGCTAGTCACCAAGGCCATTGAGACAATAAATGCTAGGGCTATTTTTGAACTTGGGTTTGTCTGATTATGAGCAGGACTCCATTTCCAAGGCAATTGACAAGCAATAATTGAGTCTCAGATGTAAATAGATTACATTTATTTTCAGGATCTCCTTGTCCTCCCCTCATTTTTGTCATCCTTTTTTTTAAGACATATTCTGTAGGGAATCACCCATATAACCTTGAACCCTCCATGACTTGGATTGGGGAATTTTAGTTAAAAGCCCTGAGTGAATGTCTCTTGGATGCAAACACCAAGAAACTGTGTGAATGAGTGATCTTTGTGCAGACACAAAGGAATGCATGTAAATAGGCTTTAGAAAATTAGCCTAGAGGTTCTAGATTGCCCCTTCCTTTGTGCTTGTTAATTAGCAAAAGAATGTACTGACCCAAATTAGCCCTTTCTCCAAATCAGCAAAAAGTCTATTAGTCATTCTTTCCCCTTATCACCTGATTTCCCTCCCTTGTAATCCTGTTACTTCTGTTCTGCTTCTGATCAATAAAAACTGAGAGAGAAGGAAATTTAGAAGGTCTTTGCCTCCCTTGGCAGGCCTCCCCCTCTACCTCTTGACATAATTTGTGTCTTGAGTGGGTTTTTTCCACGTGACACTGGGAGTTCCTATGGGGCTGGAGTGCTACCATATTCCAGTGTAAGATGCTCAGTTTTGTAGCTTTTTCTTTTGTTGGTGCACTTGTGTGTATAGCTGCAGAGAAGTAGCAGTAAAAAATTGGTGATGGTTTTGCTGTGGCAGCATCTGATCCAAATATTTGCATAAAAACAAACTATTTTCTTTAGCTTATGCCTTGGGCAGATATGTAATGCACATGTGCACATTCACATGAGGAAGGAGGTGCAAACCTTCTCAGATGGTCTAGATCAGGGGTCCCCAAACAACGGCCCACACCGCATGCGGCCCCCTGAGGCCATTTATCTGGCCCCCACCGCACTTCGGAAGGGGTACTGTTGGGCAGGTAAAAAGTATTATGCTCACTTTGTTAAAGACGGCGCTGCCCACGAGGAGGCCATCGCCCAGGTGATATTAATGTGTGTCTCTGTGGGCAGATAGAATCCTTGTAGCCTGGGGCTTGGTTTTGGGATTAAGCCTTTCCCACCCGTTTTGATGTGGGGTGGTACAATCCAATCATGCCTCAGAGAAGTGACTTTGTATTAGAGACTTCCCTATTTTGTATATTGGATTAAAGGTTTGGAATCTACACTATAAAATGGGGGCAGAACAGGAGCTTGTCCTCTTGGTTCCTGAAATGATTAGCATGAGAGAGCAGAGGGAACAGAGCAGAGAGCAGAAAGCGGCCATGTGGTCAGGAGAAGCAGCCAAGATGGTGGAGTATTGAGTGAGAGGCCAGTTTGTGCAGTTTGACGCTGGAGAAGGAAGGAGATGGGGAACTGTTGGGCAGATAAAATGTATTATGCTCACTTTGTTAAAGATAACAGGAGGAGGCCATCGCCCAGGTGATATTAATGTGTGTTGGGGTGGGCTAAAGGCAGGCAGAATCCTTTAGCCTGGGGCTTGGTTTTGGGATTAAGCCTTTCCTACCCTTTTTGATGTAGGGTGGTACAATCCAATCATGCCTCAGAGAAGTGACTATTAGAGACTACCCTATTTTGTATATTGGATTAAAGGTTGTGAAGCTACAATATAAAATGGGGATGGAACGAGAGTTTGTGCTCTTGGTTCCTGAGGTTAGCATGAGAGAGCGGAGAGAGTAGAGCCAGCAGCTAAAGGAGGCCACGTGGAGGAGGCCAGGAAAAGCAGCCAAGATGGTGGAGTGCTGAGTGAGATGCCAGTTTGTACAGAGTTTGTATCTGGGATAAGGCAGGAGATGGGGAACTGAGGAGAAGAAGGCTGGTGAGCTAGAAACCTTTGATTCTAGGAAACTCGGATAAGTCAGTGGCTTTGTGAGCACTGAGTGTGACTGGGTTTTGGAGCCCAGTGTATGTTTTTACTTGCCCGCCGGGTGCAAGGTAGGATTAAAGGCTATGGCCCACCAGTTTTTGGCTCCATGGTTTCTTTACCGACTGTCCGAATCCAATGCGAACCTGCATGGGCCGGGCTGCTGTGTTAGTGGCCCCGGCCCTGCCTGCTGGCTTTACATTTGGCGTAGTCTGTGGCAGGATTCGATACAGATCGGCAAGGAGCCTTTGAGTGGTGGAGTAGAGGACTGGCTAGTGTTAGGGTTCCCCATGGCTGTCCTCTTGGGGATCGTAGGCTGGCTGACTTTTACAGCCATGCGTGAGGAAACCGAGAGCTCTGTTGAAGAGGCTGCCTGGGACCTGCAAACCGAGCAGCGGGAGGAGATGGAGCAAATGCAGGAGAAACCGATGCTGACCCTGGAGCTGGAGGAAATGCTGGAGGAGGAGGCCAACCAGGTGTTCGAGATTCGCCTGGAAATGGAGCAAACACTGGAGGAGGATTCAGAGGTTCGTGAGTTGCAGCTTGCCCTGGATGTTGCGGAGAGCCAGCAGCGGCAGGAGGCCGGGGCTGAAGCTGAGGCTGAGGCTGAGGCTGAGGCTGAGGCTGAGGCTGAAGCTGAGGCCGGGCCCGGAGCTGCAAGGTCTGCGGAGCAGAAGGCTGCGGCAGCCCGGGGCTCGAGACTGGCAGCAGGAGCTGGTGTTTTCAGTTCCTCTTTGGAGGATGAGGAGAATCGGACTGGAGTTGCAATCCGAAGTCTCCGGAAGATGAGAGCCCAGCTGGAAGGAGCACCTACTACAGCCCTGGTAGGTCTGCAATCTTGGGGACATAGGATGAACGTTATCATGCTCTCCAGAGCCAAGATGGAAATGCTGACTGCCATTGCCATGTGCCCCTCTTTGGGACAGTGTAAGACCTGTGAGGACGGCAGGAATGAGGGGGGAGGCTGACGCCCCATGTGCTTGGACTGATTTCCTGGACTACGACCGGAGTGGGCATTGGCATTATTGGATGGACTTACGGATTATGGATTTTGGACAATGTGAAATACCCTGATGGGGGTGGGGGGTGGCTTTGCTGAAAGCACTCCCCCACCCCGGGAAGCTTTTCCGATGGCTAGAAGGAAGGCCGAGGACATTTTGCGCTTTGGGCTAAGTGCTCAGAGACTGGTGAAGTGTACCTTTGTAATTGTTGAAACTGTATGACTTTTGCTGTTGTAATTTGTGTAATGTTCTAATTTCCTTGCACAGGGATACCGGTGGTATAGATTGTGGGTAGTAAAGTGAGCATAGGGGTGGATTGTTGGGCAGATAAAATGTATTATGCTCACTTTGTTAAAGATAACAGGAGGAGGCCGTCGCCCAGGTGATATTAATGTGTGTTGGGGTGGGCTAAAGGCAGGCAGAATCCTTTAGCCTGGGGCTTGGTTTTGGGATTAAGCCTTTCCTACCCTTTTTGATGTAGGGTGGTACAATCCAATCATGCCTCAGAGAAGTGACTATTAGAGACTACCCTATTTTGTATATTGGATTAAAGGTTATGAAGCTACACTATAAAATGGGGATGGAACGAGAGTTTGCTCTCTTGGTTCCTGAGGTTAGCATGAGAGAGCGGAGAGAGTAGAGCCAGCAGCTAAAGGAGGCCACGTGGAGGAGGCCAGGAAAAGCAGCCAAGATGGTGGAGTGCTGAGTGAGATGCCAGTTTGTACAGAGTTTGTATCTGGGATAAGGCAGGAGATGGGGAACTGAGGAGAAGAAGGCTGGTGAGCTAGAAACCTTTGATTCTAGGAAACTCGGATAAGTCAGTGGCTTTGTGAGCACTGAGTGTGACTGGGTTTTGGAGCCCAGTGTATGTTTTTACTTGCCCGCTGGGTGCAAGGTAGGATTAAAGGCTATGGCCCACCAGTTTTTGGCTCCATGGTTTCTTTACCGACTGTCCGAATCAAATGTGAACCTGCATGGGCCGGGCTGCTGTGTTAGTGGCCCTGGCCCTGCCTGCTGGCTTTACAGGAACTGAGGTGAATAAGGCTGGTGAGCTAGAAACCTTTGATTCTAGGAAACTCGGATAAGTCAGTTGCTTTGTGAGCACTGAATGTGAGTGGGTTTTGGAGCCCAGTGTGTGTTTTACTTGCCCGCCGGGTGCAAGCTAGAATTAAAGACTATGGCCCACCAGTTTGTGGCTCCGTTGTTTCTTTACCAACTGTCCGAATCCAATGCAAACCTGCATGGGCCGGGCTGCCGTGTTGGTGGCCCTGGCTGTGGCTCCTGGCTTTACAGGTACCTTTTTCTTTTTTTTAAAATTTTTTTAATGGGGTGACATCAATAAATCAGGATACATATATTCAAAGATAACATGTCCAGGTTATCTTGTCATTCAATTATGTTGCATACCCATCACCCAAAGTCAGATTGTCCTTTGTCACCTTCTATCTAGTTCTCTTTGTGCCCCTCCCCCTCCCCCTTTCCTTCTCCCTCTCCCCCCTCCCCCCGTAACTACCACACTCTTATCAATGTCTCTTAGTCTCACTTTTATGTCCCACCTATGTATGGAATAATGCAGTTCCTGATTTTTTCTGATTTACTTATTTCACTTCGTATAATGTTATCAAGATCCCACCATTTTGCTGTAAATGATCCGATGTCATCATTTCTTATGGCTGAGTAGTATTCCATAGTGTATATGTGCCACATCTTCTTTATCCAGTCATCTATTGAGTTAAAGGGCAACAACTCTTGGATTGAACATAAGCACAAGGCAATTAATGTTTTACAAACATCACTTTTACATAATTGTAGTTGTTTTTAAATGTAAAAAATTATTATCTGATAAAAACACCCACTTATTTTTTTTTAAGATTGAATCATGGCTTCTGTGAGTAGGCGTAAATGTAAGAATAGTTCTGATACCTTCTGTTATATATGTGGCTGTTACACACTTCAAAGTCAAAGGTGCAATATTTCATCATTTGTGACACATGCATATGTTGCCTATTTTTAGCAGTTCCTATTTGTTATTCAATTCATTTGCAAGAAGACTATAATGACATAAAAATTGTCCTCGATTTTCTGAAGTATGAGGAGCATAACTGGATCATTTGTGTAGATCTTAAAATGGTAAATTTCTTGCTAGGACAACAGAGAGGTTTCACGAAGTATCCTGGCTTTCTGTGTTTGTGGGACAGCCGAGCTCGGGAGAAACACTGGACACAGAAGGAGTAGCCGAAACGTGAAGCTCTGGAAGTAGGGGTGCAAAATATTGTGAATGAACCTGTAGTTAATCAACACAGGATCATTTTTCTCCCCATTTCACTTCAAACTTGGCTTAATGAAGCAGTTTGTTCAGGCTTTGAATAGAGAAAGTGAATGCTTTCAACATATTATTTCTACTTTTCCTGCCTTGTCTTTTGAGAAGATAAAAGCAGGTATATTTGATGGACCTCAAATTTGAACCCTCATACATGACGAAGAATTTGCCAGGAAGATGAATAAGGAGGAGAAAGCAGCATGACAGTCTTTTGTGGCAGTTACAAAGAACTTCCTTGGCAACAAAAAGCAGAAAACTATGAACTTCTGGTTCAAAGGATGCTGTTGGCTTTCCGTGACATTGGATGTAACATGAGCATTAAAATTCACTTCCTGAGCAGTCATTTTGATAAATTTCCCAAAAATCTTGGAGCTGTTAGTAATGAGCAGACTACTGCTGGAGCATCAAATGAGATTGTCCTCAACAAGTACACAAACGCAAGAGCTACAAATGCAAATTTTTGCCTGAATAGAATGTAAATAAGTTTTGCGCAAATTTTATGATTAAAATAAGTGTTTTAATATGTTCTATTTCAAAATTGTAGACAAATTCTGATGCAATCACATCTTTTAGTATATTAGTGTATTTACTGCATTACATAAATTATTATAGTTTCACAAAGATGATGCCCAAGAAGACATTCTACTTCATTATGTTAAACTAAATGTTGAAAATGTTACAATAAGATGAAAACCTAAAATTTTGAATTGCAAAAATCCTGTAGCTTACAGAGAAAACCTAATGTCAGATTTGAGATGAGCACACTTGAATTAGGTAAGAACAAGTGTTTTTGTGGATGCAACAAAAATTTTGTTCCCCAGTGTTACAGATGAAAAGATAACTTTTTCTTTTTTAGTTTAATTTAGAAAATTAAATTTAAAAGGGTGTCATTGACCAATAAGAGTACATAGGTTTCAGGCAACTGTTTCTATAGCATTTGAACTGTTGCCTATATTGTGTAATCATCACCCAAAATCAAATCATTTTCTGTCACCACCCCCTTCACCCTACCCTCTCCTCCATGTCCCTCCCTCACATCCCCCTCCCCCTGATAACCACTTCACTTTTATCTATGTCCATGAATCTCAGTTTTATGTTTGACCTAAGGTGTGAAATTATACAGTTCTTAGCTTTTTCTGATTTACTTATTTCACTCAGTATAATATTCTCAATGTCCATCCATGTTGTCGTAAATGGCAATATGTCATCATTTCTTAAGGCTGAGTAGTGTTCCATAGTATGTAAGTACCACATCTTTTTTTATTGGCTTCTTAATAGTAGAGAAGGGCCTAACTAGGGAGTGGCAAGGATTTCTCAGTCTACACAGAACCCATAACAACCAACCTTTCAGTGAATGAGAGAGATGCGTCCTTTGAAAAAGGCCTATTTCCCTCTGGGGAGGAGTAACTTCAGAATGATAATTATAATATTATTCTGACCTTGAATGCTACCATATATATCCCCTGTGGTGTCTAAAGGGCTTTTATTGTACTCAGAAATTTAATTTGAATTCGTAAAGTAGATCACAGACAGAGGGGGGGTGAGCAAAGCCAAACCTTACTTTTTAATGAAGCAAGAGCTAAAATACTCTCAGAATTGAAAATGTCACTGGTAACTGACTGCCTGGAAGTTATCACTGCCTTTAGTTCTTTTTCTTGTTCCAAGCACTGTCTGCTTGGAACAATAATCATGTTCTCCAGGACTGAGTCCTTGGCTGCAGGAGAAAGAATAATGGTTTCCTCCAAATGCTCAGATTCTACTCCCCAGAATTTGGAACACAAGGTGGGGCAAAAGTAGGTCTACAGTTGTTTGTATGGAAAGATACCATAATTAATAAATAATAATAATACAAGAATAAACTCTTGCCCTGGCCAGTTGTGCAGTGGATAGAGCATTGTCCAGAGAGTCAAGGTTGCTAGTTTGATCCTGGGGTTGCCAGCTTGAGCCAAGGATCACTGGCTTAATCCTGTGGTCAACAGCTCAATCCAGAGAGCACTGGCTCAACCCCTGATGTCACCAGTTCAAGCACTGGTCAGGCACATAGAGAAGCAATCAATGGCACAACTAAGTATAGTAACAAGTTGGTGCTTCTTTCTCTCTCCCTTCTTCCTTCCCCTTTTGTCCCCCTCTCTAAAAACAAAACAAAACAAAAAAACTTTTTCTTAAAAAAAAAAGAATGAACAGTCTCTGCTTCATGTACTCACTACTTTTGTCCCACCTGTATGTTACCTTACATGACAAAAATGTCTTTGCAGATGTGATTAGGTTTAGGATCTTGAGATTGTTGTAAGGTACCAAAAAGCTGCAAATTAATATTGATATTCTAGGAAGAAAAGGTCAGGCTTTCCTATCCTTTCCTTGGAAAATAGAGGGAAAGGAATGTAGAAGTCTCCTGACTTACAAGGATGACTAGGGTCATTTGGTTTTAAGTTCTCTGAAAGGATGAAGGTTACCTGAGAAACTTCTTCCCTTTCAATAGGAGGCAGAATTTACATACCACCTTGCATTGATTGTAGTTCTTCCCTTTCCTGGAATCTTGAGAGTAAAATACCTCTAGGCTAGAGAGGGAAGAGAAACCCTGAAAGATTTGTAAATGTCTGACTGTGTTACCTTGAGAGTCTTAATGTTTCTGTGTCTGTTATAATCTTGTTAATGATTGTGCCATAATGTCATGCTCTCCCCCGCCTGCATGTGATCAAGGGTATATAAGCAGCCCCTGAACTATTTTGGGGACTGCAGGTTTTGGGCCTGCAGATGCCCTGTGTCAGCCATATGCAGCGGCATATTAAAATTTCCTCCTTTAATAAAATTCTTCAAACTTTATCTGGACTGGGTGTCTCTACGTGAACTCGATGAAGTGAGCTACAGTGCTCTTCAGAATCTGGGGTGCAGTACTTTATAACAAGATGAGGAGATTTCCCTGGATTACCTGAGCAGGACTGATGTAACCACAGGGTCTCTATAGGGAAAAAGGTACACAAGTAGGCCAGGATCAGAGAACACACTACAATGACAAAAAAGAGTTTGGAGTGAGGTCATTGCCGGGACGCAGCCAGGAACTAAGGAATCCAGGCGGTCCTAGATGCTGGAAAAGGCAAGGGACAGAGTCTCTACGGGAGCCTCCAGGAGGGACGCCCCTGCTGGTACCTTGAGGAGAGCACTGTCAGCCCCTTGCCAGACTTCTGGCCTCCAGGACTATAAGTTGTGATAATAGATTTCTGTTGTTTAAGCCACCATGACTGTAGTTACTTGTAATAGCTGCGACAGGAAACTCGTTTTGAGTGTGCTCATCCTATGGTTTAACTGTCCATTGTACATGGAAGACCCCACTTCCACCTCCTGCTCTACCCTCCCTTTCTGACTTTCTGACGGAAGCACTGCTCCTACTGAGCTGTCCACCTCCACGTCCCAGAGACACCTTGGACACCACGGGCACTCTACACTACAGGGCCAGTGAGCCATATTTTTGCAGTGAGAGCCACATTTCTAGAAATGCTATGTTGCATGAGATGGTATCAATGGCTCTTTAGGATTTGGGGGTGTTCTTCTGGGTAATGATGAGTTATTTGCACTTTTGGATTTCACATGAATTTCCTCTCTGGTGAGCTGGTTGCTTTCTGTATAACAGGCTGCTCCAAGTGGAAACCTGGGTGTTTTCCTCAACTCCTTACTTCATCCACTCTCCATCGCCAACAGGGTCCAAGTTCTAACAATTTTACCTCACACATTGTAAGGTATTTTTTCCCGCCGAGGAAGAAGGAAGGGGCCGAAGCCATGAAGTGTGGAATAATAAAAGGCTTTATTGAGTACAGAGCGCATCCTGCCCGACGAGATTCCCTAGCCCTGGGGACAGAGGCCAGGGAAGTCGCATGGGGTGATCTGCGTGGGAGATATACAGATATTTAAAGGGTCTCTAGGGTGGTCAAGCTAATATGATGTGGTGAAATCTCCCTGGCTGACCGATCCCACCAGCAGCTTTAAATGTGGCAAGCAGGGACACCGGTCCCAGCAGGGCCCCTGCCCGCAGCTGCCCACTGAGCCCTGCCCTGACTGCAAGCAGCCCGGTCACTGGTGGAGTGATTGCCCCTTTGGGCAGCAGGCTCATCCTCAGCATCTCTCCGTGGAGGACAAGCCGCTCAGATGGGAGGCCGGTCTAGCCAGATGGGCCCACCACTCAAACTCCTAGACATCATGGACGGCTGACATCGCCTGGACTCAGAGACCCCATCATCCTCACCAAACCGAGGGAAGGACTCCTGGGAAGTTTCTTTTGGCATGCATGGTTGTGGGCAGTCCTAGCCAAAGTTCCCGGGTCTGGTGTCTCACGTGACCTTCCCCCTTGCCCACCACCCTACATTCCGATCTTTTGTGTTAATTAGAGGCGCCACTTATTCGTCTGGCTACTTCCTGCTGACTAGGGGCATCATGGGGAGGGGGAGATCGTCAGGTGGTGGCTTTGAGAGGTGTCAGGAAAAACATCTGTTTGACTGTGACTGGAGAAACTTTGCAGATGCGGTCCTGTAAGGATTTAAAAAGAGGAGTAATAGGGGGATCTGCAGGGTCCAGCCTGTTGGTGAACCAAAGATGGGTAAGGTCCAGCAAACTTGAGGCAAAACTGTATGCCAGGAGTGACGTATGAAGGGGAAAAACTGCATGTCAGGAGTGGTGTGCAAAGAGGAAAAGAAGGGGAAAGGAAGGGGTCCCATCCACTCCCATAACCGAGACCTGTGAGGGAACTAGAGGTCCAGAGTGTGATGGCAAAACAGAGAAGGTAGCCCCCGTGTCCACAAGAAATGAGATGGACTTACTTGTTCCTGCAGCATTACCCTGGGTTTGGTGAGGATGATGGGGTCTCTGAGTCCAGGTGATGTCAGCCGTCCATGATGTCTAGGAGTTTGAGTGGTGGGCCCATCTGGCTAGACCGGCCTCCCATCTGAGCGGCTTGTCCTCCATGCAGAGATGCTGAGGATGAGCCTGCTGCCCAAAGGGCAATCGCTCCACCAGTGACCGGGCTGCTTGCAGTCAGGGCAGGGCTCAGTGGGCAGCTGCAGGCAGGGGCCCTGCCGGAACCAGTGACCCTGCTTGCCACATTTAAAGCAAGCTGCTGGTGGGATTCTTTTTTGTGGCTTGGACTTGGGTCAGGCACTTCCTGTGCCTTGCCCCTGTTGCTCTGCCGGCCTCAGGGCTGCCACAAGAGTCTGGGTTTGGAGCATTACCTTCTGCTGCATGCAGGCCTGGTGAACAGCTTTGGTCTGTTTCTACTAGCCGTGACCATTAAAAACATTAAATTCCATGTTCACAGGCCTTGAATAGGGGTTTGAGGGTTGAGAATAAGAGAAGGGGGGATCCTGGGGAGCCCAGCACCCAGCTCTGGCCAGAAATGCCAGAGCCAGAGGCAAGACAGGGCCAAAACTTCCTGTAAGAAAATTGGGGTTGGGTATCCTGCAAACCGGTGTAAGGGCCAATGTCAGGTTGAGAATGGCCTGACGGAGGAGGGGTTTAAGAACACAGTGGAGAAGGGAGGGGCCCCTGGCCAGCAGGGGAGGAGAAAGAGAGAATGGTATTTGCAGGTGAATGAGAAACAGGATCCTGCGAAAGGAGGGGATGGGGGCTCTTGGAGGGAAGAGACCCGAGTGAAAAAGATCTGCAGAGGGACCAGAGAGGGGTCCCGAGAGAGGGGTACCCCTGGGGGTCAGGCAGGAGAAGGAGAGAGTTGGGGGTTGGGCGAAGGAGGAAAGATTAGGAGTGGAGGGTTTAGTGAGGTTTCTCTGACCTAAAAGGGCCTGTGTGTAGAACAGGAGGCACAGAGATCAGGACGGAAACATGAATAGCTAGAAGCCCTGAATGTAAGGGATCTCCAACCAGTTCCCAGTTCTTTTGGTGATAGTTAAATTGGTGAGGGTGTTAAAACTGAAAGTCCCTTCAGGAGGCTACCTGATCTGGTTATCCAGTGGGTCTGTGTCCTGGCCACAGTGGAGAAGAAAAACAGTTTCTTCTTCTTTAGGGAGGGAGAGGGAGGGAGAGATTCTGGATAAGGCAACTCCAGGAGTGTTTTTGGATTAGGTTTAGATTCCTGTGCCCCCATGGCTGCCCTCAGTCCTCGGAGTGCTCAGAGGTGAGAATTGGCGTCCTGCAACTTAAGCTCTGGCCACTGGATGGATAAGGTAAAGTGAATGTGCTCAGGACGTCTCCACGGGCACACACGCACTCAGAACGGAACGGAAAGAGGTTCCTGACACAGCTGCGGTTTCGGACAGGGAGTCTCAGCAGAAAGAACTGAGGGGAGGCTGGAGGCAGAGGACTTACCGCACCATGTGCCGAAGTGGGTGGAAGGTCAGAGGCCCTGGTTCTTTCTTGGAGGGGAAGGGGAGAGGAGCGGTCCTTGCGGGCTTCTGACTCTTCTCAGTTTCGGCACCAAATGTAAGGTATTTTTTCTTATCGAGAAAGAAGGAAGGGGTCAGAGCCACAAAGTGTGAAGTAATAAAAGGCTTTATTGAGTACAGAGTGCATCCTGCCCGACAAGGTTCCCTGGCCCCGAGGACACAGAGGCCAGGGAGGTTGCATGGGGTGACCCGCGTGGGAGATATTTAAAGGGTCCCCAGGGTGGCCGAGTTAATATTATGTGGTGAAATCTCACTGGCTGACGGATGGTCACTCTTTTCCCAAGGACTCCGGGGAAGTTTCTTTTGGCGTGCATGGTTGTGGGCGGTCCTAGCCAAGTTCCCGGGTCTGGTGTCTCATGTGGCCTTCCCCCTTGCCCACTACTCTACACACATATCCTTCGGCTTCCTCATCTTCTCCATTGTTACCCTCCCCAGGTCAGGCCCTCCTGACTGCTCCCCTGAGTCCCGGGAGGGCTTTCTCTCTGACCTCCGGTCCAAGCCTGCCCGCTAGCTTTCCTTGCTGCCAGTGCAGTGCACACTTGCTGTTGTTACTCTTCTCCCCAAAGCTCTCCACAGCCTCCCTGTTGTCACTCGGACAAGTTCTAAAGCCCCTCCCAGGTCCCTGATGATATGACCTGGTCACTGTTCCTACCTAATGTGCCCTTTTATTTCCCCCTGCCCTCCCACCCACCTGGCCACTGGACAGTCCTCCATTTGTGGCACTTGCTTCTGCTGAGCAGGCCTAGCTCTCCCTGCCTCCTCATCTGAGCTCACACATTCTTCCTGCTTGGCAAGCATTTTCTAGCTCCCTTTGCCCATCTAACTGCTACTTATCCTTCAAGACAGTCAGTCTGGGTCTTCCAAGAAGGTGCCAAAATAGGATTAAACAACCACAGATTTTTTTTTTTGTATTTTTGTATTTTTATGAAGCTGGAAACGGGGAGGCAGTCAGACAGACTCCCGCATGTGCCCGACCGGGATCCAGCCGGCATGCCCACCAGGGGGCGATGCTCTGCCCATCCGGGGCGTTGCTCTGTTGCATCCAGAGCCATTTTAGCACCTGAGGCAGAGGCCACAGAGCCTTTCTCAGCGCCTGGGCCAACTTTGCTCCAGTGGAGCCTTGGCTGCGGGAGGGGAAGAGAGAGACAGAGAGGAAGGAGAGGGGGAGGGGTGGAGAAGCAGATGAGTGCTTCTCCTGTGTGCCCTGGCCGGGAATCAAACCTGGGACTTCTGCACGCCAGGCCAACGCTCTACCACTGAGCCAACCAGCCAGGGCCAACCACAGATTTTTTAAGGGGAGATTCCTGTGTGAAAAGAAATTTGGAGGGAGCTGGGAGAGCCACCATGCTGAAATGCAAGGAGACAGAAAGAAAGCCTAGTAGAATATCTGGACTGCCTTTCAGTCTAAGAAAGGTCCAGAAAAGTCATCAGGAGTCCCTAGTCAAAGTCAGCTCCTAGCAACAGGTCTGCCTTGTTTCCTTGTCACACTCCTCACCGGAAGCGAGCAGCTTGTGGCCGTGGCCTTGCTGCAAATGTGAGGACTGAGTTCAGGGCGGCAGCAGCTGGGGCCCTCCGGTAGTTACAGCCTCTGTAGTAGGAGGTCTGCAAAGATGGTTCTCATGGCCATTACAAAGGTCAAGATTGTGTCACCTCCTTCAGACCTGCTCTATCTTTCCCTCTCCATTTATTTGTGTTGCTTTCTCAGCCTAGTGTGATAGCCTTTGTTACAGTAATCGTTGTACTGTAGCCTAGTGTGATAGCCTTTGTTACAGTAATCGTTGTACTGTAGCCTAGTGTGATAGCCTTTGTTACAGTAATCGTTGTACTGTAGCCTAGTGTGATAGCCTTTGTTACAGTAATCGTTGTACTGTAGCCTAGTGTGATAGCCTTTGTTACAGTAATCATTGTACTGTAGCCTAGTGTGATAGCCTTTGTTACAGTAATCGTTGTATTGTAGCCTAGTGTGATAGCCTTTGTTACAGTAATCGTTGTACTGTAGCCTAGTGTGATAGCCTTTGTTACAGTAATCGTTGTACTGTAGCCTAGTGTGATAGCCTTTGTTACAGTAATCATTGTATTATAATCATTGGCCCACCTTTCAGTCTTCTGTTTTAGGTAGCAAAGTATTTTAAAGCAAGGACCTCATCTCAGTAATCTCTCAGTTCCCAGCTATACTTTAGGGCGTGGCATATGGTTGGGATTTAGGAAAAGTTGTATGTTTAGAGAGAGGAATAAGATGTGCAGTCATCATCCCCATTTCACAGATAAGGGAACTGAGGCTTGAAGGGATGGGTGACTATGCCAGGGTTAGTTTGGGGTGCACTGGGGATTTGAACACGGATTGCCTCACTCTATCCCAAGCAAAAAGCCTAATGATGACCTGGACTCACTTACTCAGGGACAGCTTTTCTTCACCAGATCATTCTGCTCTGTCTGGGATCCAGGAAAAGGACTCCTGATTGGTACTATCCAACAAGGAAACATACGAGTTCAGAATGAAATAGACTCGGGGTTTGGCTAAAAAATCTGGGCTTCTATTGAATTTTTTTTTTCTTCCTTAAAGCATCTCTCTTTTCTTTGCTTCTGTTTGTGTATCCGAATCCTGTTCTTTGCTTAGTATTGTAGCAGAAACTGTTGTAGCCCATCCGGGACTTCTCAGCACGCAGCATCTCTACACACAGAAAGTCCTCACTTCAGTGTCTGCAGATCTTTGCTTGAGGATATTTTTCTGGCAGTGAGCATGCTTTTCCCAGAGCAGGATGCCAGCACCATGAGCTGATGCAACGGGAAGTTCTCAATCAGTGCTGGACAGGGAGTAGTGGGGGAACAGCCCAGCTGCCTCAGCCCTCAGTTGGGATAACCAAGGCACATTTCACACTGGCTCGGATGGTTCCCAGCCAATGGAGCACCAGTTACCCTAGTGGTATCTGCTTGATAACCCACTCTTTATTGCCTGCTTTCCATCCCCTGCCTCACTTTCCCACTGCCCTACGCACACTTGTGGGACTAGTTGCAAATCTTTGCACTCAAATCTTTGTCGGAGGGTGAACACAAACCAAGATGAAACTCTAGTTCAAACCTCACTGTGTTTCATCAATATGTCTCTTTTTTTTTTTTTTTATAAATTTCCTTCTATACCTGAAGGAAAGTTGTTCTTATTTTCATTTTCAAGTGAAGAAAATTAAGCTCAGGTTAGGTAACTTGCCTGAGGTCACCGTGCCCCTAGGTGCTGGGGCTGGGATTCCATGCTGGGCGGTTTGCTTGACTTCCAACTCGGAGCTCTTAACCACTGGGCTATTTTCTGTCCTGGGAGACTCAGCAGACCCGGCTTGACTCACACTGTGACCTTCGGCATGTCACCTCAGTTTCCTGGCCTTTAAAATGAGGCTCATGACATAAACCTCATGGGATTTCTTTCCAGGAAATGTCTGCACAATATTTAGTATCATTTGTCATTGTTGCAAAATAAACACAAAAATAAAACTTCCCATGAATATTGAAAATTTCATGGCATTCAGACCTTATGGTATACATTATCAGAATCTTCAAATATATTATCTACAGGTTGAGTGACTGTGCTTTATGGATAGATTGCCACTGAGCACCCCACTTTGAATGAACTCATGCAGCTGTGTTTAATTTTAATAAAGCACCTATGTCACTTGAAAACTTGTTATATCTCATCCCTTTTCCACTTTTTCTGAGCCACCCTCAGTAAAGTGGAAAGTGGTCTGTTGAGGTGGAATTTTTATATAAACACATTGAGAAACCTTGGTGATACCTCTCAGACTCCTCCATAAACATTCCTCTTTGCAGTAGCTAGTTTCAATAGTTTTGTTTTTGTGTGTATGTGAAGGGTAGTGTCCCTAAATCTGGTTGTCACATTTGTTGACATGTTTATAATATTCTCCAATTTTTTAGTAACTATAGGATCCATAACAATAACTGCTCACTCATCCCTGATACAGGTGATATGTATATTCAAATTGTTGTACAATCATCACTACCATCCATCTCTAGGCTTTTTTCATCTTAAAACAAAAACTCTCTCTCTATTCCTCTTGCCTTCAGACCCTGGCTGGTCAAGGCACATACAGGAAGCAACTACTATGAGTTGATGCTTCCTGTTTTTCCCTACTCCTCTTTCTCTCTGTGTTTCTCCCCTCTGTCTAAAATACAGTAACTAAAATATTAAAAAAGAAATATTTGTTTATTGCAGAACATTGAGAAATATATAAAAGGAATTAGAAAAAAACAACAAACAAAAAAAATCAATCAAAGGTCTAATCCTTCCTGATAGCTATTGTTACCATTCTGTATATGGAGAGATTGGATATATTGTTACCATTCTGTGTACAGAGAGACTGGATATATTGTTACCATTCTGTATAGTAGAGGCTGGATACACAGACAATGGTCAGATCTTGTATAAAATTAGAGCTGTGACCCATGACCTGTAGCACCCAGAATAGGAAGCTAACCCACAAGGTCTGCAGTAATCAGCCCCCAATCCTTAGGACTTGGTCAATAACTGTTGACTGCCCTAATGTTTGGTCCCTGCTTCCAACTTTGGGCCATCTAGTATACGACAAATATGTTCCCTTAGCTAATCACACAGGATGTCCCACTCCCAATCAGCACATCTTTAGTCTCCCATGCCAACATCCTCTCATTGGGACATGGCTGAAATCTCGCCCTTTTTCCACTACAAGCTGCTCCTGGCTTCTGTCTTTGACAAATGTAAATGATGGTGGTTGACTCCCTTGTATAGAAAGCTCTGAACAAATAACCTTTGCTTGCTCTCATTTGGGTGGTCTTTGGTTATTTCCACAATATTATTCTTTGTTCATCATATATATTTATCACTTGGATATTCTGTATTATGATTTGGAAAAGTCATTAGATATGATTTTTAAATGGCTGATAATGATTCATTTTATGAACCAATTTATCCTCACCTAGTTAACCATTGCTCTTCTGTTTGGCCCTTTACCCTCTCTTATCTCATCCATAAAGTGGGCATACTAATATCAATACTTAGGATAGTTGTGAGAATAAAATAAAATAAAATCCAGGTAGCTTCCAGCAGAGTTTCAGACACACAAGAGACATGCCATTAATGTGAATTCCCCATCAGTGCGACAGGTGCTTCCTGAGACGGCCCTGCCCCTTGCCCCTCTCCCATCCCTCCTCCCACAATTTGATCTCTGTGCAAGCTCCCAGTCCTCCCCACAGGGCTCAAAACAATTCTATTGCCCAGGGGAGCAGTCACAGGTCAGATGTCTTAACTTCTCCCACAGCTGAAAGCTACTCAGACAGGGAACCTGGTGATGAGTAAACAAAGCCCCAGTTAGGTTCTTTTCTTGTTGACATGGCAACCTGACTACCAGCTGTCAAGCAGTTAAGGGAACTTCAGCAACAGGACCTGATTAACAATTCTCTGCTGGGGGAGGGGAGTGATGGATTTATAAAAGCACTTGTCTAGAGGCTTCTTCATTCCCACAGCCGGTACCCCCAGCCCACAGCCACAGCAAACAAGTGCCTCTTTGAAGCTAGATGTAGAGATTCTCTATATTATCCTCCCCCACCACAGCAGCTGCTTGAAGACCTCTGTCTTCCAATTTCCAGCTGGCTGGCTTTCAAAGGTGTTCTCAGCCCTTGTCCTTTGCAGGCACACTCAGTATGGAGAATCACAGGAAGACACAACAGGCAACAAACAGCCAGTTGTCAAAAGCAGAGTGATTGAGGGAGAAATCACTCCCTAAGGAGCCCGTTACTGCCCTGGAGTCAGAGACAGTGGTTGGGAGCCCAGTTATCCTGAACACACAGCACACTGGGGCCTAGGCTGTCTGATGCATGTAGACTCAATCTCTCTGGATTCCCAGAGAGGTGACTGAGAGAGAATTCCAATCCAGCCTGGAGACAGTGAGGCTTGAAAACTGATTTAAACCTAGCTGAGACAAAGAAATAGTCATTTCTTCCGCATCTGACTGTGGGGATTGAGACTGGCCATTACACAGTCTCTGGAGGACTCTGTCATAGGAGTTGTAAGACCAGAGAACTGCAGAGCCAGGCACTAGCGGAACCCAAGAAGTGCATCTGAGCTGGAAGGCTTGGAGGATGAGTGCAAGAGCCAGGAGAGAGGAGCACTGTCAAGGACCATAGGCTCCTCGCCCCTCTGCCCTGCGCCTTCCAGGGACAAGTGCAAACCTAGGTCATAGTTGGTGCTAAGCAAATGCATGGAGAGTTTTCTTCCTTCTACCCTTCAGAACCTGCTATAATCTGCTATAAGTCATCAATGTAAAGTTAATGTCAATTTAACTAAATTACTATCCATTCTAGATATTTGTATTTAAGCCCCATCTATAATAGCAGGGGAAAGACTATTCTGCCCTTAAAGGGATTCAAACACCGGTAAATTAGTTGCAGGAGTAGGTGATTCAGACAATCTCTCAGGGCACTTGAAGTCAGGCCCACAGCAATGATGCTTATAGCTACAGCTGTACCCATTAGGTGTCAGGTGCTAAGGTAAATACCTTAAATGAATTGTTTGGGGTCCTCTCAGAACTGCTGCCAGGTAGGGATTCTTATTGAACAGGCAGTTAATTGAAGTTCAGAGTGGTCAAGAAATGAGCTCCAAGTCACACAGCTACCATCCATTTTTCTCAGACTTCTAAGTCCCACTGGGATGGGGTCTTGGAAGGAAATATTCAACCACCATTTCCCAGAACAATAACAGGGTGCCAGGACGAGTCTTTTAGCCTTTTCTTCCACATGTTGAATTTCTAAACATTTGCAGTGACTCAGCTATATAAAACATATTAAGGTTTCTCCCAGTTGTTTCCCCAGTTATTAGCAGCTGATTTTCTCATCAATCATCTCAGAAGAGACACAGATAAATCTGTGCTTCGTTATGTTCCCCTGAAGCCTGAGGAAGTTTGGCAAGAAAACAATATTATTTTAAATAATCTTCCCTATGCCTCTGCATTTCCCTGCATCTAAGAACGTACCTGGATCAGACTCCTCTGGCCTTGCCTAGCTCTTTTTTATATACATGACAGGCTGTCTCATGAGCGATGAGGTTTGATGCTATTTCTAGCAATGAAATGCAGTGTGAATTAGGATACTTCTCACCAGTTACCAGACCTATTACTGAAACAGACTTCAAGATCGAATTATAATTTATAATGTAATATAACATACTCCCAATTTTTACAACACTTCAGGGACTTAGAGATGACTTACCTGGGACTTATTTACATTTGTTGCTTCTTGTTTTCATAATGCCAAATACCTCAATTTGTTATTTAAAGAGTCTACATTTCCCTCAGTCTTTGCTCTAATGTTCCCTTGGTTATCAGCTCATGGAAACGAGGACCTTGTTTTCTGCAAGGGAGGGAGAGGGGTTCTCCCAGTGAAGCTGCATCTCAGACGGGAGTTTGTAAGGGGCTTACTTTTTGACTTTATATTATTTTGGCATTAGTGGAACACTTAAGACACAGATTTTAGAAAATTGGCCCTTTTTTCTGAGTATAAAAAGCAAAATAAACAAAACAACTAACTGTAGACAATTTGAAACAAATCAAAACATATTATTAAAGCATTTGTATTTGGCATATTTATTTATACGTACCGTGTTTCTTAAGTGCCGAGTACTATGCTAAATGTTTTGCATGGCTCTACTTATTTAATCTGCTCAGCCACCTCAGAAGATAAGTAGTGTTATTATGCATATTTTCTAGGCCAGAGCCTGGGCACAGAGAGGTTAAGTAATTTGCAGGAGGCTGCCCAGAGGGAGTAAGAGGTAGATCCGGGATTAAGTTCCACCTGAGCAGTCTGACAATACCTGTTAGATTCTGCACCAGTTTCCAGGGTGATATTTCCATGTAACTGTTCAGTAGTTAACATATCAGCGACTATACATAGATGATGTTAAAGTAGTTTCTTATTGTGTATAAAACTAAGTGTTTTTCTCTTTTTTCTACTTAATATAAGTCATAAACATTTCACCTTGTCATTAAATTGTTTTAAAAATGTGACAGGCCAATTGGTTACATTTATAGAAAACAAAATATTAATGTCTCATTTCATATCATGTTTCAAAATAAATTCCATGTGAATTAAAGACTTAAAAATTCTAAAAAGAATTAAGAAAATGTAAGCGAATCAGGATCACCAGAGCTTGACTCAAAGTCCAGTCATTTACCAGCTCTGTGACCTGGGCGAGTGACTCAACTTTTTCGAGACTCTGCTTCTTAATCTGTGAAAATGGAAATGATACAGTTTTTAAATCAAAAGGCTGTTAAAAGATTAAATAAAGGATTTAGCAGTGTGCCTAGCAACAAATATGCTTTCAGTAAATGTTAGATATTGTGACATTATGTAGGAAGAAAAAAAAGTTTTGTCCAAAATTTCAGGAAATTAGCAGGCCCCACATTCTGCTCCAAAGACTGACTCTTAATAACTCATTCTATCCAAATAACCAGATTTTCCTGATTTCCATCCCATCTGGAGAAAAGAGGCTTATTCTAATTTGTGTCTAAGGGGAAATTACTTCTATTCTTACATGTGGCTCAGAGTGTGGTAAGTCAGCTGCAAATTAAGTTCAGAAATGAGAATGTTGTCTTACTTCCCCCAGCTTATTTTTTCTTTATTATAACATCAAAAGTGAGAGGTTTGGAGTATGAGTCTGCATATTTACAAGAGGCACAAATCTAATTTTCATAACTAGTCTCCTCCAGTCTCCAAGGAAGAAAGCTGGCATCATTCTTGAGCAAAAACAGTGGGTGAATTCTATTCCAGAGCCCGGTGAGATCTAGTCCCACCCACTCACACAAATGAAGCCCGAGTTGTTTGCAATTCAATATGAGGTATTGAGGCAAACATTTTTAATTTGCTCTGTATCCTGGATGGTGAATCTGTATGTAAGTCCGGCTGTAAACTCAGAGTTATCTGTCTGGATGTTATGCTGGACAGCGGCATTTCATCAGAAAACAAGAAACAAAAGGTGAGAAACTCATGAAGCAGTTGACACCTCCAAGAAATTCAAGAGTGACTATATCAGCAACTGTAAAGTACAATATCCCTTGGTTAAAAATTACTTTGGAGAAATGCACAGTTTGAGCCACAGGCTTTTCACTAATCTGTTGATAGCTTGACAAAGTATTTGAAGAAGTAGAAAAGTCATTGTAGAGGACAGAATAATGTGAGAATAATCTAAAATTTGCTGAATATTTTTGTGACATGATATAAGAGATAAGCCTACACAAAGTGGTATAGATTTTATGGAAAGTCATTATTAGCTGAAGCATTTAGTTGAGAATATATACATACCTGTATTTTGGGGTCTTGTTTTTTCTCATATTTCTGTACAATCTTTACACTCTTATTAAGAGTTTGAATGTTTTCTGCTTGGGAACAATGCAAGTCCTCCCTGTCACCTTTCCCTAAAGATTTTTGTCTCTTAGTTATTACATAATTTGCAGTTTTATATAATGGCACTTGTTGCTTTAACAATTACAAACATCAAGTACAGAAGGAGAATACAGAAAAATAGGTGAATGAAAAGACAACACCAAAAATCCCCAAAGCAAGTATCTAGTTTGTGCATTTGTGTTCAGCTGTGTGAGCTATCTCCCAGCATTTATTCATCCTATGTACTTTAGTAATAGAACCTCTGACTTTTAATTGAGCTCACAGCTTCCTGGAATAAAGATTGCATTTTCCATTCTCTTTGGTAATTCAGTGTGCCTGTGCGTAAGTTCTGTCCCATGGATATAAGAAAATGTCCTGGGTGTGGCTTTTGTGATGTGTTCTTCAAGGGAGGTGCCTGTGTTCCTTCTTCCTATTGGCAGGAATGAGGACATGATGACTGAAGTTCAAGTCACCAGCTTGGATGAGGAGAGGGAAGTATTTGGGCAGAGTCCGGCTCAAGCCAGCTCTGGACTGCATCAGTGTGCTTCTCTAAGAAAAAGAGAAATAAGCACGTTCTGTTTACACCATCTTGATTTTGGGTTTTCTCTTTCTTGCAGATGAACCTATTCTTAACTTATATACTCTTCTTCCCATACTTCTCCTTTCCATCTTTCTCCTCTAACTGAAATGCTTTGAGTTTTTAGACTAGTTCAGGATTTGTCAATTTGTGCACTATTAACATTTTGGGTAGACAATTCTTTGTTGTGGGGTTGTGCTGGGCATGGTAGGATGTTTAGCAGCATCCTTGGCCTCTACCTACTAAATGCCAGTAGTTGCTGCTCCCCTGAGTTGTGGTAACCAAAAATATCTATGGACATTCCAAATGTTCCCTGGTGGGAATGGGGTAGAGAATTGCCCCAACTAAGAACCACTGGACTAGTTCAAGCAGAGAGGGCTGCTCCTGGAGCTTAGAAAAGCTGATAAAATCTGAGTCTTTGGTATTTATAAAGAAGTTTTGGGAACTCACAGAAGCATCCAGTGAGATACTCAGAGATGAACCACCTAGAGAAGATAATCTTACCACTTGTGTTAAATCACTGGGTCTCTGTTTCTTTCCTTATAATATGATGGGATTATGAAAATTTCCAAGTCTCTTGATCAATAAATGTGACTTTTTGGGCTACAGGTAGTTGCAAGAACAAAGCTTTGAATAGCAATGTGCAGAAAATACAGGACCATGCAAAAAGTGTTAACTCTTCTCTGATTTAACCAATTTCAGATGACATTTTTTCCTTCTTATATATATGGCCCTTGAAAGGCAGCTATGCTCACCATTAGACCACTCGTGCCCCAAGCCTCTTCAAGAAATGGTGCTGGGAAAATTGGAAAGTCACATGTAAAAGAATAAGACTTGACTACAGTCTGTCTCCCTGAACAAAAATTAATTCAAAATGAATCAAAGACCTAAATATAAGATTTGAAAACAATAAATTACATAGGAAAAAACATAGGTGCTAAACTCATGGACCTTGGCCATAAAGAACAATTTATGAATTTGACCCCAAAAGCAAGGGAAGTGAAGGCAAAAATAAATGAATGGGACTACATCAGACTAAACCGCTTCTGCACAGCAAGAGAAGCTGACAATAAAGTAAAAAGACAGCCAACCAAATGGAAGATATTTGCGAACAATAGCTTTGATAGGGGATTAATATCCAAAAATATATAAAGAACTCACAAAGCTTAACAACAAACAAGCAAACAATCCAATTAAAAAATGAGGAGAGGACCTGAACAAACATTTTTCCTAAGAAGACATAAATAGCCAACAGATACATGAGAATATGCTCATCTTCACTAGCTATTAGAGAAATACAAATCAAAACTACAATGAGATATCACTTCACACCTGTTAGATGAGCTACTATTAACAAGGCAGGTAATAACAAGTGTTGGAGAGGCTGTAAAGAAAAAGAAACCCTCACTCACTACTGGTGGGAATGTAAACTAGTATAGCCATTATAGAAGAAAGAATTGTCGTTCCTCAAAAAATTAAGACTAAAATTACCATATGACCCAGCAATCCCTCTGCTGGGTATCTACCCAAAAAACTCAAAAACATTGGTGTGTAAAGACACATGCACCTCCATGTTCTTCACAGCATTATTCATAGTGGCTAAGACATGGAAACAACCAAAGTGTCCTTCAATAGAGGACTGGATAAAGAAAATGTGGTACATAGATACAATAGAATACTACTTAGCCATAAGAAATGATGACATATTGCCATTTATGGCAACATGTATGGACCTTGAGAATATTATACTGAATGAAATAAGTAAATCAGAAAAAGCTAAGAACTGTATGAGTTCACACAGAGGTGGGAAATAAAATCGAGACTCATGAACATATATAAAAGTGAAGTGGTTACTGGGGAGGGGGAGTGTGGAGGGAGTAAAGAGGGACAAATATACAGTGACAGAAAATGATTTGACTTTGGGTGATGATTATACAACATAATCAACAGTTCAAATGTTATAGAAACGTTCACCTGAAATCTATGTATACTCCTATTGATTAATGTCACCACTTTAAATTTAATTGTCTAAATAAAAATTTAAAAACTATGCTCGTTGAGTACAGGCCTAATTCACATCTGTAACACTAGTACCGGCACTAAGGCATGTTCAGCTAGTATTCATGGGGTGGGTGGGTGGATGGATGGGTGAGTGAATGGGAGAATGAATGTGTCAATCAATGAACTGTCATTTCTCCCACCACATTTTAGGTCTTTGTATGTTTCTCCTCATCTCTTCAAAATGTTTTCAACTTTTTATTTGAAATAATTTTAATTTTATAGAAAAATTTCAGCAATAGTAAAAAGAACTCTTTCCTACCCTATACTCAGAATCCTCAACTGCTAACTTTTACTGCAAATGCTTTATTTGCTCTATGATATTTTTATGAACCATGAGAATTGTATATATCATCTCTTTATCCCTAAATACATCTTAAAAATGCTCTTTTCCAAAAATTACAATAAAGCTAAAATTTCAACCAATTTTAAATTGATAAACTTTTATGTAACCCATCACTCATATAACATTTTCGCCAATTGATCCATTTATGTCCTTTATATTAGTTTTCCCCAATACGGGGTCCAGTCTAGGTTCTGGCAGGTGTTACATTTAGTTATCTTTTTCTTCTCTTTTAATTTGGAACATTTTTACAAGCCCCCCCCCCTTTTTTTGCCTTTTATGACATTGACAATTTTAAGTACAGCACAACCCCATTTAAAATAGGCTATTCCTTGTTTTGAGTCATGGTGTTTCCTCATGATTGGGTTTAGGTTATGTTCCCAGCTGGAACCCTATGCAAGTGACGTTGTATGTTTACAGGTATCATATCTGGAGGCACACAGTGTCTACTGCCCTTCACTGGTGAAATTACTTCTGAGCACTAAGTCAAGGTGTTGTCTCATTTCTTCACTATATACTCACTATTTTTATCCCTTGCAATTTATCAGCAATCTGAGGGTTTCTCAGCCGCAGCGCTCCCTTTGTGTTTGTCTGTCGGCCCTGGGGATTTTCCTGTAAGCAACAGCTCTCCCTTCGTCCCATCATTACTTTTTATCAGTTTATTTTTATGATAGGCTCAAGCATTCCTATTTTTAATTGTTTATAACTCACTACTAGCCTGAATGATTTTGATGCCTAAATTGACTTACATTTGGCCACTGGAGCTCGCTCTAGCCAGCTTCTGTGTCCTTGTGAAATGTCCCATCATTATTTATTTATTTATTGAGCATTTTTTTCTTTTCTAGAATAAGATGCTCCAGTTTCATCCGGCACCTTCCTTGGCCCTGCCCTAAAATCAGCCACTTCCTCTTAGGAGCCCTAAACTCTTCATCTCTGAATGCTAATAACAATTAACTTCTGCATGGTGGACTTTGGGATGCTTGTTCATGTATTTCTGAGCTTTTTGGTTTTGCTTGAATCTTTAAAGTAATGAGCACATATCTTCCCCTCCACCCACAAAAATCATAAAGATATTAGGAAAAAGCCAACAACCCCTCAGAGCCAGGTCGCTGCCGAGGTGAAGCTTCCAGAAGGGACTGCCCTCTACTCTTTCTCCTTTCCTGCTGACTGCACTTGGCAGGACAGGCAGGGCCAGCCCCTCGCCCCACATCAGACCTTCCCTCAATCTTGGAAACCTCAAACAGGAACTCTGCAGGGAGACTGGGAGTTAACACACTGCAAATATGAAAACATGAGGTCTACGAGTTAAATGAAAAGGGAGGTCATTCCTCTCCTTGGAGCTGCAGTGGACGGGGAGTCCTCCGCCGCCGCTGCGCGCGGAGCCGACCTCTCTGCAGTGGACGGGGAGTCCTCCACTGCTGCTGCGCGCGGAGCCGACCTCCGTGCAGTGGACGGGGAGTCCTCCGCCGCCGCTGCGCGCGGAGCCGACCTCTCTGCAGTGGACTGGGAGTCCGGGGAGTCCTCCGCCGCCGCTGCGCGCGGAGCCGACCTCCGTGCAGTGGACGGGGAGTCCTCCGCTGCTGCTGCGCGCAGAGCCGACCTCTCTGCAGTGGACGGGGAGTCCTCCGCCGCCGCTGCGCGCGGAGCCGACCTCTCTGCAGTGGACGGGGAGTCCTCCGCCGCCGCTGCGCGCGGAGCCGACCTTTCCAGCAGGCCATGGATGGAGAGGCAGCTCCTCAGCCACTGTGAGCTTTGGGTCACTCTCCCACAGAACTTCATTAGAACCACCCGAAACCTCAGTACGGGCCTTTTGGTTGAAGGGGTAGGGCTTCCAGTACTATGCTGACTAGAAGTCGTGAGAATGGACAACCTCCCCTTGTTCTTGATCTTAGAAGAGAAGCTTTCAGTTTTTCACTTTGCCATAAGATGTTCGCTGTGGGCTTTTCATATATGGCCTTTATTATATTGAGTTAATTTCCCTCTATTCTAGTTTGTTCAGAGTTTTTATCATGAGAGAGTATTGCATTTTACCATGCTCTTTTTTTTTACATCTACTGAGATGATTATGTGATTATTTTTTATCTTATTAATGTGGTGTATCACATTAACTGATTTTCATATGTTAAATAATCCTTGTATTTAAGGGATAAATCCCACTTGGTCATAGTGTGTGATCCTTTTAATGTGCTGTTGAATTTGGTTTGCTAGGATTTTGTTGAGAATTTATGTGTACATGTAATCTATGTTTTTATATATTGGCTTGTAGTTTACTTTTGTTGTGGCATCTTTGTCTGGCTTTGATATCAGAGCAATGTTGGCCTCATGAAATGACTTTGGAAGGTTCCCTCTTCAATTTTTTGGAAGAGTTTGAGAATGACTAGTGTTGTTCTTCTGCAGATCATTGGTAGAAGAATTAACCAGTGAAACTTTTTGGTCCTGGTCTTTTCATTGTTAGAGGTTGTGCTGTATTTTTATTTGCTAAATCTGGCAACTCTTTACACCACTGGAGGAAGGAGGATTGGAAGGCTTCCTGGAGAAGAAGCACCTGTGCAAAGGTGTAGACATATGAATGTGTGTATCTGGAACAATAGGCAGTAAGGTATGGAGTCTTGGGAAAATATACCTCCCCCTCTCCAGGGTCTGGAAGCTTTTAATTTCTCAGTTATGTGAAAAAGATAAGATTTAGATAATTATAGTTATTCCCACATTTTTTTGATGTAGATGTTCTCATTTTAAGATGAGGTAACTAAGATTGAGAGAGTTAATATAGTTTGCTCAAGGTTATTCATGTTGCAAAAGAACAAGAATTCAAACTCAGGTTTGTCTTTGAAGGCTGTACGCTCAGATGCTGTTTATACTGGTAGGAGCTCCTAAGGAGAACTGGGCGGTCTGAGGAGGCAGCTTCAATGTTTGTAGCAGTGGGTGTCAGGTTTCTGATCTTTCCTAAACTTTTGAGTTTGAACTTCATGATCCAGGTGCCACCATACTTTTTAGCCCCCAAAGTGCTTCTGGACTGGAGAAGATGCTTCTCTGCCCAGCCCGGCATGAAACCATGAGGTTGATCAAGTGCAAGGCCTGGCACTGGAAGGCAGGAGAGGGAAATAAGTTAGTCCTATTTCCCTGTTCTGCTCGAGTTTAAGAAGGGCAGGGTCAAGAGGGGTAAGTCGGGATAGGTGGCTTCCTTCAGGGAAGAAGAGAAGTGAAAAGAAAGGCTTGAGGGTTGTTCACCCCCAAGAGCACAGACAAGGGCATGGGCTTCGGAACTGAAGGTCAGTGGGTATCACCCCCAAGAGCACAGACAAGGGCATGGGCTTCGGAACTGAAGGTCAGTGGGTATCACCCCCAAGAGCACAGACAAGGGCATGGGCTTCGGAACTGAAGGTCAGTGGGTATCTTGTACCTGCCACTTCTAGCTGTGTGGCTTTGGACAAGTTATTTAAAATCTCTGAGCTTTTGCTTTCTTATAAGCAATATAATTTAACAGAACTGCATGTTGTAATGGTTCTGATAACCTAATATAATAATGCTTATAAAATCATCAAAGGCACAGTGCTTAATAAATGGTAGCAATGATGATGATAATGATTTTAAATTTTACTTATTGATTTTAGAGAAACAGAGAGACAGACAGAAACATCAATCTGTTCCTGTATGTGCCCTGACCAGGGATAGAACTGGCAATCTTTGCATATTGGGATGATGCTTTTACTAATTGAGTTATCCTGCCAGGATTATTACTATTATTAAAGAGCCAGGAGTACTGAGCTACTTTATCCTGGAACCCTGACTTTTTGTATTTTTTTTCACATTTATTAATCACTTACTAATGTGTCAGTCCCTGAGCAAAGAAGGAAAAGGAAGAACTTAGTGTCTAGTGGGAGATCCAATGAAGACATCAGACCATATAGAGTGACAGATACCGCTGCAGGGAGTGATTCAGGGGTGGTGAGACCTAGGAGAGTGCAGTGCAAGTGATGAAAGCTTCAACTGGCTCAGGCCAGACGGGGGCTTCCTGGCGCTCACCACCGAGAGGCGCAGGCAGCGCTGGCCCCCTGGCTTGCCGCTCCCCTGCAAGGCTGGAGTCAGGTGCTCGCACAACATTGCCATGAACCCATCTCTCTACAGTGCTCTGCTCTGGCTATTACTGTGTCACTTGTATTCTGTGATAGCTTTCTCCAGGTGACACTCTACAGGCCTAAGAACCCTTACTGAAACACTTTTGCTATAAAGTGACAGCAACTCTTTCAGCATTGACTCTTTGGCCTGATTGGGATGCAAGCCCATCCCTGCACCCATCCTGCAATTGCGGACTCACCTCTGACCCTGGAGTGTGGTATGCCCACCTGGTATGATGGACCACTTAGTTCACTTTCCAAAGGAAAAGAGGTGTGGTCATGAGAGGGGGGATGGACACTAGGTAAGCAAGGACAACTAATGTATGCTCCTGGATTGTCGGGTATGAGGCTGGTGAAAGCCTTCAAATGAGGGGACCCTGTCTAAATCCATGGAGGCCTAAGCATGTTTTGTTTGAAAAACTGCAGACAGAAAGCAAGAGGGAAGCATGTGCCGAGGGAGAAGGCCAGGGGGCGGGGAGGGAACGGTGCGGAAGGGGTTCAGAGAGTTTCTGTTTTCCTGGTGTCTTAGGTTTTCTTGAGCCTCCCAGGACCACGTGGGTAGTAGAGTGAAGTTTGGTTTTCTCACTTGTAAATTTTAGACACTTATGACAGCTCCCACTTTCACGAGGTCTGAGGTGCTACATCACCCCTTGTTGGTTTCTCTTACCCTGTTCACATTGTTGTAAATGGTCCCTTTGTTAATGTCTCCTGTAAAGCCAGTAGCCATGGCCACCATCACAGCCACCTGGCCCATGCAGGTTCGCATTTGATTTGGACAGAAGGTAATAAAACAATGGAGCCAAGAACTGGTGGGCCATTAGCTTTAATCCTAGCTTGCACCCGGAGGGCAAGAAATACTCACAGTGGGAAAACACTTTCCTTTCCATTCAGTGCTCACAAAGCTACTGACTTATCCGAGTTTCCTAGGATCAAAGGTTTCTACCTCACCAGCCTTATTCACCTCTATTCCCCATCTCCTTCTCTCTGCACAAACTCTGCACAAACTGGCTTCTCCTTCAGCACTCCGCCATCTTGACTGCTTCTCCTATGCAATGCTAATTTCAGGAACCAAAGTGTATAATAGAGAGAGAGCCCCCGGTCTGCCCCATTTTATAGTGTAGAAATCAAAACCTTCAAACCAATATACAAATAAGGAAGTTTCTGATACAAAATCACTTATCTGAGGCATAAATGGGATTCCTCATAAGAGTGCATCACCCCACATCATGCAACAGTCAAAGGTGTGGGAAAAGCTTAGTTTTGAAAAAAATCTTAGTATTAAAAGGGCGGGAAAGGTTTAGTCTTAAAACTAAGCCTTAGGGTATAACAACCCTGCCTGCTTACAGCCTGTCCCCCACACCCAATGCAAACTATAAGCGAGCAAACATATACATCATATTTACAAACTTATTTGGCTGATATCTCCTTAGTTGTTTGGATGTCAGCTGTCATGCCGGGGGCCTTGGCTGGTACAACAGCATCTACACAATGAGGTGCTGAGCAATAGAATTGGTCCCCCAAACCAGGTGTCTCTTTGAGCAGAGCCCTGTCTCAGCTTCTCCCAGCACATAGAAAGGGGTAGTCAGATTACAGTTACATGACTCTTGTAGTGTGTGAGCCAAAAGTCAGCAGAAAGAAATAAACTGCAGGCTATTTGTCCCCAACAGGTTATCCAGTCAAGCCCCATCAAGACTGTTATTCTGTGGGTCAAATAAAACTTCCCAGAGAAGCTCAGGTTAGCTATTTTTATCCAGTGAGAGTGCAAGAAAGGTTTCACTTGGAATAACAAATGAGATGATTCCATCAAGATACTTTTGCTGAGACCATACCTGAGAAGCAAGTAACTATACTTCTTGTCCATATTATGGATTTTGTTTTAGAAATTGTTATAATTGCCTCTGTCAACCATGTCTTTACCAGCTCCTCCCTTCTTTCTTTGAGAACCTGGTCATACACTTTGCAAAGAGTTAGTTTTCACAGTCCCTGTTGACTGGGCATGTGACTTGTTGCCTTGACCACAAATGAGTAGGTCAGTTGTAATCCCTAGTCAAGTTCAGCCAATCAGATTCTCTCTCTTGGGGACTGGATTTGTGCTTCGGAGATTCTATATAGTATCTGTTGAGCATTTAAAGAGAAAAGTAAAGTCAGCAATGGGTCATGGTGTTTGCTTTTGTGCCAAGAAGCAGAAAGAACTGATTAAGAAAGATAAAAAGAGATATAGAGGTAGAGTTAGAAATGAGAAAGAGGCTTTTAGTCTACCCAGGATAATGGTGACATTAGTTAAAAAACAACAACAATGAAAAAAACAGTTTCTGGCTGGTTGGCTCAGTGTTGGAGCATTGGTCTGGTGTGTGAATGTCCTGGGTTTGATTCCCGGCCAGGACACAAAGAGGCACCCATCTGCTTCTTCACCCCTCCCCCTCTTTTCTCTCTCTCTCTTTCTCTCTCTCTTTGTCCCCCCCTCCCCTTTCTCCCATTATCTCTCTCTTCTCTTCCCCTCCTGTAGCCATGGCTCAATGGAGCAAGTTGATCCTGGGCACTGAGGATGGCTCCCTGGTCTCCACCTCAGGTGATTAAAAAAAAAAAAAAAAAAAAGGCTCTGATTGCATCAGAGCCAAGGCCCCAGATGGGCGTGCATCGCCCCTAGTGGGCTTTCTGGGTAGAACCCTGTTGGAGCATATGTGGGAGTCTGTCAATGCCTCCTCTCCTCCAACTAAAAAACAAACAACCCCCCCCCCCCAAAACAAAACACACAGAAAAACAAACTCTATGAGAGGGAAACAAAAGAAGTCTACAAATTGTTAGCTAGTCCAAGAAAAGTTTTCTTGCATTCTGAGAACCAGAATACAGCAGGAAATGCAGCCAAAAAGAATCACCTGGAAAGAAAAGCTACAATCTCAAAATTACCAGGTGTATTTTTCAGTTGCTACTGAAAGTAGGTATCAAAACAACTTTCACCAGAAAATGTAGGGAGACTATTTCCATTGCACCTAAGTGTGAAATGAGTCTAAGAATGGGTTTGTGGAAGAATAGCAACTGGTTCTTATCTCAAAAGAAAACCTAGTGTCAAGGAAGGATACACGTTTTACCCTCCTATAGTGGAGCTATTTTTTTTTTTTTATTATTCATTTTTAGAGAGGAGAGAGAGAGGGAGAGAAAGAAACAGAGAGAGGGAAGGGGGTGGAGCTGGAAGCATCAACTCCCATATGTGCCTTGACCAGGCAAGCCCAGGGTTTCGAACTGGCGACCTCAGCATTTCCAGGTTGACGCTTTATCCACTGCGCCACCACAGGTCAGGCTAGTGGAGCTATTTTTAAGGGTGATGCCAATTGATCGACAATGGTCTGAGGAGCTGTTCATTGCTGCAAAATTTCCTTCATGGACTTATAGGCCATACTGAAGTGGATGCCATGAGTCACGCTACACAGGCTATTTTTGAAATGATGGAGAAATCCTAGTTGCCTCAGGACTGTGCATTGGTTGATATGAAGATTGAATTTGGTGTTCATGTCATCACACAAAAAAATTGTTCATTTTTATATTATTGATAATAATTCCTAAAGACTTTGCCCATGAGGAGATCAAAGCCAACAGAAAGACAAACCGTCTTATTGTGCCCTCAACAAGAATGCAGCTCCTGAAGGGCCCCAGGTGGTAAAGGAAATTTAGAGTGGGTTGCAGGAAGAGTGGAGTTGCTTCTGAAACCAGAAAGGCAATTCAGGGTTGTAGTATTGAAGCGCTCAACCTCTGATCTCAGTCACTGTAAAAAATTCAGGAAGGCTTGGGGCAATTTTGGCATTCTGTGTGAACTCTGGGTAACCTCTGCCCATCCAGGACCAGATAGAACTCTGAGAATTAGAGAGGATATAAAGGGGATGGCATTCCTGCTGGATATGTGGCAAAGGCAGGCAGAAACGATGCTTTAGGACCAGTGATGTCTGGTAACACTGTATCCCAGTTATCAGCTGCCCTTCCCTCACTCCAGACTGGGAAATTCAGAATGTGTGGTCTTCTCTTCAGTTATCCAGTGGTTTTGGCTGTTCAACCATACTTTCTCCAGAAGGATCAGCTCAGTTTGCTGCTCAGATATATATATATGGATTACACAACCATTTGTTAGGGGCCAAATTACAAGCAAGTATATTGGACACATGAATTTCCTAGAACAGGCTGACAAAAAAAATCAGAGAGGGCAATTTATGGGAACATTGTAATTTTAAAGGAGAAAAACTATAAATTTCTGGTTTAGCTGCAGAAAAAATCAAGCAAGATGAAAATATGTTTAAACCAATCAGATAAAACAAAGAAATAAGTGAAAAAATACACAAAATTAATGAAAAAGAGAAATAAGAGAGAATGTAGAATAACAACTACATGCAGACAGAAGCAGAGACAAAGCAATTGAAGAGAGACTAAGAACAAAACCTTGGTTTTGCTTTCTATTAATGCTTGCAGTACTTCGAGGATGTTAAGTGCATTTTCTGCTCTTTCATTTCATAGTATGCCCTGTACATTGCTGTATATATAACCCTTCCTTTGCTTCCTTTGTATGTGTATGTATGTGCACGTGGATGGCTGTGATTTGAGTGGGTTTTGTTCCTTGCAAACAGGAATACCAAGCCAGATTTGCATCTATAATTTCACCTATGATGACCAGTAATTGCCGGGGTCCAGCCCCGGGGGGAATCCAGGGGTCCCACAGGAAGAGACGGCGTCGGCGCAAATCGAGTGAGAGAGCCGAATTCTTTTTTCTCTTTAGCATTTACTGCCAGGCATCTCTCCCAAATGCTGGTCTAGCTTTATTTTTATACACACACACTAAGTTACAATCACATGGTATTCAGAATACATTGATTAATAATTGTTTTTGTTTCACTATGGTTACATATTTCTAAGTAACAGTTAATTCATTTCTATAAGCTATAAATCAGGTGGTAAGTCATACAATGTACAGTTATACAATAACTTGAACAGCAATAACAATATTGGTACAAACTTCTAAAAGGTCAGTACTGATTAACAACTCTATCTTACCTAATGTCCTATTGTCTAGTCAAATTTTATTTATTTACTAATTTCATACACTAGTTAAGTTCTAACTTATTTTTCTCAGAGTGTTCCACCACCTGCAGGTCAGGTATGCAAGAAGAAAGGAAAGCTTCTCTACTCTACCACATGAAAAGGCTAGGGAGGTAAAGTAATGAATTAAGTGAAGGCTGAAAGGTGCTTCTGTGTATAGTTACTGTTTCCTACCTATTCATAAGTTACATTCTATTTTTTCTAACATGATTAATAAGAAGGAATTCTCCTACAAACTTAACCCTTTTTGAGGGATGTCATAGCCAGCCTCTTATGTCTATGAGCCCAGGCAAAGGGGCTTACAGGCTTTTCTGTGGAACTCACACCCTCTGCCTCATTTCCAAAGAAATTACTATGAATCTACAGGGAAAGCACGGTGCTATTATCCCTGTGCCATAAATGATAGCACACACACCCAGAAAGGGGGGAGAAAAGGCCAAATTAATTCAAAAGGTCAAAGGGGGAAGTATCGTTGTGCCTTTTCTCTGCTGTGACTTTGTCATCCAGCAGCCGATGGTCTTCTCTGCTGTGACCTTGTCAACCAGCAGCCGTTGATCTTCTCTGCTGTGACCTTGTCAACCAGCAGCCATTGGTCTTCTCTGCTGTGACTTTGTCAGCCAGCAGTTGTTGATCTTCTCTGCTGTGACCTTGTCAACCAGCAGCCGTTGGTCTTCTCTGCTGTGACCTTGTCAACTAGCAGTTGTTGATAGGCTTCCAACAAGTAATGTTTTCAAGATGGCATTTTGGTTCAATAGTAGAGCTTATGCAGTGGTGAGATTTAGCCGGTTTGCAGTGGTTCAGCAGAACTGATACCTAACTTTTTGTTGAGTTCGGCGAACCGGTTGTTAAAATGGCACTTGTAATCAGGGTTCTCTCTAAAGTGGGTGCCTTAGAGAATTTTTAAAAAAAATTCCCAGAACTATGCAAGTCCTGAAAGTGTTCAAGGAACTAAAAATATTGTCAGAACAATGCTGTAAATTCAGCAGAAGTGGAAAGGGGTTTTTCAAAGATAAACATAATATGTTCAGAGAAGAGAAGTCACCTGTTTCAAATATATCAAACACAATGACTGTTAGTCTAATCGGCCTACCTCTAAAGGAATGGGATCCTACTCCTACGGTGAAAAGATGGTGAAGAATAAATCACACAGCCGATGATGCTCAGATAAAAGTGAAGAAAACTGCAAGTGAGGACGCCAATCAAGAAGCAATATGGAAATATCTTTAACAGTTTTATTGTTTTTTGTCAAATATTTAATATGTTCATTAATATTTTAAAACTCTTTCTTAAAACATAATCTAGTTTTGTATACCTCTTTTATTGTTCTTATTTAAGTATTAAGTGCATGAAATAATGAACTACCTTTTGGTATATTGTGTTTTTACACTTAAATTGGTCATTAGGGCAGAGAAACGGTTGTTAAATTATTTGAATCCCACCACTGAGCTTATGTCCTAGAGCCAAGGAGTGAGGCTTCTTTGATCTAGGGTTTTTAATCGTGCTAATTGATCTATTTGTCACCTATGCTCTAACACGTTCACATGTATTTGTTGTTTTCATGAGGCAAAAATAGAATCTATAATTGATATCCTCCCCAGAGGAGGGTGATTTTCTATCTGGGATGAATTTACCAAAATTTCTTACAGGGAGCGCAGACAGTTAGAATGGCTCCAAGATTTCCCATCAGTCTATTGGCCAGGGTCTCTTTTTTCCTTTTCCAAAAGGTGTGAATTAGACCTTTTCATTGGTCACCAAGGTTGCCAAATTCAGCTACGTGTGACTTTGAGGGAGACCAGCCCACAGACTTCTATTTGGAGAATGCCAAATGGTTCTCTGAGACCCAGCTGGTAGCACTCTCTCTTGCACAGTGCCTGAAATGTGCACATCTATTTTTGTTGAGTTATAATATTATTGCTTACACAAAATCTAATATTAACAAAATTAGCAATACCTACAGCAAGGGCAGAGAACTTTCAAACCTGCCAGTGGTATGACTTTGGGACAACCAACACTCAGTGCTTTAGTTTCCTCATCTGAAAAATGATAATAATACTTACTTAGGGTTACTAAAGGGAGTCAGTGAGTTAATATTTATAGAGCCCCTAAGATAGTGCCTGGTATGTAGTATGAGCCCCATTAAACCCAAGTACCTCCTGTTAAAATGGTGAGAGAGAGCAAGTCTGGGGCTTTCTCTTGCATGGTATGGAAATGTGTGGACTTAATGTCTGAGGTTTGGAAAGTGGGAAGGGCCAAGGAATTGGGTCTTGGTGGATTTGGGGCACTACCCAATGAAATGAATGCTTCACGAGACCAAGGGTGAAGGTCTCCTCCTGAAAGAGTGTTCTTAACATATACATGTGAGGCTTACAGTGCTGGGCAGGGAGGACAAGGGGAAGTAGGGTAGAAGACTTACAATAATTTTACAATAAATAAAAGTCTTTGTGAAAGTCAGTCTCAAATGTTCAGGCATTGACCTATGTGTGTGTATGTAAATTTATATATATATATATATATATATATATAATTTAAATTCAGGAATACAGGCATGACCATAGAGGATATAGATCCTTAGGACACAATCACTTTTAGATCATAATTTCAAGGCATTTTTGGTGAAACCATGGCCTGGATTACAAGGATATTGTGGCATTTGTTTGCTTGTTTTTAAGTCATGTTTATTTAAGAATAATTTGCATACAATATTTTTAGAGTATGACAAATGCATGCAGTCATGAAAACACCATCACAGTTGATATACAGATCATTTCCATCCCCCCTCAAATTTTATCATACCCATTTGTAGACAACTCCACTTACTACCCATGGCCCTGGCAATCAGATTCATTTTTTCCTATAATTTTATTTTTTGCAGAATGTCAGTAAAGTTTCTTTGACCTTTAAGCCAAGGTCAGATGATAAGAGCAATTTTAGCATACTACAGCCCTATCACAATTATAGTTACACTGTAATGCGATTGAATAAGGCATTACTCAGTGCCCGTCTCCTCTGCTAGACGTCCCCAGGCATGTGTGAGAGCAGGGCTAGTCTGGCTGGTTCATTACTACATCCCCAGCAGTACCATGGAGTAGATGCTCAGCACATGTCACTTAATGGACAAATGATGTGTGACTCGCTCACTGTAAGGAAAGTGCTCTGTCACTATTGACTCAACAAGAGCACTGTGATATTCAGTGGCATAAATATATCATGTTGTAAAGCACCCAGAGACCCTGTTATTCAGACATTCTTGAAGAGCATGCGTGGAGTTTGAAGTTAAATTGGATCTGAATATTAGCAATCAGAACCCTCCAGGCGATCCCCAGGATACCAGTTAATTAAAAGAGAAAAAGAAAAAGGGAAGCAGTCTTTGATCATGTAACACTCTTTTGTTATTATTTTGTCTCACTAGTCAGTGAAAACGGTTTATTTCATCACTTTTACATTCCATATACTTTGTAGCAAATCTGACATCACGGTGATACTTAACAGTAAGATCATGAAATCTTCAAAATCAAGCTTATTTTCCATATGCTGGTCAAGTTCAGAAAGGAGGTCTTTGTATTTTGGTTTGGTTTCTTGTCCCTGTCAGAATAAAGAAAAAAGTACAACCCTGATTTATTGTGTCACCTGAGTTTTACAGATAATAAGCAATAGTGAACTTGTTATTAACTCTAATAACATGTCGAGTTGCTACCATTCATACAGTCATGTACTGTGTGAAGTCTTCACATGGGCTTCTCATTGGATCCTCACAGTGACCTTATTGAATTGTATACTATTACCACCCCACTCTACAGATGGGATAGCAGAGACTCAGTGAGATTTAAGTCATTTGTCACAAGCTAGGCAGCTACTGGTTTGGAGGTAGATTAGTAATCTAAACTACCTAGCCCACTCCTAACTGCTAAGCCACCCCACCTCTCTACAAACACACATAATATTATGTTTTCACATTTTCCAAAACATACTGTATTTCCTCATGTATAAGACACAATTTTTTTTCTGAAAAATTTAGGGTCTAAAAACTGGGTACATCTTATACAGTGGTTGTAGATTTTTTTTTACTTCCATTTCCTGCATTTCCATGCTTGTTTTTGCACTTATTGTTGTAGATTTTCTTACTTGAATTTCATGTTTTTTGTGCTTGTTATATTGTTTCAAATTTCAGGCCCCAAAATTAAGGTGCATCTTATACATGGGAGCGTCTTATACATGGGGAAATATGGTAATCTGTTTGTTATGGGGGTTATATAGCATGTGTTCCACTGAACAATTAGATTATCCAGAATTATGGAATAAAATATACTCAAAGAAATTATGTGCCTTAGAAGATTGTTCAACATTTAGTTTGATCACAAATCAAATCCAAATTCATAGTTCTCATAGATGGATTGAAGGAAATCATGTGACTAGTACAGAAATGAAGAGGCTTTTCAGTTTCCGGTCACAGCTTGTGAAACAGCTTTCAAGTGGTATAAAAAGGTTAAGGTCATTTGATTGAAAGTTACTGAGCTATGTTGATATCTAGCTCAATCCCAAATGTGTGCTAGCTGTAAAATCCACCCCAGCCAGGATTGAGGCAATGTTAGGGACGGGGACACATTCCTCTGCAGCTGCGGAGCATTACTGTTCCATTTAGGCTAATTCTCAAGAGGTCACCCCTGTCAGTAAGGCCAAAGGAGCTCTCCCAGCTCCTACCAGAGAGCTGAAGCCTATGGCAAAAGGGTTAGATTCCAAACCAGAGACAGGAGCACCTTGCTCAAAGGTCAGAGATGGCAGTAGGTCTTTCCCACACAGTGTTGCTGAACATGGGGCTGACTGAGGTACGGGGATGTAGGGCCTGACCAGCCATGTTTGCTTTGTAAGTTCTTCACAGTGGTTTTATGTGTTCAATTTTCTTATATCTGCCTGACTATAGAATAAAATTCCCCCAAATTATGTTTAGGCATAAGGGAAAGAAGATGTTCCTCTCCAAACGCAGGTCTCAGCCACAAGGTCCAGTTCAGTTTCCTGGAGAACTTGACCTGGGGATTTAGAAGAAAGCGGTCAGTAATGAAGGGGTCTCTGTGGCCTTTGCCTTGACTAGTGGTCAGTATCCGTCTTAGGGAATCTCACAGGGAGTGTGGTTAGTTCCAGGCAGCATTCGGACATTACCCAAGTGCTTGCTCAGTGAAGTCAAGCTGCCACCATTGATACTGAGGCTGCTTCAGGATGAGCTGTCCCCGGGGATGCCCTGACCTATGACTTCTGCCCTCGAGGCCCATCAGCCCAGGCAGCGGGCAGGATGCATGGAGGCCTGGGTGTGTTTGCAGCTGGAGCCAGACACTGGCTGTCTTTCTCACGGTGGGCCGTGCAAGGGCCACAAGGCTGGAGGGTCTTCCTGATGATTTGGTGAGTCGTCTATCTTGCTGTTCTCAGAGGAGTGGTGGGTTTCACAGGGTGGTGCACCCACTAGGTTCTCATTTGAAGCCTTGTCAGAAGCTCCCTGAGGATACGCCAGGCAGCTTACAGGTCCTTTTTCTCCCTGGGACTCGCCATTTCTTTTGGCCTCTGAGGCAGGATAATGTTGTAGGATTTTTTCACCCACCCTCTCTTTAAAGATCCCCTAGAATATTTTATCTTTTGTCAAATTCTGACTGATATTTCTAGCTGAAAAAAAATAGCTTTTCTTTAAAAAATTATTTCAAAAATAATACGTTTAACATTGAATATTTAGAAAAATATTTTTCAAAATAAAAATGAAAAATAAATTTTTACCCCATTACCACAAAATAGCTGTAATTAAAATTTCTTTTCTCTCTCTTTTAAAGATTTTATTTACTGATTTTAGAGAGAGGAGACAGAGAGAGGAAGTCAGGAAGGAACAGGAAGCACCAACTTGTAGTTGCTTCCCATATGTGCCTTGACCAGGCAAGCTTGGGGTTTCGAACCAGCGACCTCAGTGTTCCTGGTCTAGGCTCTCTCCACTGCACCACCACAGGTCAGGCTGTTAACATTTCTTTCCAATAATTTTTCTGTGTATCACATTGAATGAAGTCTCTCTCTGTCTCTGTCCCTCCCACAAGCACACCCACACCCACACACATACACACTTTCCTTAAACATAATTGAAGTATATGATGTGATAATTTGACATACATATACATTATGGGAATGACTACCAAAATCCAGAGAATTAATGTATCTATCACCTCACATAGTGGTGAGTTTTCTGTGTGGTGAGAATGCTTAAGATCTGCTCTCAGCAAGTTTCAAGTCCACAATACTGTGCTTTAACTACAGTTACCATGCTCACAATGCATTCTCAGAACTCGTTCTTAGAATTGAAAACGTTTACCTTTGATTCTCTCACCCCACCACCTTCTGTCCACAAACCCTGGCAACCACTCTTCTATTCTGTTTCTATCAAATAGGCCAGGGGTAGTCAACCTTTCTATATCTACCACCCACTTTGGTACCCCTGTTAGTAGTAAAATTTTCTAACTGCCCACTGGTTCCACAGTAATGGTGATTTATAAAGTAGGGAAGTAACTTTACTTTATAAAATTTATAAAGCATAGGTACAGCAAGTTAAAGCATATAATAATAATTACTTACCAAGTACTTTATGTCAGATTTTCTCTAAGTTTGGCAGAATAAATCTTTATAAAATAACTTACTATAGTTAAATCTATCTTTTTATTTATACTTTGGTTGCTCTGCTACCGTCCACCATGAAAACTGGAATGCCCACTAGTGGGCGGTAGAAACCAGGTTGACTACCACTGAAATAGGCCTTTAAAAAAATCATTTATGTGTGGGATTTATTTTTAAAGCTAATTTTACACATGCATTTTTGAAGTAACTATAGATTTACAGGAAACACCTGTGGCCCAGCTCCCCAGTGAATGATAATTTCATCACTCTATATTTTAAGGGGATTATAATACTCATCTTTCAAATCTTTTATACTTATCTTTTTTTTTAATTCATTTTAGAGAGGAGAGGGAGAGACAGAGGGAGAGAGAGAGAGGAGAGACAGAGAGAGAGAAGGGGGGGAAGAGCTGGAAGCATCAACTCTCATATGTGCCTTGACCAGGCAAGCCCAGAGTTTTGAACCGGCGACCTCAGCATTTCCAGGTCGACGCTTTATCCACTGCACCACCACAGGTCAGGCCTATACATATCTTTTAAACCACTTATAATTCTTACTCATTTTTCCTAGGCCAATATTTCTCAAGGTCTGAATGCGCACTGCTGGTATAATGGAATGTCATTTTAGGTGATGCTAAAATAAAAATTAAATAAGAATTATTAGTAAACTATTTTTTTACTACCTTTTTCTTTTATTCACTGAATTTATATTTAGAATAGTGATAAAGTGTCCTTAAAAAAATAAATATATTTAAGTAGATTGCTAACTTAAGGAAAACAGTTCTAAGTAAATTATAATACAGGCTATAGGCAAATATGAGAAAGATATTGAAGATAGTAATCAGTTTGAGAGATATGCTTTCAGGTGAATCAGTCCACTCTCCTTCAGGTCAGTGACCCCTGGCACACTGCTAATTCTCACTTCTATATTTTGAACACAGATCTCCATTCTGACCCCTAACTCACACATCCTGTTGCTGAGTTTTGCCTGTTTGTTTCATGGACATGGTAAAACTGACACATTCTGATGGACTTCAGCACTGCGTCCCACCCCCACCTCACTTCAAAGCTGCTGACTCTTCAGTCTCTCTTCTCTGGGAATGGGACCACCACCCATTTTTCCCCAAAATCAGAACTGAGGGGTTATACACTGCTCACAAAAATTAGGACATATTGAAATAGGAGAGACAAGATGGCGCTGGAGTAGGCAGACGTACCAGCATCTACCTCCCAGAACCAAAGTGGATTACAAACTAATTTTATGAACTATCAGCTGGAAAAACCAACTTTGGACTAAACTAAAAGGACTCTTCAACCAAGGAACGCTGAAGAAGCCACACAGAGACTGGTAGGAAAAGCGGAAACGCGGAGATGGCTGCCCAGCTTCTCGGAGCGAACGGCAGCAGGGAGAGACTCGCGTGGCGGGAAGTGAGTTTAGCAGAGGGGACAGGATCCTGAGCCCCAGGAACAAAGCCCCAGCCTGCAGCCCCAGAGCCCAGAAGAAGCGTAAGGACAGTATTTAGCTGGAAACAAGTCAGGATACTGTTTGTGAGAGAGTCTGATTTCTCAGACCCAGGATCCTTCTTAAAGGGACCGCACAGAACATCTCTCTCACAAACACTAACCCGGGGCTCCTGGGGACGGAAGGAGAGGGGAGAGAACCACAGTAACAGGAAGAGAGTGCAATCTAGGAGGCATAGGGAGAAACATTTTGGGAGATAGCCACCCTAACCCCTGGGATGAGTCACTCCCCAAAGCTGAAGTGAATATTTCCCCCGGAAACAGCAATACCAGCAAAGGGAAGCAGGAGAGCAGCCAAACAAGCTCCCCCGCAGCATTCAGAGCAGAGTCGCATAGAAGGAGGGAGCTTTTGGGTCTACAGTAGTGAGTCTTAGAGTTCGAGCTGCAGCGCCCCCACCCACGCGGCTGAAGGTGCACCGGAGAGCGGGCGGCAGCGGGAGACAAAAGCGCGGTTCTGCTGGCAGGGTTGGAAGCTGGCTGGCCACCACTGGGCTCAGGTGTGAGCTCAATCTTGCCCGGCTAGGGAGAAGGGGGCATGCAAAAGCGGCCAAGCTCAGCTGCCGGCAGCCTGTAATCCAGCCTCCGGGAGAAGGGCGGGAAACCTGGAAAGAGTAGAAACCAGCTCTGGAGCAAGGGCAGAGGAGCACATCCCTGCCCCGCCCGTGCAACCCAGGCTTGCGGTCTGACTTGGTAGCCGGCTCCTCCCGCGAGGGTGGAGCCAAAAGCCCAGAAGAGGCGGAGTTCCGCTACGGAGCTGAGCTTGGGCACGCAGCCCTGCCTGGTGGTAGAGCCAAGGCTAGCAGCTGTTCCTTGAGTGGGATCATCCTGCAAAGGCAGGGCGAAAGCTCGGAAACAGGCGGAGACCCACAGCTAAGCAAAGGTGCTTGCCAGTGCCTTCAGGACCGAGCATAACGTCACACACGGGGGCGGGGCAAAGGCCAAGGCCACCAACCCTTGTGCACCCGAGCACGTGATCACAGCCACTCCCGTGAAGAGAAAATGCAGAGGCAGAGAAATACAACACAAATAAACCAAGAGAAATCCCCAGAAAAGGACCTAAGTGAATCAGATATAACCAAATTACCAGATGCAGAGTTTAAAATAACAATTGTTAGGATGCTCAAAGATATTAGAACAACCATAGATGGCCAGTACGAAAACCTAAATAAAGAGATAACAAATATAAAAAAGGACATTGAAATAATAAAAAAGAATCAGACAGAAATGACAAATACAATATCTGAAATAAAGAATACAATGAAAGGAATTAAAAGCAGGATGGATGAAGCAGAGAATCGAATCAGTGAGTTAGAGGACACAATAAATAAAGGCACAGAAGCAGAGCAGAAAAAAGAAAAGAGACTCAAAAAGTCTGAGGAAACTCTAAGAGAGCTCTGTGACAACATGAAGAGAAATAACATCCGCATCATAGGGGTTCCTGAAGAAGAAGAGAAAGAACAAGGGATAGAGACTTTGTTCAAACATATTATAGCGGAAAACTTCCCCCAATTAAGGCAGGAAAACGTTTCACATGTTCAGGAAGCACAGAGAACTCCATTAAGGAGAAACCCAAAGAAACCAACACCAAGACACATCATAATTAAATTACCAAAGCTAAATGATAAAGAGAAAATATTAAAAGCTGCTAGAGAAAAAAAGACTATCACCTACAAAGGAGCCCCCATAAGGATGACTTTTGACTTCTCAACAGAAACACTTGAGGCCAGAAGGGAATGGCAAGAAATATTCAAAGTAATGCAGAACAAGAACCTACAACCAAGACTACTTTATCCAGCAAGGCTATCATTTAAAATTGAAGGAGAAATAAAAAGCTTTACAGACAAAAAAAAAACTCAAGGATTTCACTGCAACCAAACCAAGGCTGCAAGAAATGCTAAGGGACCTGTTGTAAACAGACCAAAGGAAAAAAAGAATATAGCAAAAGAGAAAAACAGTTTTAAAGAAAAAAAATGGCAATAAACAATTACATATCAGTAATAACCTTAAATGTTAATGGATTAAATGATCTGATCAAGAGACATAGGGTAGCTGCGTGGATAAGAAAACAGGACCCATACATATGCTGTCTACAAGAGACACACCTTAAATCAAAAGATGCACACAGACTGAAGATAAAAGGATGGAAAAAATATTTCACGCAAATGGAAATGAAAAAAAAGCTGGGGTAGCAATACTTATATCAGAAAAAATGGACTTTAGAAAAAAGACCATAGTTAGAGATAAAGAAGGTCACTACATAATGATAAAGGAAGCAATCCAAAAAGAAGATATAACCATTATAAATATCTACGCACCTAATATAGGAGCACCTAAATATATAAAGCAGACTTTGATAGACTTAAAGGGCGAGATCAACAGCAATACTATAATAGTAGGAGCTTTCAATACCCCATTAACATCATTAGATAGATCCTCAAGAAAGAAAATTAACAAAGAAACAGCAGACTTAAAGGACATATTAGATCAACTTGATTTAATAGATATCTTCAGAACCTTTCACCCTAAAACAGCAGAATATACATTCTTATCAAGCGCCCATGGTACATTCTCTAGAATAGACCACATGTTAGGGCACAAAAGCAGGCTCAACAAATTTAAGAAGATTGAAATCATATCGAGCACTTTCTCTGATCACAATGGCATTAAATTAGAAATCAACCATAATAGAAAAATTAAAAAACATTCAAACACTTGGAAACTAAATAACACGTTATTAAACAATGAATGGGTTAACATTGAGATCAAAGAAAAAATTAAAAAATTCCTAGAAACAAACGATAATGAGCATACATCAACTCAAAATTTATGGGACACAGCAAAAGCAGTTCTGAGAGGGAAGTTTATAGCATTACAGGCATACCTCAAGAAGCTAGAAAAAGCTCAAATAAACAACTTAACCCTGCATCTAAAAGAACTAGAAAAAGAACAGCAAGTAAAGCCCAGAGCTAGTAGAAGGAAGGAAATAATAAAGATCAGAGCAGAAATAAATGACATAGAGGCTAAAGAAACAATACAGAGGATCAATGAAACCAGGAGCTGGTTCTTTGAAAAGGTAAACAAGATCGATGAACCTTTAACAAGACTCACCAAGAAAAAAAGAGAGAGGACTCAAATAAAATAAGAAACGAGAGTGGAGAAATAACAACTGACACAACAGAAATACAAAATATTGTAAGAAAATACTATGAAGAACTGTACGCCAAAAAACTAGAAACCTAGATGAAATGGACAAATTCCTTGAATCATATAATCTTCCAAAAATCAATCTGGAAGAATCAGAAAACCTAAACAGACCAATTACAACAAATGAGATTGAAACAGCTATCAAAAAACTCCCAAAAAAGAAAAGTCCTGGGCCTGATGACTTCACAAGTGAATTCTACCAAATATTCAAAGAAGAACTAACTCCTATCCTTCTCAAGCTATTTCAAAAAATTCAAGAGGAAGGAAGACTTCCAAACTCCTTTTATGAGGCGAGCATAATTCTGATTCCAAAACCAGGCAAAGACAACACCAAAAAAGAAAATTATAGGCCAATATCCCTGATGAACTTAGATGCAAAAATCCTCAATAAAATATTAGCAAACCGGATCCAGCAATATATGGAAAAAATCATACACCATGATCAAGTAGGAGTTATTCTTGGGAGGCAAGGCTGGTACAATATTCGCAAATCAATCAATGTGATTCATCACATAAACAAAAGAAAGGAGAAAAACCACATGATAATTTCAATAGATGCAGAAAAAGCATTTGATAAAGTCCAGCACCCATTCATGATCAAAACTCTCAGCAAAGTGGGAATAAAGGGAACATACCTCAACATGATAAAGGCCATCTATGACACACCACAACCAATATCATACTCAATGGGCAAAAATTAAAAGCAATCCCTTTAAGATCAGGAACAAGGCAGGGGTGCCCCCTTTCACCACTCTTATTCAACATAGTTCTGGAAGTCCTCACCGCAGCAATCAGACAAGAAAAAGAAATAAAAGGCATCCACATTGGAAAAGAAGAAGTAAAACTATCATTATTTGCAGATGACATGATATTGTATATAGAAAACCCTAAAGTCGCAGTCAAAAAACTACTAGACCTGATCAAAGAATTTGGCAAGGTGGCAGGATATAAAATCAATACTCAGAAATCAGAGGCATTTTTATACACTAATAATGAACTGTCAGAAAGAAAAATCAGGGAATCAATCCCCTTTACCATTGCAACCAAAAAAATAAAGTACCTAGGAATAAATCTAACCAAGGAGATTAAAGACTTGTACTCAGAAAATTACAAAACATTGATAAAAGAAATCAGGGAAGATACGAATAAGTGGAGGCATATACCGTGCTCATGGTTAGGAAGAATAAACATCATTAAAATGTCTATATTACTCAAAGCAATTTATAAATTCAATGCAACACCAATGAAAATACCAATGACTTACTTCAAAGACATAGAACACATATTCCAAAAATTTATATGGAACCAAAAAAGAACACGAATAGCCTCAGCAATCCTGAAAAGGAAGAAAAAAGTGGGAGGTATCACACTTCCAGATATCAAGTTATATTATAAGGCCATTGTACTCAAAACAGCATGGTACTGGCATAAGAACAGGCGCATAGATCAATGGAACAGAACAGAGAACTCAGAAATAAACCCACAGCTCTATGGACAACTGATATTTGACAAAGGAGGTAAGACAATACAATGGAGTAAAGACAGCCTCTTCAACAAATGGTGTTGGGAAAACTGGACAGCTACCTGCAAAAAAATGAAACTAGACCACCAACTTACACCACTCACAAAAATAAACTCAAAATGGATAAAAGACTTGAATGTAAGCCGTGAAACTATAAGCATCTTAGAAGAAATCATAGGCAGTAAGCTCTCTGACATCTCTCGCAGCAATATATTTGCTGATTTGTCTCCACAGGCAAGTGAAATAAAAGACAGGATAAACAAATGGGACTTTATCAAACTAAAAAGCTTCTGCACAGCTAAAGACAATAAGAACAGAATAAAAAGACAAACTACACAATGGGAGAATATATTTGACACAGCGTCTGACAAGGGGTTAATAACCAAAATTTACAAAGAACTTGTAAAACTTAATACCAGGAAGACAAACAATCCAATCCAAAAATGGGCAAAAGAAATGAATAGACACTTCTCCAAAAAGGACACACAGATGGCCAATAGGCATATGAAAAAATGTTCAACTTCACTAATGATTAGAGAAATGCAAATTAAAACCACAATGAGATATCACCTCACACCAGTCAGAATGGCGCTCATCAATGAAACAACACAGAATAAGTGCTGGCGAGGATGTGGAGAAAAGGGAACCCTCCTGCACTGCTGGTGGGAATGCAGACTGGTGCAGCCACTGTGGAAAACAGTATGGAGATTCCTCAAGAAATTAAAAATCAAACTGCCTTTTGACCCAGCTATACCACTGTTAGGAATATACCCCAAGAACACCATAGCACTGTTTGAATAGAAGAAATGCACCCCCATGTTTATGGCAGCATTGTTCACAATAGCAAAGATTTGGAAACAGCCCAAGTGTCCATCAGAGGACGAATGGCTAAAAAGCTTTGGTATATATATACTATGGAATACTACTCAGCCATAAGAAATGATGACATAGGATCTTTTACAACAACATGGATGGGCCTTGATAACATTATACTGAGTGAAAGAAGTAAATCAGAAAAAACTAAGAACTATATGTTTCCATACATAGGTGGGACATAAAGATGAGACTCAGAGACATGAACAACAGTGTTGGGGTTACAGGGTGGGGGGAGGAGAGGGAGGGGGTTGGGGGAGGGGAGGGGCACAAAGATCATGGCTTTTCAGCATTTGCCATATTCCCCCCTTAATCTATAGACAGACAGCAAATATTTACGTATGGTGTTCCCACTATAAAGACTGCTGTCTTAGAGACAAATGCTGATAAACTATTTCAGCAGTTCCTCCTTCTTCAAAGACTTATATGTAAACATAGAGCTCCATGTTTCATAGGATATACTCAAGCTCACTCCATGCTCCCTGGAGCTTTAGCACAAGGGAATGCCCCCCCCCCTCTTTTTCTTTTTTTTTCTTTCTTTTTTTTTTTTTTTAGTATTTCTTCTTTTATTTATTTATTTTTTGTATATTTCTGAGGATGGGGATGGGGAGGCAGTCAGACAGACTCCTGCATGCGCCTGACTGGGATCCACCTGGCATGCCTACCGGGGGGAATGCTCTGCCCATCTGGGATGTTGCTCTGTTACAACCGGAGCCATTCTAGTGACTAGGGCAGAGGCCATGGGGCCATCCTTAGTGCCCAGGGTGGATTTGCTCCGGTGGAGCCTTGGCTGCGGGCGGGAGGAGAGAGACAAAGAGGAAGGAGACGGGGAGGAGTGGAGAGGTAGATGGGCGCTTCTTCTGTGTGCTCTGGCCAGGAATCGAACCCGGGAATCCTGCACACCAGGCCAATGACTCTGACGGGTCTACCATATCATGCTTTTTACTTAAAAAAAAAAAATTTACATTTCTTTTGAATACTGATGAACAGGAGACACCAAATCTTTTTCGCCTGCAAACTACTACCTTCTTTATTAGATCTAGCTAATAACACTGTTCTGTCTTTTTTCCAAATAGCTCCAGATATATGGAAAAGATTTATATAGGCGGATGGGGATCCTCAAACCCCTCAGAGAGATCTTCTGAGAATGGCTTTTAAGATACCTAGAGGCAGAAAAAGCCCAATAGAGATCAGGGGAACTACCAGCTTTTAGGATACACCCTTAAAGGCTCCAACACCCCAAAGGGGTCTCATAGGATGCCATCTGGGTCCTGCTTCAATAGTGGAAAGGAAGGTCATTGAGCTAAAGCCTGCCAGGCTTACACACCTCTGCTGTGAGGAAACAGGGACACTGGAAGGTGGGCTTCCCCCTCGCTCCTCTAAGGGAGGGTTCAGTCTCTTCCAGCCCTGCTCCAGCCACCTATGACCTAACCTTGCCCAGAAAGCTGGGGTTTGCCACTGAGGGCTGAAGGTGCCCAGGGCCATTGGCCCCATCTACGACACTGTGGACGAGCCTAGGGTATTTCTTCCAAGAAGCAGGTAAACTGATCTCATTCGCACAAGGGCCACTTAACTATGTTTTGCCTGAATAGTCAGGTTTTTTATTCTTCCCTCAAAGATCTCTGTTGTGGGTGTTGATAGTCCTATTTTCTGCTGCTTTGCTTAATATATAGTGTTTCCTTTATCCCTCCTACCTCAATGCCCCACTCATATTTCAGGCTGGGACCTACTCCTAATTTAGAGCTCTCTTTCCCCCTTTTGCCAACTTGTATTATGAATTTACCTTTGCCACCCAGCTTAGTGTATCCCAAGGTTCTCTTTACCAGGCCACAGTCACAGAGCTCCAGGGAAAAGCAACCTGGTCTCAACTCTCCAGGCAGAGGAGAACAAAAGCTCCATATCCACGCATGCTGCAAATGGCTTTTTCCAGTCTACCTGAATCATTACCAGCTAGAAGCAGCGGTCATTGGGACTTGGACATGAGCTGCAAAGTATAGAATGGTGACAACAATTCCAGTGCCATGTGGACTTTTCCTGTGGGGAACTTTCCTGGACTCCTGCTCCCTGTGACAGCTCCTAACAGACTGAACTGTGGTTGGGTTGCATTTTTCAGGGATTTGGCATGGTGATGGGGCCAACTTGGACTTGGGGAACATGTTAAGGACACTACTCTTTAAGGGATTCTTGCTGTATTGGCCAAGAGTTTGCTTAAAGGCTTTTAATCACTGTAAAAAAAATAGAGGACTGGATGAAGAAGATGGGGCACATATACACCATGGTATATTATTCAGCTAGGAGAAATGGTGACATCGGATCACTTATAGAGGAATGGTGGAGTCTTGGTAGCATTGTGCAGGGTGAAATAAGCGAATCAGAAAAAAACAGGAACTGCAGGATTCCATACATTGGTGGGACATAAAAGCGAGACTAAGAGGCATGGACAGGAGTGTGGTGGCTATGGGGGTGGGGGGAGGGAAGGAGGGAGAGGGGGAGGGGGAGGGGTACAGAGAGAACTGGATGGAGGGTGGCGGAGGATGATCTTTCTTCGGATGATGGGTATGCAACAGAACTAAATGACAAGATAACCTGGAAATGTTTTCTTTGAATGTATGTACCCTGATTTATTGATGTCACCCCATTAAAATAAAAATTTATTTATAAAAAAAAAAAAGTGCAAAAAAAAAAATTAGGACATATTTCAAAATTAATATGAAGCGATAAAAAAAAGAAGCATTTGATATTTTTATTAAACAAGAACATCAGAAAAGCAAACAAGTCAAAGAAAGTTATTTGATTATGCAAATGAGATGCAAACTCAATTATTGTGATTGAGTAGCAAGTGACATATCAAATGTTTCTTTTTTTATTGCTTCATATTTATTTTGAAATATCCCCTAATTTTTGTGAGCAGTGCATAATTTGCTCCTCCTGTCCTTCAGCCCTCACAGCCAATCAGTGATCAAATCCTGTTCTTTCCACTTTCCAAATGCTTCTCATATTCACTACCCTAGTCCAAACCATCACATCGGTTTCCCTTTGGATTGCTTCCCCACATCACTCCATTCTTTTCTGTCCCACCCTCACCCCTCTCCCAATCTGGACTGCAGCTGGTCTAATTTCTTCTTCCTACTGGGAAACCATTCCTGGCTTCCTGCTGCTCTCTGGCCATGCCTCTGTGAGGTGTGGCCTCTCTCCACCTCCCCAGCCTCATCACTCACAGCTTCCTTCTTCCCCTTTCTCAGGAACTACTTGCTAGCACTCACAGCTCTTGGAGTTCTAATGTTCTAAGGCCATTGCATCTGCCATTCCCTCTGCTTGGAATGCTACCTTCTGCACCCCACCCCTTGATTGCTAACTCTCACTCATTCTGCAGATCTCAGTTACTCCTTCATTTTCCAGGAGCACTTTTTTTGACCCCCCAAGAGGGTCCCTCCATTTTACTCCTTCACTGCCTGCTCAGCTATTTCATCATCCTTTGAATACTTTTCATTGTTCTCAGCATATTTCTCTGCTCGACTGAATTGATAGCTTTTCACTGTATTAACTCCAGGATTCAACTCATCTCCTGAAATATAGCAGCTGTTCAATATTTGATGAATGAAAGAACAGGATGGGGCCTTTGAGTTGGAGTTGTAGGCTCTGGGACCAGCCATTATGGTATTGCCCTGTATCTTGGTGCCTGTTAATTCTCTTACCTCTGTGAAATTCCTAAATTCAGTTTGTAGCAGATTTTTGGCAGTCACTTTTTCAAGTTTACCATCAGGGTCAGAAGAATTTCTGAAAATCAGAGCAGCAGTGCCAATGGCTTTTTCCAGATCTGAGCCCTTCTTCAGAGCTGTGGGAGAAGACATGCATGATGTAGCCTCAGTTAGTAATAATTTTCCCCTAGACATGGGCTATGTCTTCTACAGGACCAGGGTTAGAAAATGTATGTCAACCTGGCCTTGTTCTTGGGCTATAAATTTTTTTTTCCTTGGGAGAAAATAGAAAACTACTGAGTAGGTCTGGGAGGAAAGCTACTAGAGAGGTGGACTTGGAAGCCTCTGTAAGTATATTAATATTTAAGCTAAGACACACAGGCTGAGAAGGATCCTGTCTTGTGAGATCAGGTTGTGGTTATGGTTGTGTGGAGTGGTCCAGGCTCAGGAAGCAATATAAGCAAAGGCTCAGGCCAGAGTCATGCTTTGTGTGGCAGATTAGAAGGAAGCTCAGATCAGCTGGAGCAGCTGACAGGAGGCAGCTGTGGCTGGAGCACAGGTGCTGGAAGGTGTCTGACTGGGAAAGGTCAGCAGTGCTAGAACACGCTGCCCCTAGGCCCTGGAAAGGAACCAAGATTTCCTTTAAAGTGTAAAGAAAAGGCCCTGGCCGGTTGGCTCAGCGGTAGAGCGTCGGCCTAGCGTGCGGAGGACCCGGGTTCGATTCCCGGCCAGGGCACACAGGAGAAGCGCCCATTTGCTTCTCCACCCCTCCGCCGTGCTTTCCTCTCTGTCTCTCTTCCCCTCCCGCAGCCAAGGCTCCATTGGAGCAAAAATGGCCCGGGCGCTGGGGATGGCTCTGTGGCCTCTGCCTCAGGCGCTAGAGTGGCTCTGGTCGCAACATGGCGACGCCCAGGATGGGCAGAGCATCGCCCCCTGGTGGGCGGAGTGTCGCCCCTGGTGGGCGTGCTGGGTGGATCCCGGTCGGGCGCATGCGGGAGTCTGTCAGACTGTCTCTCCCTGTTTCCAGCTTCAGAAAAATGAAAATAAATAAATAAATAAATAAAGTGTAAAGAAAAGACATTGAAAGGTTTTAGGCATCTTCTTTTTTAAAAAAAAAAAAAGTGAAAGGGAAGAACAAGAGATAAGAGGTGTGATTGTTGTAAGGTACTAAAAGCTGAAAATTGATATTGATATTCTGGGAGGAAAGGTCAGGCTTTCCTGTCAGGCTTTCCTGTCCTGTCCCTCCCTTAGGGAGGGGAGGGAGAAGAATGTAGAAGTTTCTGGCTTGCAAGAACAATAGGTCATTCAGTTTTAAATCTAAGTTAAAGGTTAACCTAGAAACTATTCTTTCAATAGGAGGCAGAATTTATATACCACCTTGCATTGACTGTAGCTCCTCCCCCTTTCTGGAATCATGAAGGTAAAATACCTCTAGGCTAGTGAGGAAAGAGGAACCCTGAAAGATTGTAAATGTCTTTGATTGTGTTACCTTGAGAGTCTTAATGTCTCTGTGTATCCCCTAAACAAATGTTGCCAGCTCCTACCATGATGTCATGCTCTCGCCTGCCTGCGTGTGATCAAGGGTATATAAACAGCCCCTGAACTATTTTTGGGACTGCAGGATTTGGGCCTGCAGATGCCCTGTGTCAGCCATATGCGGCCAGCATATTTAATAAATCTCCTCTAATAAAACTCTTCAAAATTTATCTGGACTGGATGTCTCTATGTGAACTCCATGAAATGAGGTACAGTGCCTTTCAGAATCTGGGGTGCGGTACCAAAGAACTATAAAACTTAGTATTGGTGGTGCCATTTTAAAGAGGAAAGGTCAGGCTTCTTGCCCCCTCCTTTCTGTAGATAATGGAGGGAGAAGAATGCAGGAGCTTCCTGGCTTGCAAGGGCAACAGGGTCAGAGAAGTCATAATTTAACATAGAGCAAGGAAAATAGAGCTTATCTGAGAATCCCTTCACTTCTCTTAAAAGCCTTTAGAAAAGAATGTTTATGTACCTTAATTAAGAATTCCTACACTCGGACTTACCCTCCCACGCTAAAGTCATGAGAGTAACCTATACCTGTAGACAAAGGGATCACATGCCCCTCCTTACCTGCCACAACCAATATGTAATTTGGTCTATAAATTCAACCACAGAATGGTAGGGACTTTCTACATGATTTGGGTGTGCCCCGTGTAGCTAGGCAGCTAATTAATAAACTCTTCAAAAATTCATTTAAACCTGGTGTCTCTGTATAACCCGCGGATTAAGGTACAGTACTTTACAACATTGGAACAGATGGAGGAAGAAGTATGTGGGCTGTTGGTCAAATAAGTTTGTAAATATAATATATATGTTTGCTCGCTTACAGTTTGCATTGGGTGTGGGGAGCAGGCTATAAGCAGGCAGGGTCGTTATAGCCTAAGGCTTAGTTTTGTTTGTTTTTTTTAAATTAATTTTAATGGGGTGACATTGATAAATCAGGGTACATATGTTCAGAGAAAACATCTCTAGGTTATTTTGACATTTGCTTATGCTGCATCCCATCACCCAAAGTCCAATTGTCTTCTGTCACCTTCTAACTGATTTTCTTTGTGCCCCTCCCCTCCCCCAACCCCTTCCCTCTCCTGCCCGCCAACCCTTAACCCCCACACTCTTGTCCATGTCTCTGAGTCTCATTTTTATGTCCCACCTATGTATGCAATTATATAGTTCTTAGTTTTTTCTGATTTACTTATTTCGCTCAGTATAATGTTATCAAGGTCCATCCATGTTGTTGTAAAAGATCCAATGTCATCATTTCTTATGGCTGAGTAGTACTCCATAGTATATATGTACCAAAGCTTTTTAATCCACTCGTCCACTGACGGACACTTGGGCTGTTTCCAGATCTTCGCTATTGTGAACAATGCTGCCATAAACATGAGAGTGCATTTCTTCTTTTCAAACAGTGCTATGGTGTTCTTGGGGTATATTCCTAACAGTGGTATAGCTAGGTCAAAAGGCAGTTTGATTTTTACTTTTTTGAGGAATCTCCATACTGTTTTCCACAGTGGCTGCACCATTCTGCATTCCCACCAGCAGTGCGGGAGGGTTCCCTTTTCTCCACATCCTTGCCAGCACTTATTCTGTGTTGTTTTGTTGATAAGCGCCATTCTGACTGGTGTGAGATGATATCTCATTGTGATTTTAATTTGCATTTCTCTAATGATTAGTGATGTTGAGCATTTTTTCAAATGCCTATTGGCCATCTGTATGTCCTCTTTGGAGAAGTATCTATTCATTACTTTTGCTCATTTTTGGATTGGATTGTTTGTCTTCCTGGTATTGAGTTTTACAAGTTCTTTATAAATTTTGGTTATTAACCCCTTGTCAGATGCTGTGTCAAATATATTCTCCCATTGTGTAGTTTGTCTTTTTATTCTGTTCTTATTGTCTTTAGCTGTGAAGAAGCTTTTTAGTTTGATAAAGTCCCATTTGTTTATCCTGTCTTTTATTTTACTTGCCCATGGAGATAAATTGGCAAATATATTGCTGCGAGAGATGTCAGAAAGCTTACTGCCTATGTTTTCTTCTAAAATGATTATGGTTTTACGTCTTACATTTAAGTCTTTTATCCATTTTGAGTTTATTTTTGTGAGTGGTGTAAGTTGGTGGTCTAGTTTCATTTTTTTGCAGGTAGCTGTCCAATTTTCCCAACACCATTTGTTAAAGAGGCCATCTTTACTCCAATGTATGCTCTTACCTCCTTTGTCAAATATCAGTTGTCCATAAAAGTGTGGGTTTATTTCTGGGTTCTCAGTTCTGTTCCATTGATCTATATACCTGTTCTTATGCCAGTACCAGGCTGTTTTGAGTACAATGGCCTTGTAGTATAACTTGATATCCGGAAGTGTGATACCTCCCACTTTATTCTTCCTTTTCAAGATTGCTGAGGCTATTTGTGTTCTCTTTTGGTTCCATATAAGTTTTTTGAATATGTGTTCTATATTTTTTTTTTTTTAAAGTTCTACTCAAATTTTTATTAGGATTCCTAGATTAATTTGGGAGGGAGATTGTACAATATAATGTATTCTTATATATTTTTTATAAATAAATTTTTATTTTAATGGGGTGACATCAATAAATCAGGGTACATATATTCAAAGAAAACATGTCCAGGTTATCTTGTCGTTCCATTCTGTTCCATACCCATCACCCAAAGTCAGATTGTCCTCCGTCACCCTCTATCTAGTTTTCTTTGTGCCCCTCCCACCCCCCTCCCCCTCTCCCGCCTTCCCTCCCCCTCCCCCCCATAACCACCACACTCTTGTCCATGTCTCTTAGTCTCGTTTTTATGTCCCACCAATGTATGGAATCCTGCAGTTCTTGTTTTCTTCTGATTTTACTTATTTCACTCCGTATATTGTTCTCAAGATTCCACCATTTTGTTGTTAGTGATCCAATGTCATCATTTCTTATGGCTGAATAGTATACCATGGTGTATATGTGCCACATCTTCTTTATCCTGTCTTCTATTTTTTTTTTTTTTACACTGATTAAAGCCTTTAAGCAAACTCTTGGCTAATACAGCCAGAATCCATAAAAGAGTAGTGTCCTTAACATGTTCACCAAGTCCAAGTTGGCCCCAAGACCATGCCAAATCCCTGAAAAAATGCAACCCACCCCCAGTTCAGTCTGTTATGAGCTGTCACAAGGAGTAGGAGTCCAGGAAAAGTCCATATCCAGGAAAAGTCCTCATGACACTGGAATTGTTGTCACAATTCTATACTTTGCAGATTACGTCCAAGTCCCAAAGACCGCTGCTTCTAGCTGGTAATGATTCAGGTAGACTGGAAAAGCCATCTGTAGCATGTGTGGAGATGGAGCTTCTGTTCTCCTCTGCCTGGAGAGATGAGACCAGGTTGCTTTTCCCTGGAGCTCTGCAACTGTGGCTTGGTAAAGAGAACCTTGGGATACACTAAGCTGAGTGGCAAAGGTAGATTCATAATAGAAGTTGGCAAAAGGGGGAAAGAGAGCTCTAAATTAGGAGTAGGTCCCAGCCTGAAATATGAGTGGGGCATTGAGGTAGGAGGGATAAAGGAAACACTATATATTAAACAAGGCAGCAGAAAATAGGACTATCAACACCCACAACAGAGATCTTCGAGGGAAGAATAAAAACCCTGACTATTCAGGCAAGACATAGTTAAATGGTCCTTGTGCAAATGAGATCAGTTTAACTGCTTCTTGGAAGAAATACCCTAGGCTCGTCCACAGTGTCGTAGATGGGGCTGACGGCCCTGGGCACCTTCAACCTTCAGTGGCAAACCCCAACATTCTGGGCAAGGTTAGGTCATAGGTGGCTGGAGCAGGGCTGGAAGAGACTGAACCCTCCCTTAGAGGAACAAGGGGGAAGCCTACCTTCCAGTGTCCCTGTTTCCTCACAGCAGAGGCATGTAAGTCTGGCAGGCTTTAGCTCAATGACCTTCCTTTCCACTATTGAAGCAGGACCCAGATGGCATCCTATGAGACCCCTTTGGGGTGTTGGAGCCTTTAAGGGCATATCCTAAAAGCTGGTAGTTCCCCTGATCTCTATTGGACTTTTTCTGCCTCTTGGTATCTTAAAGGCCATGCTCAGAAGATCTCCCTGAGGGGTTTGAGGATCCCCTTTTGCCTATATATATCTATTCCATAAATCTGGAGCTATTTGGAAAAAGACAAAACAGTGTTATTAGCTGGATCAAATAAAGAAGGTAGTAGTTTACAGGAGAAAAAGATTTGGTGACTCCTATTCATCAGCATTCAAAGAAATTTAAATTTTTTTTAAGTAAAAAGCATGACATGGTAGACCCATACGAGTTCCAGGATATGACTCCTCTCTCTTTTTTATTTTTATTTTTATTTTTTATTTTTCTGAAGCTGGAAACAGGGAGAGACAGTCAGACAGACTCCCGCATGCGCCCTACCGGGATCCACCCGGCACGCCCACCATGGGGCAATGCTCTGCCCACCAGGGGGCAATGCTCTGCCCATCCTGGGCATCGCCATGTTGCGACCAGAGCCACTCTAGCGCCTGAGGCAGAGGCCACAGAGCCATCCCCAGCGCCTGGGCCATCTTTGCTCCAATGGAGCCTTGGCTGTGGAAGGGGAAGAGAGAGACAGAGAGGAAAGCGCGGTGGAGGGGTGGAGAAGCAAATGGGTGCTTCTCCTGTGTGCCCTGGCCGGGAATCGAACCCGGGTCCTCCGCACGCTAGGCCGACGCTCTACCGCTGAGCCAACCGGGCAGGGCAACTCCTCTCTTTTAAATTTTTTTAAATTGACCTTAAAATATTTGCTGGGTACACTTTAATAATACCTTGACTTTAAAGATTGTAAGAATGACAAAATACAGTAAATGCTTTTGCTCCATATGCAGGAGCATTGTCAGTTTAACCAGTTTAGGAAATCCAATAATAGAACAGTGCATACAGACAATGAGCTATAACATGCTTAGCAGCCTCTCCTGTTCTGACAGAGGTTACTATAAATCCAGAATATGTATCCACTGTAACGTGAACATAGGACTGTTTGCCAAAAGAAGGTATATAAGTAACATCCATTTGCCAAAGTTGTCCTGGTAGGGGTCCTTGAGGGTTAACTCCAAATGAAGGGGCAGATTGTAGTATAGGACCCCTTGGACAGGATTTCCCAATCTTCCATGCTGCTTCCTGAGAAAGTTGAAACTGTTTACACAGGGCTGCAGCATTCTGGTGATGAACAGTAAGAGGCTGAATTGCTTGATCTGTCATGGTTGCTCCAAGTAATTTTTTTTTGGGTAGCTTGATCAACAAAGGCATTCCTAGGTCCTGGCCAGTTGGCTCAGTGGGAGAGCATTGGCCTGGTGTGCAGGAGTCCTGGGTTCAATTCCTGGCCAGAGCACACAGGAGAAGTGCCCATCTGCTTCTCCTCCCCTCCCCCCTCCCTCTCCTCCGTCTCTCTCCTCCCCTCCCGCAGCCAAGGCTCCACTGGAGCAAAGTTGGCCTGGGCGCCAAGGATGGCTCTGCAGCCTCTGCCTCAGGTGCTAGAATGGCTCTGGTTGCAACACAGCAACACCCCAAATGGGCAGAGCATCCCCCCCTGGTAGGTGTGCCGGGTGGATCCCAGTCGGGCACATGCGGGAGTCTGTCTGACTGCCTTCCCGTTTCCAACTTCAGAAAAAAAAAGGGGGGGGCATTCTCTTGTGCTAAAGCTCCAGGGAGCATGGAGTGAGCTCGAGTATGTCCTATAAAACATGGAGCTTTATGTTGACATACAAGTCTTTGAAGAAGGAGGAACTGCTGAAATAGTTCATTAGCATTTGTCCCTAAGACTGCAGTTTTTATAGTGCAAACACCATAAGTAAATATTTGCTGTCTGTATATAGATTAAAGGGGGAATATGGCAAATGCTGAAAAGCCATGATCATGGCATATAATTCTAGACTTTGAGCTGATTTTAAGTTGACAGTTTCAGTATATAGTTGTCCATTGATTTGCAAGAGCGATTTGCCATTTATTGGAAGTTTCCCAGAGCCATTGTTGTTGATCCTTTGAAAAAAGGAAGAACAATAATTTTGAGGCTCAAAACCTGTAAGCTGTAAGGGTCCCCTATGCCCCTTGATAATCCAGGAGGCAACAAGATGAAAATATGGAAGTGTATTTCATGGGCTATTAGATGGTTCAATGTGCCCAAGCTGCAGCTGCTCTAAGTTTCTCCTGAGAAAGGGGCCATTGGTCTACCCATACAGGATTATCTGATTTCCAAGTAATTGGGTCTGCACAATGAATTATTGAGGTAGCAGGAGCTACCAAGGCTCCTATGCTAAATTTTGATATCCTAATCCACACCTTCTGGTATTGGGTGCCATTTCTATGGGGGCGAGAATTCCTCGCTGTTCTTTCCGTAGTCCCTTGGTGGGCGAAAATCCCCGATCAAGCATCTGAGTACTGACTAAACCATTAGGACTGACAAGCAATGTTCCCTATTTTTCAAAACATCTCTACACCACACATTAACTGGCCATTTAGGGAGCACATAAAGCTTAAAAAAATCCAGAATGGCCTTCTTAATCTTACCAATGAGGAAAACTAGAACTTTGTTGAGGGGATTTACTCTGTCCTATACCTTGTAATTCTGTGGCTACTGCATGAGTGGGCCAGGAAGGAGGCCAATGTAGCTTAGAAATAACAGATACATCAGCTCCAGTATCTAAAAGTCCTTTAAATTTATGCTCATGTGTTGTTAGTTCCATTTCAGGGCGTTCCTGACCTATTTTTTTAAAATCCAACTGGCAAAATCAGAGGAGCCAAATCACCAATTTCTTGGGGCCCCTTTTGCAGGATGTGGCCTGAGAAGCAGAATTAGCATCCTTATACTATTCTTCCAACTGCCTGAATTAGCTGTGAGACATTCTTTTTTTATTTATTTTTTTTATTAACTTTGATGGGGTTACATTGATAACATTGTCTTCCATCACCTTCTAATTGGTTTTCTTTATGCCCCTCCCCTCCCCCAACCTCCTCCCTCTCCCCCCCCCACCCTGTAACCCCAACACTGTTGTCCATGTCTCTGAGTCTCATTTTTATGTCCCACCTATGTATGGAATCAAATAGTTCTTAGTTTTTTTCTGGTTTACTTATTTCGCTCAGTATAATGTTATCAAGGTCCATCCATGTTGTTGTAAAAGATCCGATGTCATCATTTCTTATGGCGGAGTAGTATTCCATAGCATACATATACCAAAGCTTTTTAATCCACTCGTCCTCTGATGGACACTTGGGCTGTTTCCAGATCTTTCCTGGTATTTTAATCGGTATTGCATTGAATTTATAAATTGCTTTGGGAAATATAGACATTTTAATGAAGTTTATTCTTTTTAACCATGGGCACAGAATATGCCTCCACTTGTTTATATCTTCCCTGATTTCTTTTATCAATGTTTTATAATTTTCCATGTACAAGTCTTTAATCTCCCTGGTTAAATTTATTCCTAGGTACTTTATTTTTTTGGTTGCAATGGTAAAGGGGATTGTTTCCTTAATTTCTCTTTTTGACATCTCATTGTTAGTGTATAAAAATGCTTCTGATTTATGAGTATTGATTTTATATCCTGCCACCTTGCTGAATTCATTTATCAGATCTAGTAGTTTTTTGACTACAACTTTAGGGTTTTCTATATACAATATCATATCATCTGAAAATAATGATAGTTTTACTTCTTCTTTTCCTATTTGGATGCCTTTTATTTTTTTTTCTTGTCTGATTGCTGTGGCTAGGACTTCCAGAACTATGTTGAATAAGAGTGGTGAAAGGGGGCACCCCTGCCTTATTCCTGATCTTAAGGGGTTGCTTTGAATTTTTGCCCATTGAGTATGATATTGGTTGTGGTGTGTCATAGATGGCCTTTATCATTTTGAGGTATCTTCCCTGTATTCGACTTTGCTGAGAGTTTTGATCATGAATGGGTGCTGGATTTTATCAAATGCTTTTTCTGCATCTATTGAAATTATCATGTGGTTTTTCTCATTCTTTTTGTTTATGTGATGAATTACATTGATTGATTTGTGAATATTGTACCAGCCTTGCCTCCCAAAAAAAAATCCCACCTGGTCATGGTGTATGATTTTTTTCATATATTGCTCGATCCGGTTTGCTAATATTTTGTTGAGAATTTTAACATCTAAATTCATCAGGGATATTGGCCTATAATTTTCTTTTTTGGTGTTGTCTTTGCCTGGTTTTGGAATCAGAATTATGCTCGCCTCATAAAAGGAGCTTGGAAGTCTTCCTTCCTCTTGAATTTTTTGAAATAGCTTGAGAAGGATAGGAGTTAGTTCTTCTTTGAATATTTGGTAGAATTCACTTGTGAAGCCATCAGGCCCAGAACTTTTCTTTGTTGGGAGTTTTTTTGATAACTGTTTCGATCTCATTTGTTGTAATTGGTCTGTTTAGGTTTTCTGATTCTTCCAGATTAATTTTTGGAAGATTGTATGTTTCAAGGAATTTGTCCATTTCATCTAGGTTGTCTAGTTTTTTGGCATACAGTTCTTCATAGTATTTTCTTACAATATTTTGTATTTCTGTTGTGTCAGTTGTTATTTCTCCACTCTCATTTCTTTTTTTTTTTTTAAAGGTTTTTTTTTAATTTTATTTATTAATTTTTAGAGAGGAGAGAGAGAGGGAGAGAGAGAAAGGGGGAGGAGTTGGAAACATCAACTCCCATATGTGCCTTGACCAGGCAAGCCCGGGGTTTCGAACCGGCGACCTCAGCATTTCCAGGTCGATGCTTTATCCACTGCGCCACCACAGGTCAGGCACACCACTCTCATTTCTAATTTTACTTATTTGAGTCCTCTCTCTTTATTTCTTGGTGAGTCTAGTTAAAGGTTCATTGATCTTGTTTACCTATTCAAAGAACCAGCTCCTAGTTTCATTGATTCTCTGTATTGTTTCTTTAGCCTCTATGTCATTTATTTCTGCTCTGATATTTATTATTTCCTTTCTTCTACTATCTCTGGGCTTTACTTGCTGATCTTTTTCTAGTTCTTTTAGATGTAGGGCCAAGTTGTTTATTTGAGTTTTTTCTAGGTTCTTGAGGTATGCCTGCAATGCTATAAACTTCCCTCTCAGGACTGCTTTTGCTGTGTCCCATAAATTTTGAGTTGATATATGCTCATTATCGTTTGTTTCTAGAAATTTTTAAATTTCTTCTTTGATCTCATTGTTAACCCATTCGTTATTTAATAACATGCTATTTAGTTTCCAAGTGTTTGATTATTTTTCAGTTTTTCTGTTGTGTTTGATTTCTAGTTTCATTCTATTGTGATCAGAGGAAGTGTTTGATATGATTTCAATCTTCTCAAATTCGTTGAGACCCCTTTTATGCCCTAACATGTGGTCTATTCTAGAGAATGTACCAGGAGTGCTTGAAAAGAATGTTTGTTCTGCTGCTTTAGGGTGAAAGGTTCTGAAGACATCTGTTAAATCGAGTTGATCTAGTATATCCTTTAAGTCTGCTGTTTCTTTGTTAATTTTCTTTCTTGAGGATCTATCTAGTGATGTTAGAGGGATATTGAAATCTCCTACTATTATAGTATTGCTATTGAACTCGCCCTTTAAATCCATCAAAGTCTGCTTCATATATTTAGCTGCTCCTATATTAGGTGTGTAGATATTTATAACGGTTATATCTTCTTGTTGGATTGCTCCCTTTATCATTATGTAGTGACCTTCTTTATCTTACTATATAGCCTTTGTTTTAAAGTCCATTTTGTCTGATATAAGTATTGCTACCCCAGCTTTCTTTTTATTTCCATTTGTAAAATATTTTTTTTCCATCCTTTTATCTTCAGTGTGTGCATCTTTTGTTTTAAGGTGTGTCTCTTGTAGACAGCATATGTATGGGTCCTGTTTTCTTATCCACGAAGCTACCCTATGTCTTTTGATCAGATCATTGAATTCATTTACATTTAAGGTTATTATTGATATGTAGTTATTTATTGCCATTTTATTCTTTAAAACTGTATTACTCCTTTGCTATATATTTTTTCTCCTTTGATCTGTTTACAACAGGCCCTTTAGCATTTCTTGCAGCATTGGTTTGGTTGCCGTGAATTCCTTGAGTTTTTTTTTTTTTGTCTGTAAAGCTTTTTATTTCTCCTTCAATTTTAAATGATAGCCTTGCTGGATAAAGTAGTCTTGGTTGTAGGCTCTTGTTCTGCATTACTTTGAATATTTCTTGCTATTCCCTTCTGGCCTCAAGTGTTTCTGTTGAGAAGTCGGAAGTCATCCTTATGGGGGCTCCTTTGTATGTGATAGTCTTTTTTTGTCTAGCAGCTTTTAATATTTTTTCTTTATCACTTAGCTTTGGTATTTTAATTATGATGTGTCTTGGTGTAGATTTCTTTGGGTTTCTCTTTAATGGAGTTCTCTGTGCTTCTTGCACTTGTGAGCCATTTCCTACCTTAATTGAGGGAAATTTCAGCCATATGTTTGAACAAAGTCTTTATCCATTGTTCTTTCTCTTCTTCTTCAGGAACCCCTAGGATGCATATGTTATTTCTTTTCATGTAGTCACAGACCTCTCTTAGATTTTTCTCAGACTTTTTGAATCTCTTTTCTTTTTCTGCTCTGCTTCTGTGACTTCATTTATCTTGTCCTCTAACTAGCTGATTCAATTCTCAGCTTCATCCAACCTGCTTTTAATTCCTTCCATTGTGTTCTTCATTTCTGATATTGTATTTGTCATTTCTGTCTGATTATTTTTTATTATTTCAATGTCCTTTTTTATATTTGCTATCTCTTTATTTAGGTGTTCATAATGACCATCTATTGTTGTTCTTATATCTTTGAGCATCCTTACAATTGTTATTTTAAACTCTGCATCTGGTAATTTGCTTATATCTGACTCATTCAGGTCCTTTTCTGGGGATTTCTGTTGATTCATTTGTGTTGCATTTCTCTGCCTTCTCATTTTGTCTGTGTAAAAGAAGGTTTTGGCCACTGGAGTCTACTGGGTGTGGCTTCTGTGTTTTCTAGGTGTGGTCGGTCGGCAGGCCCACCACCCCCTATGCTGTTGCTGCCTAGGGCGTTCGGGTATGGGCGCTGCTGGTGCCTGCCCATTGTGGCTGTTGCTGTGGTTTCCGCCTCTCCTTCACGGGAGTGGCTGTGATCACGTGCTCAGGTGCAAAAGCCTCGGTGACCACGGCCTTCACCCCACCCCCACGTGTGGCGTTATGCTTGGCTCTGAGGGCAGAGGTGAGCACCTTTTCTCAGCTGTGGGTCTCCGCCTGATTTCGGGATTTTGCCCCACCCCTGCAGGAGGAGCCCGCTCATGAGACAGCTGCAAATCTAGGCTCTGCAGGTCGGGTGGGACTTCATGCCCATGCTCAGTAGCGGGACTCCGCCTCTTCTAGGCTTTTTGCTCCACCCCCACAAGAGGAGCCAGCTACCAAGTTGGGCCACAAGCTTCGGTTCCACAGGTGGAGTAAGGCTGTGCTCTTGTGCCCTTGCTCAAGGGCAGGTCTCTGCCCTTTCCAGGGCTTGTGCCCTTCCACCGTAGGCTGGATTGCAAGTGACCTGCAGCTGGGCTTGACCACTTTTGCACGTCCCTCTTCCCCAGCCAGGAAAGACTGAGTCACACCTGGGTCTCTGCGGTGGCCAGCTAGCTTCTGCCCCCGCCACCGCCCGCCCTTGGGTGAGCCCTCAGCTGTGTGGGCGGGGGAGCTGCAGCTCAGACCCTAAGACTCACTACTGTAGTCCTGAAAGCTCCCTCCTTCTAAGTGACTCTGCTCTGAGTGTGGTGGGAGAGCTTGTTTGGCTGGTATCCTGCTTCCCTTTTCTGGTATTGCTGTTTCTAGGGGAAATATTCACTACAGATTTGGGGAGTGACTTGTCCCAGGGGTTAGGGTGGCTGTCCCTCAAAGTGTTTCTCCTTATGCCTCCTAGATTACACTCTCTTCCTGCTACTCTGGTCCTCTCCTCTCTCCCCATCCCCCAGAGCCCTGGGTGAGTGGTTGTGAGAGAGGTTTTCTGCACTGTCCCTTTACGAAGAATCCTGGGTCTGAGAAATCAGTCTCTTTCTCACAAACAGTATCCTGTCTTGTTTTCAGCTAAATACTGTCCATACGCCTCTTCTAGGCTCTGGGGCTGCAGGCTGGGGCTTTGTTCCTGGGACTTAGGACCCTCCCCTCTCTGCTAAACTCACTTCCTGCCACATGAGTCTCTCCCAGGTGCTATTCACTCCGGGGAGCTGGGGAACCCTGTCCACGTTTCTGCTTTTTCTACCAGTCTCAGTGTGGCTTCTTCAGTGTTCTTTAGTTGAAGAGTCCTCTTACTTTAGTCCAGAGTTGGTTTTTCCAGATTATGGTTCTTAAAATTAGTTTGTAATCCACTTTGGTTCTGGAAGGTGGAAGTTGGTATGTCCACCTACTCCATCGCCATCTTGTCTTCCAGCCTAAGGCTTAGTTTTAAGACTAAGCTTTTCCCCACACCCTTTACTCTTGCATGACAGGGAGTGGTGCACTTTCATGAGGAATCCCATTATGCCTCAGATAATTGACTTTGTATCAGAGACTTCCTCGTTTGTATATTGAATTAAAGGTTTTAATTTCTACACTATAAAATGGGGCAGAGGAGCACATGCTGCAGGAGAGCAGAGAAAGGCCACGTGGAGGAGAGGAGAAGCAGCCAAAATGGCAGAATGCTGAAAGAGAATCCGGTTTGTGCAGTGTTTGTGCAGGGAGAAGGGATGAGGAACAGAGGTGAATAAGGCTGATGAGGTAGAAAACTTTGATTCTAGGAAACTTGGGTAAGTCAGTGGCTTTGGGAGCCCTGAATGGAAAGGAAAGTGTTTTCGCACTGTGCATATTTCTTTACCACCAGGTGTGAGCAAGGATTAAAGCTAATGGTCCACCAATTCTTGGCTCCAGTTTTTCATTACCTTCTGTCCAAATCAAATGCAACTGCATGGGAAGGCAGCTGTGATGGTGGCCGTGGGTCTTCTCAGTTTTTACTGTATCTTTGAGCAGTACTCAAACTAAATGGTGCCACTACAATTTTTGTGTCTATCAATCTCTGCCAAACATTTTAATCAATGAGTTGGCATTTCTCCATGTTGTGTGAGAAAATGTGTGCCCTCTCCATTCCCCCAGGCCATTTTCCTCAACAGTTAGCAGGAAGCTTAAATCATTTGGACTTCCTAGTCATGCAAATGAATGACCTTCTCTTTGCCTTTCACCCGGGAGTGCTCTCTTCTTTGCTCCACGGTAAAGCAAGTCAAGGACATGCATGTATGCAGCAATCTAGGTTAGAGAGTAGAAGCTGCATTTATTGTGCATTATTATGTGTAACATTGTCGGGAGCCGATCCACAACTGCTGGCTGACAAGGTCACAGCAGGAGAAGACCCACAACTGCTGGCTGACAAGGTCACAGCAGAAGAAGATCAAAAACTGCTGATTGACAAAGTCACAGCAGAGAAGACCAATGGCTGCTGGTTGACAAAGTCGCCACAGTGAAGACCAATGGCTGCGGGTTGACAAAGTCACCACAAAGGAAAGGCACAATGATACTTCCCCCTTTGATCTTTTGAATTAATCTGGCCTTATATCCCCCTTTTCTGGGTGTGTGCTATTATTTATGGCACAGGGATAATAGTACCATCTTTTCCCTGTAGATTTGTAGTAATTTCTTTGGAAATGAGACAGAGGGTGTGAGTTCCACAGAAAAGCCTGTAAGCCCCTTGAACTGGGCTCATAAACATAAGAGGCTGGCTATGATATCCCTCGTAAAGGGTTAAGTTTGTAGGAGAATTTCTTCTTATTAATCATGTTAGAAAGAATAGATTGTAACTTATGAATAGGTAGGAAACAGTAACTATACACAGAGCACCTTTCAGCCTTCACTTAATTTATCACTTTACCTCCCTAGCCTTTTCATGTGGTGGAGTAGAGAAACTTTCCTTTCTTCTTGCATACCTGACCAACAGGTGGTGAAACACTCTGAGAAGAATAAAGTTAGAACTTAACTAGTGTATGAATATAGTAAATAAATAAAATTGACTAGAAAATAAAATCTTAGATAAGGTGTAGTGGAGTGGCCCGTTGCGTGGCCTTGGATGGGAGCACAGCTGGCAAGTAAAAAATGTTTTGTTAAGAGACTTGTTTTGTGACTGAAGGCAGTTGCTGGGCTTTTCTCAGTAAAACATTCTCATGAGATTTTTGTATTTTCCAAGAATAAGGAGAGGAATGTGGTGGGATCCATAGCAGCAATAGCAATTAATGCCTTCTGATATTATGTTGCTACTAAGCTATCTTGCAGGTGCACTCTATGTATCTTTAAGCAAAAGTTACTCTTGATATTATGCCAATTTCTCAGTAAACAAGCCTTTTGAAGTCTTGTGAATAATTAGGACACTGCATGAACTCAGGGCCATTTGCCTGAGCAAGCGGTGGTCCTTTGCTAGTCCTTGATGATTTCGACTGCTAATCTCTCTCTCTGCACCCTTGACTCACAACAACAATAAGGTAGAGTTATTAATCAGTGCTAATCTTTTAAAAGTTTGTACCAGAGAAAAAGATGGCAGCGGAGTAGGCGGATGCACAGACGCCCAGCTCTCACCATAAAACTGGAATACAAATCAAGTTAGGAAAAATCAGCATGAAAAACCAACTCTGAACTGCAAGAACAGCTCTCAAAAACCAAGGAGCAAAGAAGAAGCCACAACAATCCTGGTAGGGAGCACCTGAATCTCCTCTGCTTACAGGAACGGAGGAGGGGTTGTGAGGCTGAGAGCCCAGAGGGGATCTCACACAGGGAAAAGAGCAGAAACTACTGCTCACAGCCACTTGCCTGGCGACCAGGGAGCGAGGTGTGTTGAAAAGACCAGCTGATCTCCCAAATGGAAAGGAAAGAGAGAGGGACAGACTGTGAGGTGCAAAGGAATGCAGGAAACAAACTAAAAAAGCTGACCCATCTGTGCTGGAGGCAGCCATAGCTGGGGGAGGGACTGAACCTTTCACAAAACAGAGCTGAAGTGCTTCCTGATCAGAGATCTCCGGACATCTATCCAGCTCCAATCAGCGCAACAAGACACAGCTGAAAACAAGAAGTGGGGAGGAGGGGCAGTAACTCAGGTCTCCATGGAGATCTGAGATACACCTCCCCCTACTGAAGCTGAGAAAAAACCCTGCCCCCAGTGAGATTAGTTGGTGGAAGAGACCTTCAGAGTCTCAGGTTACACCCACAGCATTCCTGGATACAGTTTCAAGGGAGCCCCCTGCTGAGATCAGTTAACAAGACTATCACCTGTTAAGAAAACAAACAAATCAAGACTTCAAAGCTGCCCAAATCGGAAAGTGGATTACAAATAATAGCTGATACCAACCCAAGAAGACCTAGAAATAACACAACTGAAAACTGGAGGCAGACAACACCAAGCCTAGACTCAACCAACTCTACAAACAAAACACCGAAAATGAGAAGACAAAAAAGTGCAATCCAAATGAAACCTTCAGGAGATGAACAGAGTGATATGGAAATAATCAAACTTCCAGATGCGGAGTTCAAAATAATGATTGTAAGGCTGCTTAGGGATCTTAGAACAACAATGGATGGTCATTATGAACACCTAAATAAAGAAATAACAAGTATAAAAAAAATCAGTCGGAGATGACAAATACAATATCAGCAATAAAGACCACAATGGAAGGAATTAAAAACAGGATAGATAGAGAAGAGGATCGAATCAGCGAGTTAGAGGAAAACTGGAATGAAGGCATGAAAGCAGAGAAGAAAAGAGAAAAGAGACTCAAAAAGTCAGAGGAAACTCTTAAAGAGCTCTGTGACAACATGAAGAGAAATAACATCTGCATCATAGGGGTTCCTGAAGAAGAAGAAAAAGAACAAGGGATAGAGAATTTGTTCAATCATATCATAGCTGAAAACTTCCCTAAATTATGCAAGAGAAACTCTCACAAGTTCAAGAAGCACAGAGGACTCCATTAAAGAGAAACCCAAAGAAACCTACACCAAGACACATCATAATTAAAATACCAAAGCTAAGCGATAAAGAGAAAATATTAAAAGCTGCAAGAGAAAAAAAAGTTATCACCTACAAAGGAGCCCCCATAAGGATGACATCCAACTTCTCAACAGAAGCACTTGAGGCCAGAAGGGAATGGCAAGAAATATTCAAAGTAATGCAGAACAAGAGCCTACAACCAAGACTACTTTATCCAGCAAGGCTATCGTTTAAAATCGAAGGAGAAATAAAAAGCTTCCCAGACAAAAAAAACTCAAGGAATTCATTACAACCAAACCAATGCTGCAGGAAACGTTAAGGGGCCTGTTGTAAATAGATCAAAGTGGGAAAAGAATATAGCAAAAAAGGAATACACCTTTAAAGAACAAAATGGCAATAAACAACTACATATCAATAATAACCTTAAATGTAAATGGATTAAATGAACCAATCAAAAGACATAGGGTAGCTGCGTGGATAAGAAAACAGGACCCATACATATGTTGTCTACAAGAGAAACACCTTTGAACAAAAGACACACATAGATTGAAGGTAAAAGGATGGAAAAAAACATTTCATGCAAACGGAAATGAAAAAAAAGCTGGAGTAGCAATACTTATATCAGACAAATTGGACTTTAAAACAAAGAATATAGTAAGAGATAAAGAAGGCCACTACATAATGATAAAGGGAGTAATCCAACAGGAAGATATAACTATTATAAATATCTATGCACCTAACATAGGAGCACCCAAATATATAAAGCAGACTTTGATGGATTTAAAGGGCGAGATCAACAGCAATACTATAATAGTAGCGGATTTCAATACTCCACTAACATCACTAGATAGATCCTCAAGAAAGAAAATTAACAAAGAAACAGCAGACTTATTGGAAACACTAGATCAACTCGATTTAATAGATATCTTCAGAACTTTTCACCCTAAAGCAGCAGAATATACATTCTTTTCAAGTGCTTATGGTACATTCTCTAGGATAGACCACATGTTAGGGCACAAAAGTGCTCTCAACAAATTTAAGAGGACTGAAATCATATCAAGCACTTTCTCCGATCACAACGGCATGAAACTAGAAATGAATCACAACAGAAAAGCTCAAAAATTCTCAAACACATGGAAACTAAATAGCAGGTTGTTAAATAATGAATGGATTAAGAATGAGATCAAAGAAGAAATAAAAAAATTTCTAGAAATGAATGACAATGAGCATACAACAACTCAAAATTTATGGGACACAGCGAAGGCAGTGCTGAGAGGGAAGTTTATAGCACTACAGGCACACTTTCAGAAGCTAGAAAAAGCTCAAATAAAAAACTTAACCCTGCATCTAAAAGAATTAGAAAAAGAACAGCAAGTAAAGCCCAAATGTAGTAGAAGGAAGGAAATAATAAAGATCAGAGCAGAAATAAATGACATAGAGGCTAAAGGAACAATACAGAGGATCAATGAAACTAGGAGCTGGTTCTTTGAAAAGGTAAACAAGATTGATGAACCTTTAACACTCACCAAGAAAAAGAGAGAGAGGACTCAAATAAATAAAATTAGAAATGAGAGAGGAGAAATAACAACTGACACAACAGAAATACAAAATATTGTAAGAAAATACCATGAAGAACTGTATGCCAAAAAACTAGACAACCTAGAAGAAATGGACAAATTCCTTGAAACATACAATCTTCCAAAAATCAATCTGGAAGAATCAGAAAACCTAAACCGACTGATTACAACAAATGAGATCGAAACAGTTATCAAAAAACTCCCAACAAAGAAAAGTCTGGGGCCCGATGGCTTCACAAGTGAATTCTACCAAATATTCAAAGAAGAACTAACTCCTATCCTTCTCAAGCTATTTCAAAAAATTCAAGAGGAAGGAAGACTTCCAAACTCCTTTTATGAGGCGAGCATAATTCTGATTCCAAAACCAGGCAAAGACAACACAAAGAAAGAAAATTATAGGCCAATATCTCTGACAAATATAGATGCTAAAATCCTCAACAAAATATTAGCAAACTGGATCCAACAATATATGGAAGAAATCATACACCATGATCAGGTGAGATTTATTCTGGGGAGGCAAGGCTGGTACAATATTTGTAAATCAACCAATGTGATTCATCACATAAAAAAAAAGAAGGAGAAAAACCATGTGATAATTTCAATAGATGCAGAAAAAGCATTTGATAAAATCCAGCACCCATTCATGATCAAAACTTCAGCAAAGTGGGAATACAGGGAACATACCTCAACATGATAAAAGCCATCTATGAGAAACCCACAGCCAACACCATACTCAATGGGCAAAAATGAAAAGCAATACCCTTAAGATCAGGAACAAGGCAGGGGTGCCCCCTTTCACCACTCTTATTTCACATGGCCCTGGAAGTCCTAGCCACAGCAGTCAGACAAGAAGAAGAAATAAAAGGCATTCAAGTTGGAAAAGAAGTAAAACTATTATTATTTGCAGATGATATGATATTGTATATAGAAAACTCTAAAGTCTCAGTCAAAAAGCTACTGGACCTGATAAATGAATTCAGCAAAGTGGCAGGATATAAAATCAATACTCAGAAATCAGAGGCATTTTTATACACCAACAATGAACAGTCAGAAAGAGAAATTAAGGAAACAATCCCCTTCACAATTACAACCAAAAAAATTAAGTACCTAGAAATATACTTAACCAAGGAGACTAAATACTTGTACTCGTAAAATTACAAAGCATTGATAAAAGAAATCAAGGAAGATACAAACAAGTGGAAGAATATACTGTGCTCATGGTTAGGAAGAATAAACATCATTAAAATGTCTATATTACCCAAAGCAATCTATAAATTCAATGCAATACCAATTAAAATACCAATGACATACTTCAAAGATATAGACCACATATTCCACAAATTTATCTGGAACCAAAAGAGAACACGAATAGCCTCAGCAATCTTAAAAAAGAAGAATAAAGTGGGAGGTATCACACTTCCTGATATCAAGTTATACTACAAGGCCATTGTACTCAAAACAGCCTGGTACTGGCATAAGAACAGGCATATAGATCAATGGAACAGAACTGAGAACCCAGAAATAAACCCACAGTTCTATGGACAACTGATCTTTGACAAAGGAGGTAAGGAAATACAATGGAGTAAAGACAGCCTTTTTAACAAATGGTGTTGGGAAAATTGGACAGCTACCTGCAAAATAATGAAACTAGATCACCAGCTTACACCACTCACAAAAATAAACTCAAAATGGATAAAAGACTTAAATGTAAGCCGTGAAACCATAAGCAACTTAGAAGAAAACATAGGCAGTAAGCTATCCGACATCTCTTGGAGAAATATATTTGCTGATTTATCTCCACGGGGAAGTGAAATAAAAGACAGGATAAACAAATGGGACTATATCAAACTAAAAAGCTTCTGCACAGCTAAAGACAATAAGAACAGAATAAAAAGACAAACTACACAATGGGAGAACATATTTGACAATACGTCTGATAAGGGGTTAATAACCAAAATTGATAAAGAACTTGTAAATCTCAACACCAGGAAGATAAACAATCCAATCCAAAAATGGGCAAAAGAGATGAATAGACACTTCTCCAAAGAGGACATACAGATGGCCAATAGGCATATGAAAAAATACTCAACATCACTAATCATTAGAGAAATGCAAATTAAAATCACAATGAGTTATCACCTCTCTCCAGTGAGAGTGGCGCTCATCAGCAAAACAACACAGAATAAGTGCTGGTGAGGATGTGGCGAAAAGGGAACCCTCCTGCACTGCTGGTGGGAATGCAGACTGGTGCAGCCACTGTGAAAAACAGTATGGAGATTTCTCAAAAAACTGAAAATCGAGCTGCCTTTTGACCCAGCTATCCCACTTTTAGGAATATACCCCAAGGACACCATAGAACGGCTCCAAAAGGAGAAATGCACCCCCATGTTTGAGGCAGCATTGTTCACAATAGCGAAGATCTGGAAACAGCCCAAGTGTTCGTCAGAGGACAAGTGGATTAAAAAGCTTTGGTACATATATACTATGGAATACTACTCAGCCATAAGAAATGATGACATCGGATCATTTACAATAACATGGATGGACCTTGATAACATTATACGGAGTGAAATAAGTAAATCAGAAAAAAAAAACTAAGAACTATATGAATCCATACATAGAAGGGACATAAAAATGAGACTCAGAGACATGAACAAGAATGTGATGGCAACAGGGGTGGGGGGTGGGGCGAGGGGAATGGGGTGAAGAAGGAGAGAGGTGTTGGGGAAGGGGAGGGGCACAAAGAAAACCAGATAGAAGGTGACAGAAGACAATTTAACTTTGGGGGAGGGGTATACAGCACAATCAAATGTCAAAATAATCTAGAGATGTTTTCTCTCAACATATGTACCCTGATTTATCAATGTCACTGCATTAAATTTAATAAATAAATAAAAAGTTTGTACCAATATTTTTATTGCTATTCAAGTTATTGTATAACTATACTTTGAATAACTTACCACCTGATTTATAGCTTATAGATATGAATTAACTGTTACCTAGAAATATGTAACCATAGTGAAACAAAAACAGTGATTAATCAATGTATTCAAAATACCATGTGATTGTAACTTAGTGTGTGTGCATAAAAAGAAAGCTAGACCAGCATTTGGCAGAGATGCCTGGCAGTAAATGCTAACGAGAGAATAAAGAGAAAGAAAAGAATTCGGCTCTCTCACTCGATTCGTGCCGACGCTGTCTCTTCCTGTGGGACCCCTGGATTCCCCCCGGGGCTGGACCCCGGCATAACGTCTTTAATAACTTGTACATCTAATTCTCATAACAGTCATAAAAATGATTATACCATTTAATATAGTAGTTTATGTTATGAATGTACCCATAGTTTAGCATTCATCTTTAAGGAATATTTCGGTGGTTTATAGTTTTGAGTATGAAAAATAAAGATTGTGTGAACATTTGTGTAGAAGTTATTGTATAAAACAGGGGTGGTCAACCTTTTTATACCTACTGCCCATTGTTCCACAGTAATGGTGATATATAAAGTAGGAAAGTAACTTTACTTTATAAAATTTATAAAGCAGAGTTACAGTAAGTTAAAGCATATAATAATAATTACTTACCAAGTACTTTATGTCAATTTTTTGCTAATTTAGCAGAATAAGTTTTTATAAAACAACTTACTATAGTTAAATCTATCTTTTATTTATACTTTGGTTGCTCTGCTATCGCCCACCATGAAAGCTGGAACGCCCACTAGTGGGTGTAGGGACCAGGTTGACTACCACTGGTATAAAACATGATTTTTATTTTCTTTGGAATAAATGCCCAAGAGTATACTTGTTGGGTTATAGGATAAGCCTTTGTTTGTTTCATTTTTAAGAAACTATAAGCTGTTTTCTACAGTGAATGTACCATTTACAGTCTCATCAGCATGTGTAAGAGATTCAGTTTTTTCCCATTCTTATCAGCCTTTGCATAATCACTGTATATTTTAGTCATTCTGATAGGTATGTGATGATATCTCAGTGTGATTTTAACTTGTATTTCCTAGTGATGCTGAACAGCTTTTCATGTGCTTATTTGCTGTCTGTATATCTTCTTAGGTGAAATGTTTCTTCAGGTCTGCTCATGGATTTTTCCCATTGTATAATTGCATTTAAAGCACTTTTTGAGGTTTGAGAGTTCTGTATCTATTAAAGATTCAAGTCCTTGATAGGATATGTGATTTGCAAATACATGTATTGTCTCTGAGTTTATAAATTGCCTTTTTATCTTCTCAATGAGGTCTTTTGTGGAGGAAATGTTTTTAATTTTTATAAAACCGAACTTATTGGTTTATCCTCTTATGAGAGATTTGTCCTATGGATAATTAAAAGTTTTATGACTTCATGTTTTACAATTTAATTGGTGATCCATGTGAGTTAATTTCTGTATAAGATATGACAGTTAGGTTGAGGTTCATTTTTTTTACTAGTGGATTACCAGTTGATCAGTTTCTCTGGTACCAGCTGTTGAAAACTCTATCCTTCCTCCATTGCATGCTTTTACCTCCTTGTCAAAAATCTGTGGAGCATATTTGTGTCAGTCATTTCTGTGTCCTCTCTTCTGTTCCATTCATCTGTGTGTCTAACCCTTTATCACAGTGTTCTGATTCCTATAGCTCTATAGTAAGTCTTAATAGTGGAGAAAGTGATTCCTGACACTTTATTGTTTTTCAAAATTATTTTGGCTATTTTAGAGCCTTTTCTTTCCATATAAAGTTTAGAATAAGTTTGACTGTTTTTGAAAGAAAACCTTACATTTTGATAGGAATTGCACTGAGACTAGGAAGCAATCTGGGGAGAACTGATGTCTTTACTACACCGACAGTTCCAGTTCAGGAACACGGTGTGTGTCTCCAACATCAGACCATTTGATCAACAAAGAGAAGAGATGATCATTCCAAGCACACACTGCCAGTAAGTGGCAGAGCTTGAGTTTGGATCAGTGCCTGGCAAGGTTTCTTTCTTCCTTTCAATAAAGCCTGTTACTCTGGTCTTTTTGGACTCCCATGGATTCCAACATTTGGCACCAAAACCCAGGACAGGGTACTAACTGCCTGAACGATCCCTCTTTGCCATCCAAACTTACAACCAGGGAAGCAATGAGCAGCGGCAACTCATCCCAGGCTTACTCCCTGATTCTGTTTGGACGTGTAATTCTAGGTCAATTGGCTGGCAGTCTAACCCTGTCCTGAACCCCTGCTGGACCAGAAAGGTAAGGAGTTTCCCCCTCCCCTTCCCCAGTTGGCCTCCAAATTTCTCTCTAAAAACACCCCTTCTTGGTTGGACGGTTTTGACTTCAGACCCCATATCTACGAGTGATCTGCCTTGACTCCTCTACTGGACTTCTATGAAAGTCTAGGCACGCCTAGCCAGGCCCCTCTCCTATGTCCTGGGATCTCAGCCTTGAGGTGACGACCTCTTGTCTGAGACTCTCTCTCTACGGAGATTTTCTCCTCTTGGAACTGTGACTGAAGGTGGGGATGCCCCCTTCTCTCACCAGTCTCCTCTTCTGTGGACTTCTCCCAATCCAAACCATCCAGCCAGACTCCCTTTGGCTGTGTCCTCAAAACTCTCACCAAACTTGGCCTGTCTGACCTCAAACCAAAAAAACTCATCTTCCTCTGTAATACAGCCTGGCCTCAATATAAATTAGACAACGACTCCCACTGGCCAGAGAATGGAACCCTTGATTACAATATCCTAAGAGATCTTGACAATTTCTGCCACTGGACGGGGAGGGCATCAGAAATCCCTTATGTGCAAGCTTTCTTCTCCCTTTGCTCCTGTCCTAAATTTCTGTGCCACTTGTTCTACATGTAGGCCATTTTTTGGCCAAAGAAACCTCACCTAAAACCTTTGTTCCTAATCTTTCCTTCTTTGTGGACTCTCAACTCTCTCCCCTTCCTGCCTGACCCCCAGGGGGCACCCCTCTCTTGGGACCCCTCTTTGGTCCCTCTGCAAATCTCTTCACTCAAGTCTTTTCCCTCCAAGAGCCCCCTCCCTTCGCAAAATCCTGTTTCTCATTCACCTGCAAATCCAGTCTCTCTTTCTCCTCCCCTCCTGGCCAGGGGCCCCTCCCTTCTCCACTGTGTTCTTAAACCCTTCCTCCCTCCTTACAGATGGGTGGCTCTGTCTCTTTTTCTGCTTTGACCCATCCTTCCCCCTCCTCAGAGACTGACTGTGCCTTCCACTACCCCTAATCCTCTCCCCTCTCCTTAGAGCTCTAAATCCTTTTGACTCCTCTGACCACGTGGTGCCACACTAATACTTTAACCTCCTCCTCCTCCTCCTGCAGATTCTGACCCTCCTTCTTTCCATCCAGCTGTTCACACTGTCCATCCATCTGCTTTCTCTCTTCCTCCCCTCTATGCTGGCAACTCCATGCCATCTCAAAAAAACTTAAAAAAGCAAAGTTTTCTATTGAGCTGTGTGAATAAATAATCTGTCTTATCTCTTTGTTCTGTCAGAAAATACCTCTAGTATAATTTTAATTGAAATAAGTAAATCTCACTCATTTAAATTCCTTAATTCATAATTTGTAAAATCTTTGTTTAATGTATAACTGTGTCTATTTCTAAGGCCTTAAGCCAATAATTATCCACCTCTTAAATCAAGACTTACTCATCCCCACGGACTCTCCCTGCAATACCCCCATACATTCTGTTCAAAAACCTTCAGGGACTTATCACCTCGTACAAGACTTACGCCTAATCAATGAGGCAGAGTTCCCCTCCATCCAGTAGTTCCTAATCCCTACACATTACTGTCACACATTCCCTCAGACACCACTCATTTCAGGGCCCTAAACATCAAGAATGCCTTCTTTACCATTCCTCTACACCCTGACTCTTACTTTCTGTTTACCTTTATTTAAACTAACCCGGACACTAATGTAGCCCAGTAACTTACATGAACTGTCTTACCCCAGGGGTTCAGAAACAGCCCACACCTATTTGGGCAGGCACTAGCTCATGAGTTAGCAGCATGCAATCTCAAAACTAGTACTCTTTTACAATATGTAGATAACCTACTCCTCTGCAGCCCCTCCCTGCCTGCCTCAAGGAGACACACTGCCACCCTTCTTAACTTCCTCACTGTGAAGAAATATCATGTCTTTTCTACTAAGGCTCAACTTCACTCTCAGTTCGTAGTCTATTTAGGCATCTGGGCATCGCCTTAACCCCCACCACCTGAGGTCTCACCCTAAATCAAACTCAGACCCTCTGCAGTCTCCAACCACCTACCACCGCAAATCAAATCCTTTCTTTCCTCAGTCTAATAGGCTTCTTTAGACACTGGATTCCCAATTTTGCTCTCTTAGTTAAGCCCCTTAGTGAGATCTTCTGAGCATGGCTTTTAAGGTCTATAATGGCCAAGGAAGTAACAGAAAAGGCAAATAAGGCCCCAAAGAAGCCAGGAAATACCAGTTTTTGGCTCCAGCGCCCTAAAGGGCTTCATAGGATTCTATCAGGGCCCTGCTTCAGAGTGGAAAGAAAGGTCATTGAACTGAAGCCTGCCAGGCTTCCCGGCCCCATCAAGGGACACATCATTGCTGTAAAAAGAAGGATACGAGAAAGTAAGCTGCCTCCTTGCTCCATGGAGGGAGGGTTCAGTCTCTTCTAGCCCTGCTCCAGCTACCTGTGACCTGACCTTGCCCAGCATGCTGGGAATTGCCACTGAAGGCCCAAGGACATTGTTCACGAGCCTAAGGTATTTCTTCCAAGTAGCATCTCATTTCTTGTAAACATAAGGGAGATCTACTATGCCTTGCCTAAATATTTGAATTTTATTTATCCCTCAAAGATCTCTACTGTGGATATTGACAGTCTGATTTTGTTACTTTATTTAATGTATAGTATCTCCTTTATTCCTTGTCTCAATGGCCCATGCCTATTGTAGGCTGGGACCTGCAGCTAATTCCAGCTGGAAGCAGTGGTCACTAGGACTTAAACTCTAACTGCAAAGTGTAGAAATGTAACCACCCTTTCTCTAAGCCCTTACAGGATTTACAAGTTACTCAGCAAACTGTTCAAAGACTGTCCAAGAGGCGCTTCCAGTATTACATCACCCAAGGACTGACTTTCACGTGGATAGGTCCACACACCGTGATCCTGACAACTCCCACTGCTGCTAAAATAGAAAAATGGCATACCTTACTCCAACCATAAACCTGAAGCTGGTTGGTCTATGTATAGTGAATATATGAAAAACTAAGGACTCTTTTAATCAGACTTTGGGAAAAGGGAAACTAGGGTAAAAAGAAAGTCAATTTGCCTGACCGGGCGGTGGTGCAGTGGATAGAGCATTGGACTGGGATGCGGAAGACCCAGGTTCGAGACCCCGAGGTCGCCAGCTTGAGTGAGAGCTCATCTAGTTTGAGCAAAAGCTCACCAGCTTGAGCCCAAGGTCGCTGGCTTGAGCAAGGGAGTTCCTCGGTCTGCTGAAGGCCCGCGGTCAAGGCACATATGAAAAAGCAATCAATGAACAACTAAGGTGTCACAATGAAAAACTGATAATTGATGCTTCTCATCTCTCTCCATTCCTATCTGTCTGCTGTCCCGATCTATCCCTCTGTCTCTGTAAATAAATAAATATCTTAAAAAAAATAAAGCAACATACTGTTTAAAAAAAAAAAAAGAAAGTCAATTTAACTGTCACTAAAAGTTAAAGATTTTTAAATCAAGAGTTCTGACTAGAAAAGAGTTGTATGGTTTTGAAAAGAAAGTTGTTATGAAGGGCAGTTATTTCTGGATAGGTCTGTACCGAGAAAAAAGAATTTGAACAGTCAGAAAACTGGTTTTCAAAGAATGTTTAATTAGTCATCCTAACTAACAATCCTTTACTCTCCCCACTTATTAGGACGACTCTTTCCTCCACCCTGACCATCTGGAGCTCAGAAACAGAGAAACGAAACTGACCCCTTGTCCTTCTATTCTCTATTCACCTCTCAGCCTGCCTCACCCAATCAGGGGCTTTCTACTCGTATGGGACCAGCACCCATATGTGTCTCCCTACTAATTGGACAGAAACCTGTACCCTAATCTATCTCATCCCAAGTATCAATCTAATTTTTTATCCTATGAGCTTCTTTTAATTCCTAGTACACTGTCCATCAATCTAAAGACCAAACGAGCTATACAGGTAATTTCTCTTCTTGTTGCTTTAAAATTTTCTATAAAAATAGGTCTAGGGGCAGGAGGAGTGGCCACTGCCCTGTCTTATTCCTACTCACTCTATCTCTGAAGCCCAGTGAATTCATAAAAAACAAACTGAGTCATGGAATCAGTGGTTTCACACAAACTGGGTGTCTTGACTATTGCCTTTCATTGGTCCACTCACTCTCCTATTTATTTTTCTAACTTTTGAACCCTGCTTCTTACCTTTGTTCACTAATTTCTTACAGAACTTCATGCAGACCTTCACCAATCAGAAAATTGGAACAATCTACCTAACTCTACACACCAACCCTGAAATCTGCCCTCGCAAAACAGAAAAATCTGAAACCAGATATCAGCAAATCTCCTAAATCCTATCTTTCAACCCCTACTAGTCCCCTAACCCTAAAGCTCTTCCGTATCCCTGAAGAACTAGGAGAATGAATAGCATTCATCTCTTAACGCTTCTCAATCTTTTTACCCTTCACATAGTAAGGGGACAAGATCACTGGGTCTTTTTGGCTAAAGAAAAACCTACAAATGGACATGAAACATTTCTTTTAGCTCAAGCTAACTGCTCTCTCCAGGGCTGCCAGGAAAGAATATCTCTAACTTTACCATGGAAGAACTTTCACCCCCGCTATACAACTCTCTTTAACTCTGCATTCCTAATCTCCATATACTTGCCCGCTTCTTTATCAAGTTCCTACAGGCCCAGATGAGAGAAATCTCTAGGATTGCCTACAATCAAATGCTCCTACACTCCTATTCCCCAGTACCCCAAGGAGAATTTCACGAGGGAAATATCAAATAGGTAAGGATGACAGCAGGAAGAAGCCGCCCCTCAGCCTGAGAAACTCCCTCCTGAATGTTCTCCAAACCCCCTTCCTTTTAAACCACACATTCAGTCCTTCTAAAACTTACACCAACAGGTTCTGTGTCTCTAAAAATCTCCACATGTTCTCCCATTCTAGAGGAACCAGACCAGCACGTCTCATGAGGCTCATCCAGGAGACCATGGATCACCATATCACTCTGTCCACTCAGCACTCTAAGCAAGCAATTCACAATTATTACCTCGCAAAATTTTTTTACTTCCTCACTCAGGTTTTCGAGGACATCGCCTGGTTCAGACCTCACAGCATGGAAATTGACGACCTCCTTAACTGGATGAGGGACTTGGCTTGGCAAGGTTCCCTTCTTGAGTTCTCTCCAGAAGAAGCAATAATTTTCCAGTTTTTTCTCCTTTTTCTCCTCGTCACCCCTCACCGTATATTATAAAATTAATAACTGCTTTTCTTTTATATGTAACCACAGAGTCGAGAAATGATAGATATGTAAATTCCAAACTGCCCTCTTGATGTTCTGCTTATCTGTCAGACCTCGCCCTTACTGGACTATCGCCCCTGAGACAGAGGAATTCCAAGAAGCTGACAAGCCGCCCCAAGGAGGGGCTCTGGACATACCAGGACTTTTGATTCAACACCCACATGCTCGAAATTCTTCCTGACCCCATATAATTTGTCCCCTTAGCTTGTACTGGTGCTCTTCTCCCCGGGAAAAGTGCCCAGCAGGGTTCCTTTCTTCTTTTCAATAAAGCCTGTTACTCTGGTCTTTCAGACTCCCATGGGTTCCAACAGTGAGCATATTTTTTTTTTAGTTTCCTGAGTGTGTGTATTTGAGGTTGTAGAGCACTGTATGGTGACAACTTTGAGTTTGAATGGCTAAAGTTAAGTTCTGTTTATAAATAGTACTTACTGTCTTTAAAAAGCAAATTGCTCAGAGGAAACACCTTAATT